>NC_051063.1:173680405-174037390 GCF_004664715.2 Peromyscus leucopus | reverse complement strand
TATATATATGTGTGTGTGTGTGTATTAATCTTGTAAATTCGATCTAAAATTCATACTTTAAGAAAAGTTTAAAGAATGAGAATATAATCAAAGAGTTGAGATTAGTAATAGAATAGTCCCTTAATTAATTTGGTTTTTTTCTGTCCCATAGCAGAAGATGGCTCTTTTCTTCTGGCATGATATAGGGAGTTTGTATTTTCTTTTTAACAACATGCTTGAGTTTAAAGAAGGAGAGAGCCATTCTCCAACTCCAAAGTCAGCTTTAAATTTTAAATGAACTGGGACTACAAGAAGACCAATAGTGTTAAATGTCTTTAGAGTAGAGCAGAAACAAACAATTAGGAAGACATTAAATTTTGTAGATGATGTACTCATAGGCCATTTCACTCTGTTTCCTGGGATAGATGATTTGTCCTTTTTCCTCACTTGTCTCATTTGTCCAGTATTCTTCAGATTCAATTTGTAATCCCCAGAAAGGCAATTTTTTTTAATTCTTTAAACATTCTTTCTAAAGTATCTGTATTTGAGTCAGTTAGTAAAATATCATCCATATAATGATAAATTATAGATTTAGGAAATTTTTTTTGAAAATGTAATTATTATTTATTTCATGTATGGGGGTATTTGGTCTGCATGTATGTCTATGCACTCAGTGTGTGTATGTGTCTGGTGCCTGAGGAGGCACCAAAAAGGGGAGTTAGAGCTCGACAGTTGTGAGCCATCCTGTGAGTGCTGGGAATTGATCTCAGGTCCCCTGGAAGAGCAGCCAGTGCTCTTAACTGCTAAGCCATCTCTCCAGCCCCAGAAATTTTTTATGTATCACTTCCAATGGCTGTTGTACAAAATATTGGCACAGAGTTGGGCTATTCAACATTCCCTGTGGGAGGACCCTCCATTGAAATCTTTTAACCGATTGAGAATTATTATAAGTAGGCACTGTGAAAGCAAATCTTTCTCTGTCTTTTTTCTTGTAAGGGTATTGAAAAGAAATAGTTTTAAATCAATAACTATGAGAGGCCATCCTTTTGGTAACAGGATAGGCAAAGGAATTCCATATTGTAGAGAGCCCACTGGCTGAATTACTTCGTTAATTGCTCTAAGGTCTGTTACCATTCTCCATTTACCAGATTTCTTTTTAATAACAAATACAGGAGAATTCCAAGGGCCGGTTGATTCTTCAATATGTGGAGCATTTAACTGCTCTTCTACCAGATCTTCTAAAGTCTGGTGTTTCTCTGTTGTTAAAGGCCATTGCTGAACCAATACAGGCTTGTCTGTTAACCCTTTTAAAGGTAGAGCTGTTGGTGTCTTTGAGAGATCATCAGTTGTTGTGCCCTGTTCTAGTATAATATGGATGACTGGTGACCACCCGTTAGAATATCTTCTAATATTTCTCTCAGAAACATGTGCTAGTTTATGATTTATTTCTGAGGTTGCAGGGATGCTAATTTGAGTATTCCATTGTTTCAACAGGTCTTGACCCCACAGGTTCATAGCTATGTTAGCCACATATGGTTTTAATTTTTCTCTATCCTTCTGAACCTATACATTCGAGCCATCTTGTACTCTGTTTCACATGAGATAATGTTCCAATTCCTAACAGTTGAATGTTTACCTCCTGAAGAGCCCAAGTTTGATGCCAAAATTCTGGTGAAATTATGGTAACATCAGCACCTGTGTCTACCAGACCAGACAACAAAACACCATTTATTCTTATTGTTAATTTTGGTCTTTGTTCATTTATAGAAGTTTGCAAAAAAAATTTCTTTATGTTTTTTCCTGAATTTTTTATTCTCTCTGTTTCATCATCCTGACCAGCATGATTTATTCCAATAGGCATTTGGTTATTTAATTGCTCTGAGTAAGGGTTTTCTCTACAGCTGCAGGAAAGGTTTGAACTGGATTTGCTGTGGGGGCCTGCCTGAGGCCCCCCTGGGAGTTTCCCGAAGACCGAGGCAAAGGATTACTTTGCCCATCCCTTGTTGATCTATATTCATTGGTCCAGTGTTTTCTTTTACCACACCTTCTGCATACTCCAGAAGGAAAGGGTATTCTGTTGCCATTGTTCCTTGAAGAAACATTGTTTCTAGGAATGACCTGTTTACAGTCCCTTTTCAAATGTCCTTGCTTTCCACATCCAAAACATCTAACATTCCTCAAAACTTTTGAAATTGCTTCTCCTACCCACATGTTATCATGGTCATGAGCCTCAACATTAACCATATCTCTAATCCAATCCTCCAAGAGTGCAGACCTTGCCTTTAAGGGCCTAATTATTCTCTTGCACACTGCATTCACATTCTTAAAGGCCAAAGATTTGATTATTATCTGACTAGCTTCTGAGTTCGGGACCATTCGCTGTACTACTGAAGTCAATCTTTGTAAGAAATCTGTGAAAGATTCTTTTGGGCCCTGTACAAACTTTGTAAATGACTCAAGTTTTTTTTTCCTGGTTCCTCAACTCTGTCCCATGCATTCAAGGTTGCTGTTGGACATAGAATTAGGGTTTGGACATCATATAAACATTGTGTTTGTACTGAAGCATATTGGCCTTCTCCAATAAGCTGATCCTGGCAGACTTGTATTCCTTTATCCCTCCATTGTTTTTCTATATTTTTAGACTCCTCCTTGAACCACACTTGTCACTGGAGTTGTCTGGGTTCCAGAACAGCATGTGCCAGCTCCCACCAGTCTTGTGGAATAATCCTATTATATGTTGACCAGGATTTTAACATTTGCTTTACATATGGGGAATGCATGCCATAAGATATTATTGCCTCCTTAAATCTTCATAAGTCTAACATTTTAACTGGAATGCAAGTATTTTGTACATTCTCTTCATCAGGTAGCTGCTGTATGGCTACAGGATAAATTAAGAGTGATTGTGTAAAAACAGGCTTTCTTTCTGTAACCTTATGAACCAATCTTGAAACAACTTTACTGTTAATTTCTTTTGTTTGAATCTGAATTTCTCTATAATTCATTTTAACAGGTTTTTCTAAAACTTTTATCCTGGCATTTAAATTGACTATCTTTTTTTAATTTTTTTTTATTTTATTTTATTTTACAATACCATTCAGTTCATCATATCAGCCATGGGTTCCCCTATTCTCCCCCCTGCCACACCCTACCCTTTCCCGAGCCTACCCCCCCATTCCCACCTCCTCCAGGGAAAATCCTCCCCCAGGGACTGAAATCAACCTGGTAGACTCAGTCCAGGCAGGTCCAGTCCCTTCCTCCCAGACTGAGCCAAGTATCCCTGCATAAGCTCCAGGTTTCAAACAGCCAATTCATGCAATGAGCACAGGACTTGGCCCCACTGCCTGGATGCCTCCCAAACTGATCAAGCCAATCAACTGTCTCACCTATTCAGAGGGTCTGATCCAGCTGGGGGCCCCTCAGCCTTTGGTTCATAGTTCATGTGTTTCCATTCATTTGGCTTTTTTTTCAGTAATTGAGTAAAACTGAAATTTATTATAAGCCACAGTCGTCCTCCATGCTATATATATAGCCTCCATGGTTCTATGGGTTGTGGTCTGATTGTTCTTTGTTTTATATCTAGAATCCACTTATGAGTGAGTACATACCATGACTGTCTTTCTGGGTTTGGGTTACCTCACTCAGGATGATTTTTTCTAGTTCCATCCATTTGCCTGCAAATTTCGTGCTTTCATTGTTTTTCTCTGCTGAGTAGTACTCCATTGTATATATGTACCATATTTTTTTCATCCATTCTTCCATTGATGGACATCTAGGTTGTTTCCAGGTTCTGGTTATTACAAATAGTGCTGCTATGAACATAGCTGAGCATGTATCTTTATGGTATAAATCAGCATTCCTTGGGTATATGCCCAAGAGTGGGGTGGCTGGGTCTTGAGGTAGTTCTATTCCTAATTTTCTGAGAAACCACCATACTGATTTCCAGAGTGGTTGTACAAGTTTGCATTCCCACCAACAGTGGAGGAGTGTTCCCTTTGCTCCACATCCTCTCCAACATTGACTGTCATTGGTGTTTTTGATCGTAGCCATTCTGATGGGTATAAGGTGGTATCTCAGAGTCGTTTTGATTTGCATTTCTCTGATGATTAAGGATGTTGAGCATTTCTTTAAATGTCTTTCAGCCACTTGTTATTCTTGTTTTGTGAATTCTCTGTTTAGCTCTTTAGCCCATTTTTTAATTGGACTGTTCAGTATTTTGATGTCTAGTTTCTTGGGTTCTTTATATACTGTGGAGATCAATCCTCTGTCAGATGTGGGGTTGGTGAAGATCTTTTCCCACTCTATTGGCTGTCTTTTTGTCTTATTGACTGTGTCTTTTGCCCTGCAAAAGCTTCTCAGTTTCGAGAGGTCCCATTTATTAATTGTTGTGCTCAGGGTCTGTGCTGTTGGTGTTTTATTTAGGAAATGGTCTCCGGTGCCAATGCGTTCAAGAGTGCTTCCTACTTTCGTTTCTATTAAGTTTAGTGTAATTAGATTTATGTTGAGGTCTTTGATCCACTTGGATTTGAGTTTTGTGCATGGTGACAGATATGGATCTATTTGTAATCTTTTATATATTGACATCCAGTTATGCTAGCACCATTTGGTGATCTGGTTTGGTGGCTGAGCAGCGCCTTCTTCTGTGTTCCCAGGTCACGTTTTGTCCATTCTTCAACTCCTCAGCTGATCTTGTTTCTTCAGACTTCGAACTGTAGGGATCTGAATCCTCTCCCAGATGGATTTCAGCTGAGCGGGGTAGTCTCACCAAAACCTCCAAGTTATTGGGTTTCACAGGATCAGCAGCTGGGCCCTGGGTTGTCCTCAGACGGAGTGTTCAAATTCATTCTGGTTCCGTCCCATGGAGATAGCTTCTTCCCGGGTGTTGGGGTTAGAGGCGTCCCTGTTCCAAGCTGCATCTGCTTGTCTCTGTCACCGGGCTTGTCTACCTCTGTGGGCTGCCGCTGGGCCTGTATGTCTCTGCCGGCTGCCGGCCTACCTACCTCTGCTTGTCACTGCTGCCAGGCCTGTCTACCTCTGCGGGCTGCCTCCGGGCCTGTATGTCCCTGTCGGTTGCCGCCGCCAGCCCGTCTACCTCTGTGGGCCGCCGCCGCGGGCCTACCTGCGTCTGCTTGTCTCCGCCGCTGGGCCTGTCTACCTCTGTGGGCTGCTGCTGGGCCTGTATGTCTCTGCCGGCTGCAGCCGGGCCTGTATATCCCTGTCGGCTGCCGCCGCCGCCGGGCCCGTCTACCTCTGCGGGCCGCCGCCGTGGGCCTAGCTGTGTCTGCTTGTCTCCACCGCTGGGCCTGTCTACCTCTGTGGACCACTGCTGGGCCTGTATGTCTCTGCCGGCTGCAGCCGGGCCTGTATGTCCCTGCCGCCGCCAGGCCTGTCTACCTCTGTGGGCCGCAGCCGCAGGCCTACCTGCGTCTGCTTGTCTACGCCACCGGGCCTGTCTTGACTATCTTTTTAAATAGTAAAATGAGAATAAGAAAAGTAATAAAGTGCATAATTCGATCAACATTAATCTTCTGATATAGTTGTTCCATTGTCAGTCTGCCTAAAATTTCAAAGCCCAATTTTCTTCCAATATACACATAAAACCCATTTTTTTTTAATGTGGAAAAAAATTTTCTTTTAAATAGTTTTCTTTAAAATATCTGATATCTTAATTGACTTACCAAGTCTATGCAGAACCGTAGAAATCTGAGAGAATTTCAAAACAGCCACCCAGTGTCCAAGGTGTGAATCCAGAGAAAGAGAGAGTGAAGGGTTCACAACACGCCCCCCCCCACACGGTCGCATTTACCAGACGGACACTTCCGCCTAGCCAATTCCGGTCAGGCCAGACACCTCCGCCTAGCAAGTTCCGACCAAGGCATCTCGCGTGACCAGAATCCGTGACGTTACATGGCTACGTAAGCGCGCAACGTGACCATGTGATCTACGCACACGCGTGGAGTAGTGACGTGACCTGGCCACGCCCCCAGCCGGTTTTTAAAGTGGAGCACCATATTCTCTCTCCTCTCTCTTCTCTTCCTCTTCTTCTCCCGCACGTGTCTCTCCCACAGGCCTGAGCACTCTCTGTCCCTTTATCTCTAATAAGCTCTATAAGCGGATTCTGTCGTGTTTCGTGACATTTCCTTGCAGGGTAAGAACACAACACAGCTAAATAACTAACAGAGAGAGAAAGGAAGAGAGAGAGAGAGAGAGAGAGAGAGAGAGAGAGAGAGAGAGAGAGAGAGAAATCATAGACACAATTTCTGGCTAAAAGCTTAAATCCAGCCATATGTTCCTGCTTGAGTCGAGTCAAGCCTGGGCTCTGGCTTCCTTAAGCTCCGACCACATGTGTTGGCTTTACAGGAAGGGGCCCTTATTGAAGAAATTATTTTGGCCACTCCACGTAGTTTAAAGGATATCTATTTAATGGCGTAACTCACAAATTAAGTAATGAGTAGGTCGCAGGGTCTGGGGAAGGTGTAACGCAGTCCAGCGGTGTTCTCCGGAGCTCTGCACAGTCCACCTTCACCGGTCAGTGTCCCGGCACTGAGAGAGCGCACAGAGAGAGCACTGGCCCATCCAGCTCTCAGGTCCCCAGGCACCTCCCCTCGCCCCGCCTTGTAAGCGTGACAGTTGCCAGAGTCTCAATGGGGGTTGGAACTTCCAGATTCAAGCTAAAATGACTATCCACTACAGGCCCTGTTTGGCAGGGCAGGCCTGAGTTTTTCGTAGCACTGGCTTTAAGCAAATAGCTCTAGCTGCGGGTAACTGCTTGGGGTCAGTCCGGCCGGAGACCTAAGCCAGCTGGGCCCAAGCTAGGGAGCCGGGCTGCCCAGCCAGGAAACCGGACTTGCTGCCAAGCCAAGCCAAGCGGCTTTTAATGGATTCTTGCCACGTGGGCACCAAATGTAGATGTAATCAACTGTCTTATTAAATAAGAAACACAGAGTCAATACAGAGATGAAAGCCAAGAGGTCAGAGCAATAGCTAAGAGCTAAAATCCTTACCCTTCACTGTCGTTGTTGTCCTGCCTCTCCAAAGAAGACCTACTTCCTGTGTGTCTATCTTTTTTTATAAAGTTTCTGTTCTGCCTTCTCATTGGTTGTAAACCCAACCACATGACCTCCTAGTCACTGCCTGTCTGTACAGACTTCCAGGTCTTCTATGGTTTGTATTAAGATTAAAGGCGTGTGTCTCCAGTGCTGGCTGTATCCTTGAACACACAGAGATCTACCTAGCTCTGCCTACCAAGTGCTGGGATTAAAGGCATGCACCACCACTGCCCAGCTTTTGCTATGGCTTGCTAATAGCTGTGACCACTGGGAAACTTTATTTATTAACATACAAATCACATTTTAGTACAAATAAAATATCACCACATTTCCCCTTTATAAATTTGACTAGGGCATTAATAGTGCTAGGTTTACAGGTTAAGGCCAACAGTAAGAATATCAAGGGCCCAGCCAGGGCTGACAGGAGAGTAGTTATCCAGGGTGACCAATTGAATAAAGATTTATATTATTTTTTAAGTTTTTTTATTAAGTAGCCGTTTTGATTAGATTTATGGAGGTTTTTTATAACTTTTGAATTGTTAGCAAAAAAAAAAAGCATCATTTTTAGAGCCAGACATAGACACCCCCTCGTTGAGGGAACAGTAAGTTTAGTGCCCTTTTATTTTGGAGGACTACCTTAGCTAAAGAGGAGAGTGATTTTTTTTAGATGAGTGATGGATTTTTTTAGGGTGGCTATGTTTGCATTTATGTTGGTTTTGGAGGATGAGGGCTGAGGTTTTAGTGCCTATGGCCTCTGCTAAGCCCAAGCCTATGAGGGAGGATATTAGGACAGCTGGGAAAACTTTTTGTTTAGCCAATTCTAGTGGTTTTAATTGATGGAGAATTTTTTTTAGGGAAATAAGCTATTTTTGGGAACCAGCTGCACCAAGACATAGAAACTCTGAGTATTATTTAAAACTCAGGCATGTATGCAGGAGGTTAAACTCATGGTACAGGCCCACCAGACATTGTTTGGTGGGATTAAATATTTTGTTTTTAGTGGATTCTGAGTTTTGGTGCAGAGGTTAATATAATTAGGTATGGGTTTGCCCACCTAGAGGCCATTTTTTGTTACAGACTGTAGGGTAAGTGTTTTGTTTTGTTTTGTTTTGTTCTTTTGCCTGAATGTTGCCATTTGCATGACTGCATGTCAGAGGAGCTGGTATTTGTAGCTAGAGTTTTCCTGGTCCTGCCTAGCCCATGGTCAGGACAAATCTCTTTCACCTGCCAGTCCCGCAACTGCTCAGACAGTATTTTTTTAAACCACCACTAGTAAATTGAATTAATATTGGGTTATATGGTTTTTTTCTGTTTTTTGTTTTTTGCAAATTTAGTTTATCAAGCACCCAGACATTTTAGGGGGCCTTTTACCAAATATGACCAGTGGAGACACAGCTTTATGAAGCAGAGAAATAGTTATTGGCTTTTTTACAGGTTTTTATTTGGGCCTTATTTTTATTATACTCAGGGCAAACATAAAAATGGGTGACTTTTTGTAACATAGCATTATATACCTTAGTCCAACCATAAAAGGTTTTTAAATTAAAGTATAGGTTAGGAAACCAGTTCCCCAAAGGGGCTGCATGGGAGGTTTGGTTTAAAACCTTTTTTGAGCCAGCATTGATAATTTTTTATCAATGTGAGATTAAAGGGTAGGTGGGGGTTGTAGTCCCTTATGGTGATCTGACAGGAAAGTCCCAGAGGGCACATGCATTTGTTGAAGAAGCATAGAGACAAGCCCACTATTTAGCTGGATCGGTGACTTTTTGGATTTTTAGTTTTAGAGGATTTTGAGGGTATGCAATGGCCCTTTAAAGTTCAGGATTGGCTTTTTAGGAGCATAGTTCTTAGGATCAGTGTGTGGGTCCACAGGTTTCACATGGGAATGATTAATTTAAGTGGGGACCCTGTCCATTTTTACAGCTGTGGGTGTTGTTAGGCTGACAGTATAAGGTTCCTGTTAGCCAGGCTTTAAGGTTTTGTGTGTGTGTGTGTGTGTGTTTCTTGATAATTACCAGGTCCCCTGTGTAGATGTAACAGTCTTATTAAATAAGAAACACAGAGTCAAACACAGAGTTAAAAGCCCAAGAGGTCAGAGCAGTAGCTGAGAGCTGATACTAAAATCCCTTTCTTACCCTTCACTGCCACTGCCGTCCTTCCCCTGAGAAAGAGACCTACTTCCTGTGTGTCTGTCTTTTTATTGACTTTATGTTCTGCCTTCTCATTGGTTGTAAACCCAACCACATGACCTCCTCATCACTGCCTGTCTATACAGACCTCCAGGTCGCTGTGGTTGGTATTGAGATTAAAGGTGTGTGTCTCCATGCTGGCTATGTCCTTGAACACACAGACTCTGCCTGCCATGTGATCAGATTAAGGGCATGTGTCACCACCGCTTGGCTTCTGCTATGGCTTGCCATTAGCTCTGACACCTAGCCAACTTTATTTATTAACATACAAATAAAGTCACATTTCAGCACAAATAAAATATCACCATACTCCTGGCCAGAAACCGTGGGGCATAGGAGCTGGTGCCTTTTTATAGACTGCACACAGCTGAGGGCAAAGTTGTTTTTTCACCTGAGACAGAACTTGTAGGGAGGAGAGAAATCTGTGGTCATTAAATTCAGCCAGCAATTCTTCCCTGAGACTATGCAGAATGGGTGGTGGCCTGATATACATGATCTCAAATGGGGTCAGGCCTAAGGTGTAAGGAGAATTGCGAACCCGGTAAAGAGCAAAGGGGAAGGGAGACACCCAGTCACCACTAGTTTTAAGGGTTAATCTGGTTAAGGTCATCTTCAGGGTCCTGTTTATCCTTTCTACTTGGCCAGAACGTTAGGGATAATAAGCACAATAGAGTTTCCAATTGGTTTCCATAGCCTTAGCTAATTTCTGTGTTACCTGTGAGATGAATGCAGGCCTGTTATCTGAGCCCAAGAGCACAGGGAGGACATACCTCGGGATAATTTTTTTAGCAGCTTTTTGACCACCATGGCAGCCATTTTGTGTTTAGTTGGAAAAGTCTTAGTTTATTTTGAAAAGGTATTTATAAAAACTATCAAATATGTATAGCCATACAGGCCTGATTTTACCTCTGTGAAGTTATTTTTTTAGTTGGCACCAGGCCATGTTCCCCTCTTTCTGTGTTTAGTTTTTGTGACTCCACTTTTTTGCTTTGACAAGAGGGCAAGTGGGACATTGGCCTATAGCTTCTGCTGTTTTGGCCTTAAGGTTTAAAACCTTATGGTGTGTGTGTGTGTGTGTGTGTGTGTGTGTGTGTGTGTGTGCCAGCAAACAATTTATATTTATTTACAAGTGACATGGTGAGAACGTGCAGTAACTTTTTTTTTTTTGATTAGTTACTAATATTTTGGTCTGGCTAAAATGGATGTGGGCCCCCATTTCAGTTAGTAATTTTTTTTAACAGTGGGTATAGGGCATTGAGAGATGACCATGAGTGACCTGGGTTGTTTTGTTTTGTTTTGTTTTTTAATGTTTACTGAATTTTGAGTAGTTCGTGAATATTGTTTTATTTTTGTGGCCCCTTGCACCCAGGATTGTTTTTGGGACATTTTACCTAGAGGCTGTTTTAAAATGGAGTGTTGTGCTCCTGTATTCAACAGAAAATTTATGATTTGTTTTACAACCTTTAGGGTTATTTAAGTCTTGGGGAGGGATCTTCAAGCCCTGTCCCCTTTAATTACTTATTATTTTTAGTTGAGCCCTGTTGTACATACAGGACATTTATTCAGAGACCCAACTTTTTATAGTAGGCACATTGGTCTTTTTGCAGTTTAGGCCTATTGCTTAGTTTTTGCTTCAGGCCTTTCTCTTTCTCTTTTCTCTTTATGTGGTGAGCCTTCAGAAGCCAATGCCCATTTTTTTTAACTTTGGGCTGCCTGATGCAGTTAGGAGGACTTTGATGAGTCCCTGATGTGACAAGAGTGATGGGGTGAGGGTGGCGGGCCAATGAGATGATGCCATCTCAGCAGTTACTAGGTAGAGTCGATTCTAGGTCAGGTAGTGCTGAGTCACTCCTACGTGGAAGAAGTTACAGTGGGCCTCAACTCCTGGGCCTGGGCCTTACGGGGCCCAACATTGATTGGTGGAGGGAAGATTAGTCTGGGAGTTGATCTTTGGGAGCCTGTAGTGGTTAGGGGCCCATTGGTGGGGAGAGGGTCTAGTGTCTAGGGGCTTGTTGACAAAAGGGTAGGGAAAGCAATCTTTAGTTAGCAGAAGTCTATGAGACATCTGCTGAGCTGGCAGAGGGGCTTTGGGGTGCCTGCTGAGCCATCAGGAGGCTGGGAGGCACCTATTGATTGGTTGCCCCTAAGTTGTGGCTTTCCTGAGAATTGCTTGCTCAGCTCCAGCCCATTCTAGTGAACCGAAACTAAGACCTGGTTCATGCCAGGGCTGCTAGGAGAGCCTGTTAGGCCCCTAACCTGACCATCCCATCCTTTCACCTACCAAGAGAAAAGAAGCCAAAGAGACTCTGGCCACATACCACTTGGACTTAAGCCCTAGGCAAGTGGAATTTTTATCTGGCCACATGCATCTCGGACCAAGCGGGGATATAAGGCCACAGGCAAACATCCTGAATTTGTGCTACAAATATTAGGGCACCTGATGTAACACGAATTGCTAAATGATCTTATTAATAAAAAAAAAATTAAAAAAACACCCAGATCCAGATATTGGAGTTAAAACTGAGAGATGAGAGGAATAGAACAAGCCACAGACAACCTTACCTTACCAACACCTCAGCCTCCAAAGAGACCTACTTCCTGTATACCCACACTGACGTGCCTTTTTGTTTGCTATCTCACTTCCTCTCTCTGCCCAGCCACTTCCTGTCTATCTATACAGACTTCTAGACCTCTATAGTTAGTGCTGGGTTTAAAGGCATGTGTCACCATACCTGGCTCTGTTCCCAATGTGGCCTTGAATCTTGTGTATTATTCTAAGGACCAGCCTTAATAATATGCTTCCCAGGGGCCCAGAAGAGAAACTAAGAACAGTGAATTTTTTTTTTTTGGGGGGGGGGGAAGAATCTAAGTACACCAAGTTCTTTATCCATCTACTTTATTCCTCTGGAATAAGAACCTATCTACATAGCTTCAGTTCTGTTCTTGTGCCTAGCTCCTTTCTTTCCTGATTTCTTTCTACCTTTATCTGCTGCCCCTCTAAGATCTATCTTAATTCTATCATCTTAATTCTGCCTCATCTAGGTCCTTCTCATCTCTCTTACCCATCTCGTTTTTTCCCCATCTGGCTCTTCCTCATCTTCCATCTCATCCCCAAGTTCTCTAGTCAAAATCTGCCTTATCCTCTCAGTTCTCTCTTGAAGTTCTCTAGGGTATTCAGTTATAAACCCAAGCAATAGCAATCCTCCCCCTCCAGCCAGGTCACCAGGCTTGAATTCCTACAGGGTCATAAAGGCAGGTAAGAATTTCTTTCACAACCTGAAAATGGAGTGGTTAAAGGAGGAGGTCAATTGAGAGCTAATGTATATCAAGAAGGGATCTGTGTGCTCAGCCTACATTCCTAGAAGTAGTTAGGTAAGAAGTTAGGAGTCTATAATGTTAGTAATAGAAAAGGAAGGTCTTAGTTAAATTGTGTGAAGCTATTACTTAAGGTCTACCTGGCCTAGGAGACAGATGCTGTTTCTATAAGTTGTTACCTTAGTTCAGGAGATTGTTTGGCCTTGGATGCTTGATAGGTATTTTAGATAAATACACTGTTAGGAGTTGTTGGACGCACACAAGAAAATCATTTTAAGAACCAGCTAATTATATATATACAAAAGCTAATGTGATACCTCAGTAAAACCCCCACTCTATCCCCTACAGACAAAGAGAAGCTTAAACCCAGATTCCTAAGTGTAGATAAGAACTTAGACCCCTTTTCCCCAGGTGGCTGTATCTGCTACAGGGACTTTGGAAAACACAGTCAGGATATTTGACCAAAAGACTAAAAAATGGGAGGCGGGTTAAAATAAATTATATGGTCTGTGCCTTTAAGAACTAGCCTCACAAAGAAAGGGGAGTGCTCCTTCCAACCTCCCTGCTGTGAGTGAGAGATTTGGAAGAGCCTCCCTGGAGGCTTGTAAACTTAGAATACACCTTACTTTTGCATTCTGTACCTATAGTCTCTAGTGGCGGCTTTAGGGATGATCTAGGCACAACAAGACCCTCACTCTATTGTCTCAAAAAAAAGGGGACTTAGACAAAGATATCTCAATATAGATAGACCCAGGCCAGTTTCAAGTCCCCAGAAATGATGGCACCAGCCCCAGGAACTCAAAAGAACAGAATCAGGATGTCTGATGGTAACCAATTAACCACAAGATGCCCATCTCTGGAGTTAACATGACCAGACCCTGGAGATGAGTTGTAAAACTCCTGACAGGGCAAACAGATAAGCTAGAATAAGATAAAGTCCAGGCCCGGGAAAAACTGGACCAATCAGGGATGGACCCGTACTAACCCCCTCCCCTCTAAGAAATTTTATGGGTTTTGCCTATAAAAACTAACTTCCCTAAGAAGAGTAACTCCTCCCTGCCTCACTGCGCTGAGGCCTGTAAATGCTTAAGATGAGTTCCCTGTCATGACTTGCAGCAGAAGTAAACCTTGCTTTTGCATTCTGGTATGCTTGTCCTTGGTGGTCTCTCTGGGGGTTACGATCTGGGCACAACAGCTAAAATATCACCAAGACTTCTTAAGCCATGGCTTGACCTTCAGAAAAGGCCTTGACTTTTCCAAGTGGTAGCTTTTGTGATAGAAGCTGAATTCCATTACATTTTGTTGTGGCTTGCAGCACTTGAACTCACTGAGATCTGGATGAATCTCTGCCTCTTGAATGCTAGGATTAAAGGCATGTGTTACCACTATATAACCTCTATATAGTGGCTGGCTTTTTCCTTTTATCCTCAGATGAGCTTTATTGGGGTGCACATACAAAATATCACCACAGATACCTGGCCTCAGTGGCTTTCCTTAGCCCTTTATGGAGATTCCACAGCTCCTTTCCTCTATCCTGAATTCTAAATCCAGAACCACATGGCAGTAACTTCCAAGTTCTACTGCTTGATGGAGCTGGAACTCAACCTCCTTGTTCAAATATATTTTCATCAGCTTTCTGTTTTCAATTGTTTCCTTCACTGCTTCACTGCTTAAGCTTTTCTTTTATTCCTTTTCACAAGTTAGAGGTTTAGCTGGGTGGAGTCTTGCCATGAGGCTACTACTTCCTTTATTCCATTTAGCATCAGGCTTTTTTTACATTTTTTATTTTCTTGATTATTGGAACTAGCACCATTACACTTTCTGGTATTCCTTTTCTTCTCAAGCTGTGCCACACCAACTCCAGTGTCGTCTGTGTGACATGAACATGTCAATAATAGCAGACAGGAGATACATGTCCATGGGACTAAGCTCCCTGGAGGTCCCTGGCAGAGTGCCCGTGTTATGCTTCCTTCTCAAAAAGATGTACTTCACAGCTCATGAGCTCCCTGGGTTCTGTACAACTGCTTTTCTGATAATGTTCTAATTAATCTATGAAGCACAGCCAAAATTAATAAACACTTGGGTTGTGAACTATGGAGGAAAGGGGAAGCTGGACATGGATCTTAATCAGATATATAGCAGAACGAGCTATTTTTAAGACTCCAAGCTGCTAGATAGAGAAAGAATAATAGTTCAGGCACTTCTAGGCAATGAACACTCACCCACTAGGAATCCTTTAGGAATCCCAACTAAAGTGATTTATCGAAGAAGATGTTATCTCATAGGAGGCAGACAATGGGCCCCTCTGTTGAGGAAGTTCGGCATGGGAAACTTAACGACTACAGCAGAACCCCTCCCCCTTACAGGCGAAAAAGTACAAGAGTCCATATTTCAGCAGGTAAAAAAGGTTTTATATTAAAAGAGATATGTGGTAGAAAACTAAAAAAAGACTTAGAGAAGGTCTACAGCATCCAAATTGGCTAAGTGGGTCATGAGAACCAGAAAAGTAGAAGTGCATAATAAACTAGAGAGCAACTGAGATAAAGATGAAGGACACAGCTGCAACCACAAAGAAGCCTACACAAGTCTAGGAACTGTACTAAGTTTAAAAAACACAGACTGCTTTTTGGGTCATAAAGTTCTTGTGAGTGAAGGGATATGTCTAGTGCCGATTAATGATTGTGTGCTTGCTGTTTTTTTAAAGATGATGTGATTGAATTATTGCCAAGCTCTTGTTGTTCCCTGTATGACTTGATAGTTTTCTTTTCTGTATATAAACTACTGATTTGCAGAAGTAAAATTACAAGCAGATTCAAACCACTTCTGAGTGTGTTGTCTGTCTGTCATTTGCCAAATCCTTGCCTTCCTGACTACCCAAGTCCTGGTTCTCCTACGGTCGTGGTACCCCCGATGAGCCAGGCCGTGGCAAAGCTGTGCATTTTTTTTTTCTTTCTCAGCTTCCTTCTTTTCATTATAGATCTGCGTAAGAGTGACCACTAACAACCATATGACAGAGTCAATACTACGCCATCTTGCAATCTTTCCTGCCAGTTCGATTGATCTAAAACTTCAATTTAGCCTGAGGTAGATGTTTTTTGGATGAGAGCAGAAAGCAGCCAATTCCTCACCAAAATACTACAAGAACAGTCTCTAGGCCACTTACTAATATTATTCTCATCTGAAACCTCTTGAGTAAGAAGAGAGAGAAACTGAGACTGGCTTGGGCTTTTGAAACCCCGAACCCTTCTCCCAGTAACACACTTTCTCTAACTAAGCTACACATACTCCAGCAAGACCACACCTCCCAATTCCTCTCAAATAATACTGCTCTCTAATGATCAAACATTGAAATATATGCGTCTATGGGTGCCATTACAGCCACAGCCACCATGTGGGCACTGGGAATCAAATGTAAGGCTTCTGGGAGGACAAGTGCTCTTAACTGTTTACCTGTCTCTTCATCCTCTTATAGAAATTCTACTTGTAATATCTTAAAACTCAAAAAAGCACAAATGCCCATTTAACAAGTGAACTGACAGACTAGCTATGGTCTGTCAATATAATAGAATGTGAGTGTGGCAGTTTGAATGTACCTGGCCCCCATAATATCAGAGGGAATGGCACTATTAGGAGGTATGGATTTGTTGTAATAAGTAGGGCACATTGGAGGAAGTGTGCCACTGTGGGGTGGGCTTTGAGGTTTCCTAGGTTCAGTATACCACCCAGTGTCTCAGTGGATTTTCTGTTGCCTGCGAGATGTAGGGCTCTCAGCTATTACTCAAGTAACACATCTACCTGCATGCTGCCATGCTCCCCCAACCATGATGATAATGGACTGAATCTTTGGAACTCTAAGTGAGCTACTGTAGCTGGAGTTTTCCCCAGTCCTGCCTGGCCCATGGTCAGGACAAATTCTCTCACCCGGTAGTCCCGCAGCTGCTCAGACCGAACCAAGTAAACAAGCAGAGACTTGTATTGTTTACAAACTGTATGGCTGTAGCAGGCTTCTTGTTATCTAGTTCTTATATCTTAAATTAACCCATATCTATTAGCCTATAAGTTGCCATGTGGCTCGTGACTTACATTTCGCTTTTCATGGCGGCAGCTGCAGCGTTTCTCTGACTCAGCCTTCCTGGTCCAGAATTCTCTTCTCTGCTTGTCCCACCCATGCTTACTGCCTGGTTACTGGCCAATCAGTGTTTTATTTATTAACCAATCAGAGCAACACATTTAATATACAGAACATCCCACATCAAGCTACCCAATTAAATGTTTTTCTTTATAAGTGTTGCCATGGTCGTGGTGTCTCTTTACATCAATAAAAACCTAAGACAGTGAGTCAACAACCAAATAAATAAAATGATGCTGATAAGGATATGAATGGAACACAAAGACATTATGTCAAAGGTCTGAGGGGAGAATATGCTGCTGTTATTCTTCTAAAAAGGACATAGTATTAAATTGACACCTAATGATTTATTCTCATACCCGTACATAAATGCCTCTCAATCCTAATCTGAGAAGCTTATATTTGTAATAGATAGTGATTAACACAGAGACTCTCAACTGGACAAAGTATAGCAAATAAGAGATTGCATAATGCTTGGCCCTAAAAGAAGCATGGATATCCTCTCAAACCTCAGGCACCATTGTGTAAAGGGGAATGGAAAGTGTAAGAGCCAGAGGTTTTTGATGACTATAAGAAAACATCTTCAGAATATAACAAGGCACCTGCACATAGGAACTCATAGTGATTACAACAATGTAAATAAAACCTGTGCAACCCAAGATATCAATATCCCAGTATGAAGAAGGGAGTGGGCATACAATCCCATCTCTAGCCATAGAGAATATGAATGCCAATTTTTAGATGCTGGGAGAGAGGAGAAAGGGAATAGAAGAGGGAGAGTAAGAGAGAGAGAGAGAGAGAGAGAGAGAGAGAGAGAGAGAGAGAGAGAGAATTTTATCTACAAAGGTTGACCCTGCTAAGTTGATCACTCTGACAGTGGCCCAGATGTATAACTGAAACAACTAATGTGTTCTGCAAAAACAAGTGCTACAAGGTCCCCTGACTTATTCCTTACAATGATGTCATTATGGTTTTTGCTTTTATAAGCTCTTTACCCTTGAGCTTTTGTGCTAATAGTTCTTTGTGCAAGATCCTGTTACTGGTCGCTGATTAATAAAGGACTCTTACTTTGTCCTTATATATGTGGTGGTCTGTAAATTTCTCAGCTTGACTCTAACACTTTAAAAATGAGTTTGAATAGGATTGCCTTGAAGGGTAGACATGATCACTCCCATGCAAATTATTAAATGAAAGTCACAGTACAAGGCTTGGAATGCTTCCCTATGAGCTATTGGTCAAGGAAGCCCAGAGGTCATTGAAACAATATAGGGCTATTGCCATTCATTTTGGTTCCCCACCACAAGTACATGGCAAGACTTTATGGCTATGACTGTACATATTTTGGTAGTTTGGCAGTAGGGCATAGAGAAAGCAATCTCAAACTCACTAGAAAACTTTCTCTCTGATGGATAGTTTCATAGTACTGAAAAGTGATATGCAAATTATTTGGTGAGAAATGATATCAATGATCTTACCATTGCTGAGCCCTGCATGCTACTATGCTGACCATCTAGGCAAGATGTGCCCACAGTTAAAATAGTGGTATGACTATTATGGTATAACCACCAACTTTATTATTGGATTTGAGGCCTGCTCCATAGGAGGGGATTTTTAATACTATAATCCTAGTGAAAAGCTCATAGCTGGGGAGTTTGTGGACCCTAGGTAAAACATGCTACTTTTTATACATATAAATACATTTATTTATTTTTTACCTCAATTTTAGTTATAAAAATGAATAGCACTAGTAGACATTCTTAAAATGAAATGATTCTTGTTATCTCATCACTGCACATATCTGTTTATTTTTATAACTTTCCCTATAGTTTTTTTTTGTCTATTTGTGTGTTTGTTGGGTTTTTCTTTCCAAATTAAAAGGTTAGTTCTTTGAGAATTTCATACAATATGTTTTGGTAAACACACACATTTTAATGTCTGGAACTTACTGTTGAAATTATTTGGTAATCAACTTCTTGTCACAATATTACAAACAGCATTTATATGAGTGAGTATTTAAGACTGAAATTTTGAATTATTTAGGATCTAATTCAAACTAGCACAGGTATTCATAGGCATCTTGGATAGAATATAAGTTTTTAAGACCCTTGATAATAAGTATCACCATTATGAAGAACTAATGAAAAAATTCCTGTATTTCTCAATTCCTTCTGAATATGTCAGCTTTGGTGCAATTTCTAGCACTAACCCATGACAGAAGAGGCTCTATCCCTGATAAGTTCCATTGTTAACAGTCAGTCCATGTAGGCATCCCTACATGTCCCGAAGGAAGCTGGAATGATGCAGTTTTTTTACAGGGGGCATGTTTGAATCCGGGAGGAAATAGTATAGGGTCTGCATAACCGCCATGCAATAGAGCATGTTATCCAAGGCACCCAGGGTGGTGGAGCACTTTAGTCTCCCTGCCTTCTGCAGTCCTGGCTGCACCTCAATCCCTGTGCAGTGGGCTCCAGCTCCCAGGCACAGGTGCATCCTCCCCTGAGCAGAGGGGCCTGTGCTGATACGGAGTCTTTATCTGGTTCATCAAGACCATGATCATGGAGATAGAGGCGATGGTAATGAACCTGAATTTGTTTTGCTGAAGTTCGGCCAGCTGACTGTGCTCAAATCGAGTTAGTCGAGGCAAGGCCAAGGGCTGAATGTCAGGACAAGAATGAGGCCAACCAAGGGTCCCCAGAAGGGATGGTAGGAGGGTGGTTAGCCAGGGAGATGCAGAGAACCAATTTGGAACCAGTCTAGCTCTTGATCTCTTTCTTTTTTGCGCTTCTCTAAGCCTTCGAGGACCTTGGCCATGCTATCCCTTGCTACTCCTGTGTGATCAGTATAAAAGCAGCACTCTTCCTTAAAAGCTCGGCACAGAGACCTCCTTGCTGTAAAAAGAGGAGGTCGAGCCTTGGTGGTTTGGGAGGACCACCTCTGAAAGGGAGGTGAGGGAGGATTCATGGGCGGAAATGCCTCACTCAAGCTGTGCTATATCTTTATCTATGGAAATTCTAAGCTCTGAATAATGTTGATTAGATAAAACCAGGGAAGCTATACCCATACCGGCCCTGTAGGCCGACCCCAGGAGGACAGCCAGAGTAACTGCAATCATGGGTTCCCTTTTCGAGTGATGGGTGGGCACTAGGGCAGCCATTTCTGCCAGAGTCTTTTCTTCCCATCTTCCTGAGAATTGATCTGGGGAAAATAGGTTAGCCTAGGGATAAGTTGAACCAATATACAGAATAAGGGGGCAGAGGGATTATTTAAATGAAGAGAAATGCATGGTGTTAGGCCATCAGTACAGGCCCACCAAGTATCATTGGCAGGGAGAAGATATCCAGACTTAAGGGAGGTATTTAGGTTATCTGTGATATTACAAAGGGGTTGATAAACAGGGGAATGGTAGTGCCTTGGGTGACAAGGCAGCGGCCCAAGCCCATAACTTGGGAGAGTGTAAGACAAGATGTGGGTGGCTGTTGCCAGCGACAATCGTGTGGGTCAGTGGTTAGGGAGAAATCTAAATCAAAAGCAACTCCTTCATAAAATGGGGGGAGGGGGCAGAATGATAGCAAAGCCCGCAGGGGTCAACCAAATCAGGCTTGGAGGTATTAAGTACCTGGTAGGTTTTTGTGGTAAGGGTGGTAATTATATCTTTGGTAGTTGGTGGGGGAGGTGGGAACGTGGGAGAAAAACCCGTGGATGGCTGAGATATATTGGTTGTAGGAAAATCATTGTTGCCGAGAAGAGAGTTGAGACCAATAGCAGCAGGGTTAGGGGAACTGACAGGCTGTTTTAAAAGCTTGATGATAAAGGTGACGCCTGTACCTCTTCCCTCCTGTGTAGATGTAACCAACCGTCTTATTAAAATAAAAAAACACAGAACCAATGTAAAAGAGAAAACGAGAGGTCAGAGCTCAGAGCTAAAATCTTACCTCCTGCGGTGCTCCTAGCTTCCTGAAAGAGAGCTTCTTCCTGCTTGTCTGTCTTTAGTCATTCTGTTCTGCCTTCTCATTGGTTGTAAACCCAAACACATGACGGCCTGTAAGTACCCGGCCTCCAGGTCTTAAAGGCGTATGTATCCAATGCTGGCTGTATCCCTGAACACACAGAGATCTACCTAGCTCTGCTACCAAGTGTTGGGATTAAAGGCATGCACCACCACCACCACCACGCTTTTGCTATGGCTCTAATAGCTCTGACCCCCGGGCAACTTTATACAATGAAAATCACATTTCAGTACAAATAAAATACCACCATACTCCTGAAATAGACGAAGGCCCAAGTGAGGCCTGCTTCCCAGGCTGAATGAGCCTTCCTGGCCTTAGTGAAGGTAACTTTTAGGGGGTGGCACCAGGAGGAACAGTCAGGGGTGCCATGATGAGTATTAATATGCCCAATAGAATAACTACTGGTAACAGTAATAAAATCCCAAGAAGAAGAAGAGGGGTGCCAATAGGCATTGCCCATAGTTTCACATCCCCAGAACTTGCAAAAAAGATCTCTGGCTCCCCCACATTTGTGGAGAAGATTGCGAGGCCGATGATGGCCAGGGCAGACATAAAAACTGAGAGTAGTGAGTTTTTTCCTCTGGGTCTGATTTGCACACCAGGGGGGTCGAGGCCTGGGGTCCTGATAAGAATCAAAAAGCTCAGGAGCCCTTCCGGTAGGGGGTTGATCATCAACATGCCAATCAGGGGATGTTAAAGCTGCCATTTTACAAAGGTCGGGATAAAGGTCAGGCCACCAGGGGGCATGGGTGACTAGGAACTTTGCCAGATAACATCTTGTCGCCCCATCAGCACCTGCCAAATATGGTTTAAGGGCTGGCGGTGATTGGTATTTTGGGGTAGGCTAGAGAGGCTGAGGCTCAGAAGGAGGAGTATGAGACCCCAGACAGCCAGCTGACTCACGATGGGCAGCTTCATGGGTGGTCTCCATCTCTTTGGGGTCTCGGTCTTTGATGGTAGCTTTAGCATCTGGAAGAGAAGAAGGAGGGTCGTGGGGGGGCGGGGCTAGTCAACCCCCTGGGTATGTTAGGTAAATTTACAGATTGGACCAGGGGCTCAGGGCATCATGTGCCTGCTCAAGGATGCAAGCGGAGCCATGGCCCCAGATAAGTACAGATCTAGACCATTCCAAACGCCTGTAAGGGGGTCTTGCCACATGGCCAAAGGGTGGCTGGTGTCTGCTGAGGGTTGCCAATGGTGGTCAGCCGCTGATCGACCTTCACCATCCACGGTGAGAAAATTAAGAACAAAGAGGGCATGGCTCAGGCAGTCTTGGGGGGAGACGAAGGAACGCTCCGACATCTTTAATCAAGACAGCCATGTTTTTAAGGTCTGGTGGGCCCATTCTACAATGCCCTGACCTTGAAGGTTGTAAGGGACACCAGTAGTGTGAGAGATTTCAAATTGTTGGAGGAACCGCTTAAGTCCTCCACTGGTGTATGCTGGGCCATTGTCTGTTTTTATGTGTTTTGGGATACCCAAGGTAGAGAAGCAGACCACGAGGTGAGCAATAACATCCTTGACAGCCTCACCAGTATGAGGGGAGGCAAAAATAAATCCGCTGAATGTGTCAACAGAAACATGAAGATATTTTTGTCTGCCGAAGTCAGGAACATGTGTGACATCCATTTACCAAGTCATATTAGACAGGAGTCCATGGGGGTTAACTCCAACATGGGGGACTGGATGGGAGACTACATAAGAAGGGCATTGTTTAACTATCTCTCTAGCTTGTTGTTTTGTGATTTTGAATTTTAAGTGAGGGTTTTTGGCATTAAGATGGTAGAGGCGTGGGCATGAGAAGCTGACAGGATGGGCTCGCCTAGGACTGGAAAAACCTGTCCAGTGGCTGTATCAGTCAGAGCCTTTCCCTCTGTGAGGGGGCCAGGAAGCTCCCCATGAGCACGAATGTGGCCAATGAAAACAGGATGGGAGTGTTCTCTAAGTTTTTGTCGAATTTGAGCGAAAAGGGGAATGGCATTGGAGGTGGGCTTAATGAAGGGGGCTGTATCAAGAAGGGGAATTGAATGAGCAATGTACGCACTATCAGTGTAAATGTTAAGGGGGGAATCATGGAAATCCTGAAAAACCTGCAAAACAGCAAAGAGTTCAACCAGGTGAGCTGAACGAAAGGGTGAAGGAAAGGGAAACGAGTGACCTTGAAAAGCATAAGCTGCAGTGCCATTGGCTGACCCATCGGTAAAAAACGGTTGGAGCCTCAGGCAAGGGGCTGGGGGAAATGACTTTTGGGAAAATAAAGGCATGAGTGGATGCAAAATGAAGGACTGTGTCATGGGGGAGGTGATTGTCAAAAAGGCCCAGGAACACTGAGAAGGCAACACCCCAACAATCCAGTGTCGGGAACAAAAATTGAGTCTGTTCATGGGTGTAGAGGGTTAGGATGGAATCGGGGTCCTTACCGAAGATCTGACTCGAGGTTTGACGACCGGGCATGATTATGGAAGAAACAAGTTGGGGATAGGTGGGAATGACCTTCATATGACTGGCAGGCATATGATTCCATAAGAGGGAATGACCCTTAAGTTTATCCTGGGCCCTTAATGTGGAAGGGGAACTCTGCCAAAGGACCCCGGTGGGCACATGGGGAGTAGATAAGACAACAAAAACCAGAGGGAGGGAATAATCAATCTGAAAAGAGGCTTGGAAGGAAATGACCCTGGTGATTAGTGACAGGGCCTTATGGGCAGCCAGGGTTAATTGACGGGGGAGGTGGGTTCACTGGGGCCCCGAAGAATGTCATAGAGGGGTAGAAGATCAGCGGTAGGGAGTTTTAAGTATGGTCAAAGCCACTGAATGTCCCCGAGAAGTTTTTGAAAATCATTAAGGGTGGTAAGGTTATCTGTGCGCAGCTGGATGCACCGGACCAAGACTCAATTGGGATGTTGCTACGCCCACAGCTGTTACACCTGTGTAGCTGTAGCAAAGCATGCCGCTTCGTTGGGGCCCGGCAGCTGAAGGGTTGAGGTTGGAGCTTCCTGGAGCGTGGCCTCAAGCGGTTCCCCCACAATCAGCAGTCGTCATGCAGCCTGAGGATTCCAGGAGGCCCTGGAGGACAAGATGGCCTTGACGACGGTCCTTGTTGGCACTAATCATGCTTTTTCTCTGTATGTCTTATCTGTGTCGGGGGGGGGGGGGGGGGGCGCTGGTGGACAGTCACTAGGTGGACCCCCGAGAGTGGAAATTACCTAGAGCCGCTCCCATATACGGGAAGCTATGATGAAGTTGGGAATAGATGGGTGACTCATGAAGGAAAGAAACAACTTTGAAGTGATTTGCCTTTTATGGAAAGGCTAGCCAGGACTAGAAAGCCTTGGTGCCTTTATAGTAAGGAAGAAAGACAGCAGATCATAGAAAATATGAAACTGGCTCTGAAATACTGGCATAGAAGAGTATATGATAATTGGAAAGATAGATGGGTGTATAATAGTGAGGAGGAAATAAATGATATTATACAAAAATATATAGAAGGGGATTATAACCCTGGCTGGTAAAACCTGGTTCCCACAGATGTGGTCTTTGGCGCAAGACAGATTTCACAAAATTCTGAGATCATGCCCTTAAGCAACAACCGCAATGAACTCCAAGCTGCGGAAGTGATACACAGAAATAGATACTGATGTACTTTGTTATTGTTTCTTGCTGATTCTGAGTAATTGTAAAAGTTAAAAGTCTGATGTAACCCCCTGCCAAGTTCGTTGATTGTAAAAGTATATAAGCACTGATTTTGCAGAAGTAAATTTGCAGCAGCACATCAACACATTGTGTGTCTGTCTGTCATTTCCTCGCCGATTCCTGACTTCTCCTTGAGCCTTCTCCTGGTTCTCCCGCAGTGGTGGTCTCCCTCTGGGTGGTCTGCGGCAGGATGTAATTCAAAGCCCAGATAACTAAAGGGCGTGGAGTGCTGGATCTTGTCAGGGGTGAGCTGTAAGCCAGCAGCACAGAGGGCCTGTGACAGATCTTGGAAGGTTGCTTCTAGGATGGAGGAACTAGGGGCGGCCAAAAGAAGGTCATCCATGTAATGTAAGATATAAGTAGAGGGCCATTTTTTGGCATATGGGATCTACCGCCTGGGACACGAACTTTTGGCAGAGAGTCGGGCTATTTGCCATTCCCTGGGGTAAGACACGCCAATGAAAGCGGAGCGTGGGGCCCTGAAAATTAACCCTAGGGAGGCTAAAGGTAAAATAAGCTCGATCATCAGGGTGTAGGGGAATGGTAAAGAAGCAATCTTTTAAATCGATAACCATTTTTTTTCTTGTGATAGGCTTCAGAGATGGCAATGGGTGAGAGCATGCCTGGTTGGAGAGCACCCATGGGCTGCATAACCTTATTAATGGCTCGCAGGTCTTGGAGGAGTCTCTATTTCCTGGATTTTTTTTATGACAAAGATGGGTGTATTCCAGGGGGAATTGGATGGTTCAATATGACCTGTGGCAAGCTGTTCCTGTACCAACATCTCTGCCGCCTGTAGTTTCTCTCGTGGCAGAGGCCACTGGTCTACCCACACAGGTTCATGGGTAAGCCAAGTGATTTTGTCTGCATGGTGTACAGGGGGAGCAGTGGCCTCAATTAAAAACCCTCAAAGCCAAGACCGAGCCTGTCTGTCTTATTAGCGGAAGCAACGGGTTAAATTTGGCCCTGTTGAAGTTTACCGAGACCCTTTCCTGGGATGAAGCCCATGTGTAACATTTGTTGGGTAACCACCTCATTTGGGCTACAGAGGATGACTTTCATTTGGGAGAGAATATCTTGGCCCCAAAGGTTGACAGGGAGCCCAGGGACCACAAAGGGGGTGACAGTACCCTGGTTACCCTCCTCATCTGACCAGGTCAGAACTTTAGAGGATTGGAGGGTGTTGTTGGATTAACCTATGCCCTTGAGGTCGGTGAGGGAGGGGGTGAGGGGCCAGGAGGCAGGCCAGTGGTCTTGGGAGATCACAGTGGTGTCAGCGCCAGTATTCAGAATCCCCTGGAATTTTTTGCCATCTAGCTTAAGGGTAAGTGTGGGTCGAGGAGAGTGGGAAATAGGCTAAATCCAATAAGCCTATGATGAGCCAATCTGAGAAGCTCCTTGGGGCTGGGCAGACTGAACTGGGTTATCAGAGGAAAGCGTGGGAAGAGTAACCAGCTGGGCAAGGTGGGTGCCATGGGGACTGCAACAAGACCCTGGAGTGCTGAGGCCAAAATCTTAAGTTCTCCTGTATAGTCATTATCAATAATTCTGGGGTAGACCTGGACACCTCTTAAGTTGGATGAGTCATGGCCAAGGATAAGGGCATGGGTGTCTGGGGGTAAGGGGCCCCAAATCCCGGTAGGGATGACTTGGGGGCCCTGGGATGGGTCTAATATTGTGTCAGTGCCGGCACAGAGGTCCAAGCCTGCGCTACCTGGGGTTTCCTGTTGGAGGGAGCAGACCTTTGGGGAGCAGTCTACAAGGCCCATGGGGTGCTCCCTGGAATGGAGGGGCCCCTGAAGAAAGTTTCCCGGCGGGCGGGGAGGGAGCAGGTGACCATGATCTTCGGTTTTAGATTTGCATTCCCTCGCCCAATGAAGGCCATGCCACATCTAGGACATAGGGTGGTTGGTAGTGGCTGAGTGGTGACCCCAGGCTGGGGCATCGAGGCCGTGCCCCCCAAAGGGGCAGGGATCCTCTTGGGGCATTCTCACGCACAATGTCCAGGTTGTTTACAGGAGAAGCAAAGGCAACTTTGTTGGGATCTCAAATCTTGGGTGCCCACAGACTTTAGGGCTGCACTGATAGCCAAACCTATGGCATGAGTGGAGCCAACTCCAGCACAAAGGCAGACTTACTCAGAAAGGGGGGCCCTATCTCTGTGGGGGCGGAGGACCTCCTGATAGGCTGGGTTTGCATTTTCAAAGGCGAGGTGTTTAACAAATGTGCTTTCACTTTCTCCTGAGCCCAGGAGGCGCTCAGCGGTGTCATTGAGACTGGATATGAAATCACTATAGGGCTCCTCTGGTCCCTGACGCACCTTGGCCAATGAGGTGGTAGCAGCACCTTTTTGGGGAAGTCGTTTCCAGGCTCAAAGGCCAGCAACCTGAATCTGGGCCAATAAGCCAGGTGGAAAGGTGGCCTGGATCTCATTTTTTGTCATAAGGAGTTTTGCCAAGTAGTTTATTAATGGTCCAATGTTTTGAGGAAGGGTCATCAGCATTGTGCTGGGCCTTTTCGCGGCAGTTTTCTGAAAAGTCAGTTTTCCATAGGACAAAATCGCCCCAGACAGGGCAGCATGGGCCAGAAAATGCCAATCATTTGGCATAAGCCAGGCCTCACTCTGGTTGTCTAGCAACGCAAGGGTAAAGGGAGCAGTGGGGCCATACTGAGCGCAGGCTGATTTAAGGCGCTCAACAAAGCGAAAGCTAAGTTTTTGGTAAAACTGACCAGGTGGGGGGCCCTGATTGGCCCCAGAGCCCACAATCGGGGCCTCCTCCTTGTGGGGGGTCTCTCCCTCCTCCTCTTCAAGGGGAGGCAATTCCTCCCAGGCAGACTTGGCATATCTGATCCACTCACTTGGCTTCGGGTAACAGGAAAGGCCAAAACTGGCTGTGGCCGAGGTTTTTTGAGTGAGGGAAATGTGGGGGAAGGCCGAGTTTTTGGGGTGCCCAGGGCGAGATCAGAGAGCTCCTGATCAAGGAAGCATAGTTCCTTTAGAAGGGCCAGGTGTTGTCTGCGGGCCTGAAGTGTGCCCTGTAGGCACTGTAATTCTGTTATGAGATTAGGGGGAATTTCTGAATCATGGGGGGTCGGCATTGGGAGCGTTGGCAGTGAACCCACAGGGGCCTCAAAGACTGGGGCACAAAAGGGGCAATGGGAGGGCCATCATAAGGAGGGGGCTGAGTAAGATTGTATGGTGTCTTTGTTGGGAGTGGCTTTTGTGAGAGGGGGGTTAAAGGGGCCAAGGACACATGAGGTGGCCAATCAGAATTATGATATTTGGCGGTCTCTTTTTTTGACCAGCCTCATCTCCAACGTTAAGGGATGGGGGGCGGGTCAAGATCCTGGAGGGAGGGATAGATAGACTGAGGTGGAGGTGATTGGGCTCCTTCTTTCATAATCTCCTGTATAGAGGGTGCTTGTGAAGGGGGGGAGTGGGGAGTATGTGAATCATCACGAGAGGGGGGACAAGACTCTTCTTTCATGACTTTTCAACCCTGAGAAATAACCGACTGGATGTCAGGGGAGGGGGAGGTCCTTTGGATCCTGAGGATATTTTTAACAAGGTTCCAATAGGAAAAGGTTACAACAGGGACTTTGGGCCAAAGACACTGTAGTAGTCAGTAAGGCAGTCACCCACCCTTTTCCAGCATTTTTCATCAATCGTCCCTTCTTGGGGAAACTAGGGACAACAGTCCTCTAAGTGACTAAAGAATCCCTCATGTCTTGAGGGCCTCTTTAATGCCCTTAATGAAAAGATCATGGGAAGAATTTCCCTGTCCCATGGTTGAGTCTAAGTTTAGACTAACCTCGTCCTTCTAGCTCTCCTCCAGATCGTCAAGAAAGGGCGTCAAGTCGGGCAGTCTCAATGGATGATCAGCAAAAATATCTCCACCAGACGTCTGGACTTTCCTGGAGAAGGACGTTCAACTCCAACGAGTCGAGGGCCTAGCCCACGTTGGGTGCCAGTTGCCCTGGCCAGCAGGGTCTCAATGGGGGTGACCCACCTGTGGGAGAGAATGAAAGGGATGGGGAGACACGAAGGAAGACAGCAAGACAGGGTTCTGATCAAGCTGCAAATTTTATTCTCCTCAGCAAGGCTTATATAGCATGGGAGGGGGCAGGAAAGAGGGAAGGGGTGCATGCTGGACATGCAGCTGAGGGGTGGGGGCATGCAGGTGAAGGACTATGTGCAAGTCGTGAGGCTGCTAGGTGATAAGGCACACCAATCAGGGCCCATTGTTCTGTTGCTATACTACCTGACCTACCTGATGTGTTCTTTATCTTTGGGGGCATCTGGCTTAGGGCCTGTGGCTTGTTCTCTGGCCTAGCTAGTACTTTTCCATGGTTCATGTTTGGTTCTGACAAATGTTTTGCCTGCATGTATGTGTACCACTTCCATGCCGCATTGACTATGATAGTCAATAGGGCATTGAGTCACTGAGACTCCAGTCAGAGACAATTGTGAGCTGCCATGTGGTTGATAGTAATTGAACTTGGGTCCTCTGGAAGAATAGCCAGTGCTCTTAACCATTGAGCAATCTCTCTAGAGCCATCATGCATGAGTAGATTTTTCACATGAAGGGTAAGATGTACATCATTCTCTACAACTAGCACAATGGCTATATTCATACAACAAACTGTACTATAGCATTGCTTTTATGTCTCCAGGATTAGTCATGAGTGAAAAAAATAAATATCTTCAGACAAAAATCATTTTTTGTCCTATTAGAAAAGAATGGCTCCATTACTAACTGCAGTCAGAAGCTCTCACACTTTGTGTTCCTGGCACATTTAGGAATGTATAAACATGTTCCCTAAACAATGTTAGAATTATTGCTTATTTTATTTTCATTATGTAAGCAGACATAACTCATACGAGGGAGGTTTCTGTAATTCCATTGTATGCTAGTAAGAAAGAAAAAGCAACCAATAGATTTAATCAATGACACTGTAAACATCATAAAGGCTTTCTTATTTCCCAATTGTTCCCATGATAAACATTAAAATTCAATGTGCTTGGTGATAGAAATCCACAGGTTGGCCAAAGCAACTCCTTCAGTTTCTCTATCTGCTGAGCTGGTAACACAAAGACATTTTGTTGAGAGGGTCAGAAATCATGGAGTATTTCATCAGTGAGATTATACTACCCCAGAGCCAGATGTTAGAAAGCTGCAACATTAAAAAAAAAATAGAGAAAGGTCTGGTAAAATTCTATGATGGCATCCATTTGAACCTGGCTTTAAAAATATTTATTTATTTATTTTACATCCTTACTATAGTTCCCCTCCTTCTCTCCTCCAAACTCTCCCTTTATTTTCCCTCCGACCCCTCCCCCAATCCACTTCTTCACAATCTATTGAGGCATATCAAGGTGTAGCAAGACTAAGCACTTTGCCTTGTGTTTAAGGCTGGACAAGGCAACACAATATAAGGAAAAGGATCCAAGTGAATGCAGAAGAGTCAGAGATAGCCCAATTCCACTGTTAGGTGTCCTACAAGAACATCAATCTATACAACCATAACATATATGCAGAGGACCTAGGCCAATCCCATGCAGGTTCCCTGGTTGTCCGTTCAATCTTTGTGAACTCATATGAGTCTAAGTTATTTGTTTCTGTGGGGTTTCTTATGATGTCCTTGACCCCTTTAGTGCCTACAATCCTTCTCTCTCTCTTAAGAAGGATTGCCCAAGCTTAGCTTAAAGTTTGACTATGTATCCCTGTATCTGTTTCCATCACTTTCCTGATAAAGTTTCTTTGATGACAATTTGGCTAGGCACCAATTTATGAGTATAGCACATAGACATCATTACGTTGACATTTTTTCTCCAGTCATATTTGGTTCTATTCTAGGTCTCTAGGCTATCCAGGCTCAGGGTCCTGGTACTCCAGGCAGTGTTGGGGGTAAGCCCACTCTGTGGCATGGATCTGAGGCTAGACCAGTCATTGGCTGGCCACTTCTGTAGTCTCTGTACCACCGTTACCCCAGCACATCGCATAGGCACGTGGAATGTTATATGGCTGGGTTGGTGTCATAATTCTTCCATTTGGAATCTTGCCTGGTCATAGGAGATGGACAATTTAGGTTAGGTATCCACTATTCCTAAGAGTCTTACCTAGGGTCATTCTTGTAGATTTCTGGGAGTGTACCTCACCCTGAAGTGCCTCCATTTCAATTCATCTCTATCAGCACTCTCCCCCTCCACCCCTTCCCCACTTGATCCCTCATGTTCTCACACCCACTCCAAGTCCATCCAGGAGATTGCCTCTATTTCCCCTTCCCAGGGAGATCAGAGCATCCCCCCTTCAGCCTTCCTTGTTACCTAGCCTCTCTGTGTCTTTATTGTGCCATGGTTATACTTTACTTTACAGCAAATATCCAGTTACAAGTGAATGCATACCAGGTTTGTCTTTCTCAGTCTGAGTTACCTCACTCAAGATGATTTTTCTAGTTCCACCCATTTGTCTGCAAATTTCATGATGTCATTGTTTTTAACAGCTGAGTAGTACTCAATTGTGTAAATGTAGCACATTTTGTTTATTTTTTTGGTTGAGGAACATCTAGGTTGTTTAAAGGTTCTGGATATTATAAATAAAGCTGCTATGAACAAAATTGAGCAAATGTGCTCATGGTATAATTGAGCAATCTTTGAGTATATGCCCAAGAGTGATATAGCTGAGTCTTGGGGTAGATAGATTCCCAATTTTCTGAGAAACCGCCACATTGATTTCCAAAGTGGCTGTACAAGTATGCACTACCACCAGCAATGGAGGAGAGTTCCTCTTACTCACATCCTTGCCAACATAAGCTGCTACTTTTGTCTCTGATCTTAGCCATTATGACAGGTGTAATATGGAATCTCAGTAAAATTTTGATTTGCATTTCCCTGATGGCTAAGGATATTGAGCATTTAAGTGTTTCTCAGCCATTTGAGATTGTTCTTTTGAAAATTCTCTGTTTAGATTTGTGCCTCATTTTTTTTAAATTGGATTACTTGAGTTTTTGATGTCTGGTTTCTGGAGTTCTTTATGAACTTGGAAACCAGCCCTCTGTCAGATGTGGGATTGTTGAAGATCTTGCCCAACTCTGTAATGTGTCATTTTGATATATTAAAGGTATAATTTGACTTACAGAAACTTTTCAGTTTCATGGGATCTCATTTATTTTTGACTTTAGTGCCTGCACTACTGGTGTTCTATTCAGGAAGTTGTCTCCTGTATCAATGTATTCAAGGCTATTTCCCACTTTATCTTTTATTGAGTTCAGAATATTTGGATTTACATTAAGGTTTTTTATCCACTTGGACTTGAGTTTTGTGCAGGGCAATAGATACAGATCTATTTGCATTCTTCCATATCCAGTTATACCGAAACTATTTGTTGAAGATACATTCTTTCTTCCACTGTATACATTTGGCTTATTTGTAAAAAAAAAAATCCCTAGGTGAGTAGATTTATGTCTGGGTCTTCTATTCTATTCTCTTAACTCACCTGCCTCATTTTATACCAGTACTATGGTGTTTTTATTACCACGACTCTATAGTAAATCTTGAAATCAAGAATGGTAATACCCCAGAAGTTCTTATATTATACAGGATTGTTTTAACTCTCCTGGGTTTTTGTTTTTCCACATGAAGTTGAGTTATTTCAAGGTCTGTAAAGAATAGTAGTGGGATTTTAATGAGGATTGCATTGAATTTGTACATTATTTTTGGTAAAATGGCTATTTTTCCTATGTTAATATTACTGATCCATGAGCATGAGAGATCTTTCCATCTTCTGATATCTTCCCCAATTTCTTTATTCAAAGACTTTCAGTTCTTGTCATACAGGTCTTTCACTTTCCTGGTTAGAGTTACACCAAGATATTTATATTATTTGTGGCTATTGTGAAGGTTTTTTTTCCCCTAATTTCTTTTTCAGCCCCTTTATCATATGTGTACAAGAGGGTTACTGATTTTTTTTTTTTTTTTAGTAAATCCTGTAGCCAGCCACACCACTAAAGGTGTTTATCAGCTCTAGGAGATCTCTGTCAGAATTTTTGGGGTTGTTTATGTATATTATCATATCATCTGGAATAATAATATTTTGACTTCTTCCTTTCCAATTTGTATTCCTTTTGATTTGTTTGTCTTATTGCTCTAGCTAGAACTTAATGTACTATATTGAATAGATATGAAGAGGAACAAGCCTTGTCTTGTTCCTGATTTTAGTGGAATTGCTTTGAGTTTCTCTCCATTTATTGATGTTGCCTGTCAGGTGGCCATATATTGTTTTTATTATGTTTATGTGTGTCCCTTGTATTCCTGATCTCTCCAAGACTTATGAAGGGGTGTTGATTTTGTTAAGGGCTTTTTCAGTACCTAATTGAGATAATTGTTTTGTTTTCTGCTTTTTGATTGTTTATATTGACTGATTTTCATATACTGAAGCCTACTTGATCATGGTGTATGATTTTTTTATATATTCTTGGATTCAGTTGATGATGATTTTATTGAGTATTTTTGCATCAATGTTCTTGAGGGAAATTGGTCTGTAATTTTCTTTCTTTGTTGAATTTTTGTGTGATTTGGGTATCAGAGTAACTATGGCTCATTAATAAATTGACAATGTTCCTTCTGTTTCTATTGTGTAACATAATTTGAGAAGTATCTGCATTAGCTCTGCTTTGAAAGTCTGGTAGAATTCTGCCTTAAACTGTCAGCTGTGGGATTTTTTTTTGGTTGGGAGATTTTAATGAACTCTTCTATTTCTATAGGGGTTATAGGTCAATTCAAAATGTTTTCTAATATTGATTTAACTTTGGCAAGTAGTATCTAGCAAGAAAATTGTCCATTTCTTTTAGATATTCTAATTTTGTGGCATATAGGTTTTTGAAATAATACCTAATGATTCTAAATAATACCTTGATGTCTGTTTTATGTGCCCCTTTTCTTTTTGATTTTGTTAATTTGGATATTCTCTCTGCCTTTTGGTTAGTTTAGATAAGGGGTTGTCTATCTTGCTGATTTTTCAAAGAACCAACTCTTTGTTTCATTGATTCTCTGTATTTTCTCTTTGTTTCTGTCTTATTGATTTCAGCCCTCCATTTGATTCTTTCCTGCCTCTACTTCTCTTGGGTGTATTTGCTTCTTTTGTTCTAGAGTGTTCATGTTTGCTGTTAAGTCAGTAATATGAGATCTCTCCAAATTCTTTATGAAAGTATTTAGTGCTTTGAACTTTACTACTTTTAACACTACATTCATTGTGTCCCCATAAGTTTGAGTACATTGTGCATTCATTTTCATTGGATTCTAGGAAGTCTTTAATTTCTTTCTTCTTTTTTTCCTTGACCCACTGGTAAGTAAGTGCTGAGTTGTTCAGTTTCCATGAGTTTATAAGCTTTTTGTTAGTTCTGTTGTTGTTGAAATCCAACTTTAATACATGGTGATTTGATAATATACAGGGGGTTGTTTCAATTTTCTTGTATCTGTTGAGTCTTGTTTTGTGACCAAGTAAGTGTTCAATTTTAGAGAAGGTTCCTTGAGGTGCTGAGAAGAAATTGTATTCTTTTGTGTTTGTGTTACATGTTCTGTAGATATCTGTTAGGTCCATTTGGTTTATAACATTTGTTACCTCCAGTATTTCTCTGTTTAGTTTTTGTCTCAATCTATCCATTGGTGAGAGTCTAGTATTGAATTCCCCACTTTCAATGTGTGAGGTTCAATGTGTGATTTAAGCTTCAGTAGTGTTTCCTTTACAAACATAGGTGCCTGTTGTGTTGTGGCATAGATGTTGAGAATTGAGACATCATCTTGGTGGATTTTTCCCTTGATGCATATGAAGTGTCCTTCCCTATCTCTTTTGATTAATTTTGGTTGGAAGTCTGTTTTGTTAGATATTAATATCAGCTTGCTTTTTGGAGCCATTTGCTTGGAAAATCTTTCCACAATCCTTTAATCCAAGGTAAAGGCTATCTTTGTTGTTGAGGTGTGTTTCTTCTATGCAACAGAAAGTTGGATCTTGTTTTCACCTCCATTCTGTTACTATGTGTCCTTTTATTAGGGAATTGACTCCATTGATTCTGAGAGATATTGATGACCAATGAGTATTAATTCCTTTTATTTTGGTCGTGGTAGTGGCCGTCATTTGTGTGTGTGTGTGTGTGTGTGTGTGTGTGTGTGTGTGTGTGTGCATGTGCCCTTTCATGTGCGAATGTGTGTTTTCACTCTATAGGTTTTGCTGATGTGAGATTATTATGTTTTATGGGCATAGTTAAAATACTTAGGTTGGAGATTTCTTTCTAGTACCTTTTGTAGGGCTGGATTTATGGATAGAGTTGACTTTGTTATGGAACATCTTATTTGATCCATTTATAATGACTGAAAGATTTGCTGGCTATAATAGTCTGGGCTAGCATCTGTGGTTTTTTTAGAGTCTTAAATATATCTGTCCACACCCATATAGCTTTATAATCACCATTGAGAAGTCAGGTGTTCCTAATAGGTCTTTCTTTATATTTTACTTGGCCTTTCCCCTTGCAGCTCTTATTATTCTTTGTTTTGTACATTTAGTGTTCTGATTATTATGTGGTGGGGCACTTTCTTTTCTGGTCCCATCTATTTGGTGTTCTGCAAGCTTCTTGAACCCTTATAGGTGTGTCCTTGCTAAGATTAGGGAAATTTTCTTCTATAATTTTGTTGAAAATATTTTCTGCTCCTTTGAGCTGGGAATCTTATTATTATTATATTCTTACTATTCTTATGTTTGGTCTTTTCATACTGCCCCAGATTCCTGGACATTTAGTGTCAGGAACTTTTTAGATTGAATGTTTTCTTTGACAGATATATCAATTTCTTCTGTCATATTGTCAATGCCTGAAATTTTCTTTCAGCTCTTGTATTCTGTTGGTGATTCTTGCATCTGTAGTTCCTGTTTGCTTACTTAGACTTTCCATTTCCAGAATTCCCTCAGTTTCTGTTTTCTTTCTTTTTAAAATTTTTTATTCATTTTGCATACCAAAGATTCCCTTCTTCTCTCCTCCTGGGGGATAGATAGCTCGGCCATTAAAGGCTAGGCTCACAAGCCAAAATATAACAGTTTCTATTTTCTTTATTGCTTCTGTTTTCATTTTTCAGTTTTTGAACAGTTTTTTTGTTTTTGTTTTGTTTTGTTTTTTGTTTTTTGGGACAGGATTTCTCTGTGTAGCTTTGCAATTTTCCTGGAACTCACTCTGTAGCCCAGGCTGGCCTTGAACCCACAGAGATCTGCCTGCCTCTGCTTCCCAAGTGCTGGGATTAATGGCATGCACCACCACCACCCGGCCTTAGTTCTTGAACAGTTTTATTCATTTCTGTCAACTGTATTTTTTTACATTCATTGAGAAATTTATTGATTTCCTCCATTTTTTATTGTCTTTTCCTTCATTTCTCTAAGAGATTTACTCATTTTCTCTTCAAGGACCTCTATCATCTTCAAAACGTTGGTTTTAAGGTTATTTTCTTGTGTGTTGGCTGTATTAGAATATTCAGGGCTTGCTGTAGTGGTATGGCTATGCTCTGGTTGTGCCACATTGTCATAGTTACTCAATGAGTCATAAAATAAGATATGAAAGTAGGGTAAGAACCTGTTGGGGAAAATGGTGTCTGGAGGGAGTATGAGAGGTATGAGAGAGTACTGGGGGAACTGATATTACCAAGTGTATTATATCCAGGAATTAAATAGTTAATGAAAAATTACAAAGTGTTTAAAAAGAGAAAGTTAAAGATGGCAGAAACATGAATGAATGCCAAGGAAGAGTCAGGCCAAGACAATTGGTGACCATCTGTCTCAGTCTGTTAGTCTATGATTTATGAAGCAAATCACAACCATATTTGAGGTGTACATTTTCTAATTACATTCCAATGACAAATTCCTTCCCTTCTCCAACAACTAACCTAAAATTTTTCTTTCAGGATAAAGAAAACTTCGTCCATACCCAGCAGGAAGCAATTTTAAAAATACGACGCCCATATTCCCAAAGAGGTGGTGTGGGGTGGGTGGTTTTTTGGTCTTTTTAATGGGTTTTGGGTCTGGGATACTTTTCAGTATTTAGGGGGATTGGTTACAAGTTATTGTCAAGGGTTAGGAAAAAGGCTAAGTAAAGGAGATTAGATTTAAGGTTCTTATTTAAAAAAAGAAAAGAAAAGAAAGAAAGAAAGAAAAGACAATTACTAGTTTTAAATACTTTACATTGGATTGGATTGTTTTATATTGTATACAAATTTGAAACTGACATTGTTAGAAAATGCTATATGTATATTTCTAATTGTATTTATACCATTCATTTTAAAATGTGATGCAATTTTCTGATTTTTGAATGTTATTATTACCAACTATTAGGATATAAAGAAATGAAAGTTAGTAGTTAGACATTACAATAGAACTTGTAATCATATTAGATATGTTTTAAAAATTGAGCAGAGATGTTTTAGACAGATCATCTTCAAACCCTTCAGAGATCTACAGAATATGGCATTTAAAATGTTTTAATAACTTAGAAAATTTTTCTTTTTTGAGACATGTCGGCTCCTGGCAGTACCAATCTACTTCAGAGAAAATATGGGCATTGAAGAAACTGAATATGGAGTCAACTTTCATTGTGGCAAAAGTTAGCCACTGGACAACAAAGTATCCTCAAATCAACAGGACAAAATGGACAGACAGAACACAAAACAAAGGACTACTGATTCTTGCCAAAACAAGTGTGGTTATGGCTTTATCAAAAGGCATCTTCTGAGGCCAGGACAATATGGCCCCATCCCTGAAGTGGTCTTCGCAATCCAGAAAAGGTACAGTGCCCTTTTCTTCTAAGGCAGCTTAACAGGCAGAGGGCCAATGGCTTCTGTTGTGCAATGCAACAGCATCTGAAAGCTCACGCCTCTCGATAGTAGACTGGCATTTAATAGAGGGATGTGGAGAAGAAGGGGATGCTGAGATGAAGCCATATATATACAGCCAAGAAGAATGGACAGCTGAATTCAAAAACTGTCAACAATTTCCAGAATTTAAAATCCCGAATCATGACAGGACACTAGTGGAATTCAGGTGTTTCTGGTACATGGACTGCTCTCACCCAATGTGAGGTTGAACTGTTGACCTTATGTACATCCTACTTCACAAATGAGTCTGTCAGATACACTAAGCCTATAGGCTGAAGATGATGCCCCCAACACTGCGGAGAAACCTCAGGTAACTGCCCAGTCAGCTGGCTGTTTCTGTCAACTCACAAATTTTTTGGAAGTTGCTTTTGTGCACTTCCTGTTTTTATTTTTGTTAGCTAATATTATTCCCCTTCTTGGGTCTCAGAGGGAGTTGAAGATTAGTTAGTTATGATTGAAGATTAGTTAGTTATAGTTGAAAATTAATTAGGATAGAAAGTGCATTAGATACATCTTGGATTTACCAAAATAGGATAGATAATGGAATTATTTTCTCTGATTTGTCAAATACCTGTTTAGGTATTTATTACTTGTATATGTTGTATATAGTTATTGTACTTTTGTATAACATTTTGCTTTTTTTTCTTTTTATTAAAATAGAAAAGGGGAAATGTGGTGGTATTCTAATTGTACTGAAATGTGATTTTGATTGTCAGAGTTATTAGAGCCATAGCAAGAGTGTGGCGGTGGTGGCACACGCCTTTAATCCCATAGATCTCTGTGTGTTCAGGGATACAGCCAGCATTGGAGATATATGCCTTTAAGACCTGGGGGCTGTACATACAGACAGTGATGAGGCAGTCACGTGTTTGGGTTTACAACCAATGAGAAGGCAGAACAAAATAATATAAAAAGACGGACAGACAGGATATAGCTCTCTTTCACTCTGATGGAATAGGCGTTAAGTCCAGATAGAGCACTGTTAGTTGCTTCCAACATGTATGTGCTACTTATCATACCTTAATACATGCCTTGAGCCATATGAGCATATGTTGATAATTGACATGGACACTGGAGTTCTGCAGGACTGTTTAATTGCTTCATTTGGCAACTTGCATAGTATTTTTTAGAATCATGGAAGCTAGACCTCAGCAGAGACTTTTAGGACAGTTCTATCTTGAATCATCTGAGTTGTATTCCCTAATTGTATAGTTAGTGCCTTAAGCAATAGGAGTCCACCCCCAAACCCTGAAAGGGAGCCAAGAATTACATCTATAACCTACCTAGTTTATCCTGACCATCCATTTGAATTATTTCCTGTGTATAGTACTGGAGTTTTTGTTAGTCTATGGTTCTTGTGTGATCATTGTCAGCCCAAGTGGTGTGTGTGTGTGTGTGTGTGTGTGTGTGTGTGTGTGTGTGTGTGTACATATACTTACATGTCTTACCTATAAATTTAGGTAAATATAAAACAATAACATTACTTGAGGTCTTATCAATCTTGGTGTTATTTGTCCCTCATCTCTTCTCCTTCTGTACAGACCTCCCTCCCTCTTCCACACTTCAAGCCCCCTTTATATCACCTCTCTCCTATCATTCTCCTCCCACTCCACTTCCACACTCCTTTTATAGTTCTTTTATACTTTCTTGGATTTTTGTGGTTACTCTGTTGCATACTCACATCTAAAGACTTGGAGCTATGAGCCACAGGTGATAAAACATGTGGCATTTGTCTTTCTGGGTCTGGGTCACCTCACAAAATATAATCTTTCTAAGACTATCCATTTACCTGAAAATTTCATGATTTCATTTTTCTTTGCAGTTGAGTAGAATCCATTGTGTATATATAGCACATTTTCATTATCATTTATCAGTTGATGAACATTGAATATCTAGGCTGTTTGCTTTATTAATAATAGAGCACAGTGAACATGGGTAGAGAAGGATATAGTATTCTTTGGGTGTATGCTCAAGAGTGCAATACCTAGAGCAAATGATAAATCTATTTCTAGCCTTTTGAGAAACCTCCCCACTGATATTTGTAGTGGTTGCATTCACCACAAACAGTGAATAAGTGTTTAATAAGTGTTTCCCTTTCCACACATATTCTTCACAGTGTCTGTTGTATTTGTTTTCTTAATTTAAGCCATTCTGTTTGGAGTAAGATAGAATCTTTTTTTTTTCGGTTTTTCAAGACAGGGTTTCTCTGCATAGCTTTGTGCCTTTCCTGGAACTCGCTCTATATACCAGGCTGGCCTCAAACTCACAAAGATCCGCCTGTCTCTGCCTCCCGAGTGCTCGGATTAAAGGCACCACCAACACCCAGCTAGATAGAATCCTAAAGTAGGTTTAATTTGCATTCCCCTTGTGGCTAAAGATGACACTTTTTCAAAACAGCATTTATTTCTTAACAATTTGCATTTGTTTCGAGAACTCTCTGTTTTAGTTTCATGCCCCCATTTTTAATCAGGTTGTTATCTTAGTTGGGGCTACTATTGCTGTGGTGAAACATTATGAACAACTAACTTGGGAAGAAAAGGGTTTATTTGGCTAATACTTCTACAACACTGTTCATCATTGAAGGAAATCAGGGCAAGAACTTAAATTGGGCAGGAACCTAGAGGCAGGAGGTGATGTAGAGGCCATGGTGGAGTGCTGCTTACTGATTTGCTCCCCATGGCTTTCTCAGCCTGCTTTCTTGTAGAATCTGGGACCACCAGCCAGGGATGGTACCACCCACAATGGGCTGGATTCTCCCTCATCATTAATTTTTTTCATTTTTCTTTACTAAGAAATTTTCTACTCACTCTACATACCACCCCAGACCCATCTTCTCCTCTTCCACCACCAAGCCCTCCGTCCCATGCCACCACACATCTCCACATCCCCCAAATCAAGGTCTCCCATGGGGAGTCAGCAGAGCCCAGCACACTGAGCCTAAGCAGGTCCAAGCCCCTCCCCACTGCAACAAGGCTGTGCAAGGTGTCACACCACCAGTACTAGGCTCTAAAAGCTGCCTGTGCATTAGGGATGGATCCTGATCCCCTGTCTGGGTGCCCCCAAACAGTTTGAGCCAAACAACCATCTCTTATGGAGACATCTTCTCAAGTGAGTTTCCATCCTTTCAGATGATTTTAACGTGTGTCAAATTGACATAAAACTAGCAAAGACAGTTGTGTATTTTCTTGGTGATCAGTCTTTTGAATTCATTGTATGTTCTAAAAATTAATGATCTGTCAGAAATATAGCTGGCAAATATTTTTCCCATTTTATAGGCTGCCACCTCAGTCAATTAATATTTTTATCACAGAAGCTCTTTAATTATATGATGTCCCATTTGTCCATTACTGGTTCTATTTCTTGCTTAACTGGTGTCCTACTAGAAAGTTCTCACCCAAGCCTATATCGTGAAGTGTACCTCCTGCTCCTTTCCCTAGATGTTTTAGAGTTTAAGGCATAACAGTGAGGTTTTTGATCTATATGGAATTTATTTGGAGGCAGGATGAAAGAGAAGGATCAAATTTCATTCTTCTCCATGTAGACATCCCTTTCCCCAGAACCATTTAAGATGCCGTCTTTTCACTAATGTATATTTTTGGCATCTTTGTAAAGAAAAAAGAGATGTCTGTGAGAGCATGAGCATCTATATGGGTTTTCAATCCTATTCCATTAGCAAATGTACCTCGTTTTGGTTCAGTACCATGCAATTTTTATTACTATGGCTTTGTAAAAGTATAACATAAAACCATGGATGATGATACCTCCAGAGGTATTTCTATTGCTTAGAATTTTTCCTATCCTCAATCTTTTGTGTTTCCATATAAATTGTAAGATTGTTATGTTCAATGTCTATGAGGAACTGTGAAGACTTTTGATGACAATTGCATTGACTTTGTAAATAACTTTAAGCAGTATAGACATATTCACAATATGAATCCTATCAATCCAGCATCTGGAAGGTCTTTTCATCATCTTATATATTCTTTAATTTCTTTCCTTGCTGTTTTAAAATTTTCTTTGTATGGTTCTTTCATTTCCTTAGTTCAGTTTATTTCAAGGTATTTTATTTAAGCAACTGTGACTAGAATTGTTTCTCTAATTTCATTCTCAGTATATTTGGCTTTGGCACATATAAAGATTACTGGTTGTGGTATATTAATATGGTAGCATGCCACTTTGCTTAAGGTGTTTTTCAGCTCTAGGAGTTTCCTGGTAGAGTCTTTGGAGTCTGTTATATCTGGTCATGTCATCTACAAACAGGATTGCTTGTCTTCTTCCTTTCCTATTTGTATACTTTTAAATTGTTCTTGTGTTCCATTGTTCTAGTTAAAATTTATTATGTTTAAATACATGACCTTTGTCCATAGTATCTTTCTTAAGGCTCAAGGAGCCTCCTGGGAGTGGGAACAGAAAGGTTGTGAGAGCCAGTGATTGAGGAGTACTGGGATGAAACAGTGTGCTTTGGATATGACAGGGATGCTGCATTCAAGACTGATGTGGAACCCTGGAAACATACAGAACAAATGACAGAGACACTCAGCCAGGGCAACATTCACATGCCACAAAAAGAGACCAAAGGATAGTGGAAATGATCTCAGCTCCATCATGAACCTCCTGAGGTCATCTTCTTACGAGGGAGTTTTAGAGCAAACACATGAATATTTCTGCTATGATGGGAATTAATCTCTATTTTTTTGCCCAGAGTGTTACTCTCCAGCCACAGGTGACACTGTATCCCTTGAAATATGAGCAATTCAGCTGAAGAATAAGTTTTTTAATTTAAACAAAATTAATTTTTTTCCTAAAAAAAGCCCAATTTATCATCTATTCCACGTTGCTGCAGATACAGATGGCTACATGTGGAAATGTCAATCATGGTAGACTGAGCTACAGCTTAATGCCATTGATATCATGACAGATAAATTGAGTGCTTTAAAATGATTCATTTAGGAGAAAATATTGACATGTGTGAGGTCTGAGTTGAGTAATTGTCATCACATTAAAGAGTGCACAACAGTTTTATGAGATAGAAGACAAAAGTCCATCAAGGACTAGAAACTTGCTGACACAGGTTCTCCTGTTGAGGGTGGCATTGTTCTGGAATCAGCATAGCCAGTGTTGGAGTTGCTTGTGCTTCATTTCTCAACTTCCTATTTTTCTGGCCTGATCCATGCATCACATTCCCAGTGATACCATGTGATATAAGATATCACGTGATATAAGACTGTCATCATGCATCCTCACATTTGAAACTATTCTCTCCATAGCTCCCAATTGTTCGCTGTTTTTGCATTCACAGTTTCTATTTTTTCCATATAAAAACTGGCTTTTCATTATAAAACAATGAAAATTTGGAAAAGTAGGAAATTTCCATAACAATAACAAAAGCCAGTCTTTTTCTCTACTGTTGGTTTATTTTTACTCACAAATTTACAATCCTTTACAAACCTTGCTGTATCAACAGTCATATACATCACCAATGTTTTCTCATAGTCTCCAGAATCACACATATTTATGACAGCTACATGGTTATCATCCACAACTCTTCCTTTTCTCAGTTATGATACTGAGAACTTCTTGTTTTGGGAAACTGCATTCTAAGGAGTTAATGATAATATGTAATTCCTGTTCCACACATGGTCAGTGGTCACTCCAAATGATACTTTCAAAACTACCTAAGAATGAAATGTAAAGCAAAAGAAACACACATGCCAATATTTTTAAAATTATTTTTTGTTTTCAATACATCACAACTGCAATTTCCCCTGCTGCAACTCCTCCCAGCCCCCACCACCACCTCCCCTCTCCCCCACATCCACTCATCTTCCATTCCTCTTCAGAAAAAAGCAGCCTCTCAGGGATATCCACTAAACACAGCATAACAAGATACAATAAGACTAGACACAAACCCTCATATCAGGGCTGGGCAAGGCAACACAGTAGGAGCAAAAGGGTCCCAAGAGCAGACAAAAGAGTCAAAGATACCCCCATTCTCACTGTTAGGAGTCCCACAAAAACACCAAACTAACAACCATAAAATATGTGCAGAGGACCTAGTATAAGCCTTTGCATGCTTCTTCACTGCCTCTTCAGTCTCTGTAAGCCACTATGAGCCCTATTTAGTTGACATCTATAAGCTGAGTTCTCCAAGTGTCTAAGACCTCTCTGGCTTCTACAGTTATCCTTTCCCCTTTTCTACAGGGTTCCTTAACCTCCAAGGGGAATGATCCAATTTGGGCTCTCTGTGGCTGTTCCCATATACTCCCATCAGGAGACTCTGGTTCCTGGTTATCCAAGAAGTCTCAGACATGGGCTCCCTATCTTGGCATGGGTCTAAAATTAGACTTGTCACTGGTTGAACTCTCCCTCAAGCTCTGTGCCTCCATTGCTCCAGCATATCTTTCAGGTGAGAGAGATTCTAGATCAAAAGTTTTGTTGCTAGTTTGGTGTCCAAGTCACATTACTAGAAGCCATGCTTTGTTACAGAAGATGGTCAGCCCAGGCTCTGAATGATCCAGTACTAGGAGTACTTGTTAGAGTGACCCTTGTAGAATCCTGGAAGTTTCTATTGCACTAGGTTTCCACATTGCCCCCAAAATGTCCTCCCAATATTGTCTCCCTCCCGCTCCCCCTTCTGCTTTGGATATCATTCTATATAAATAAAATGCTGATTGGTCAGTAGCCAGACAGGAAGTATGGGTGGGACAAGCAGAGAAGAGAATTCTGGGAAGTGGAGGCTGAGGAGGCCTCCACTGCCAGCCACCGTGAGGAGAAGTAACATGTTAAGATACTGGTAAGCCACAAGCCACATGGCAACTTATAGATTAATAGAAATGGGTTAATTTAAGATATAAGAACATTTAGCAAGAAGCCTGCTACGGCCATAAGGTTTGTAAGTAATATAAGCTTCTGTGTGTTTATTTTATAAGTGGGCTGTTGGACTGCCGGGGCTTGGTGGGACCCAGAGAGAAAACTCTAGCTACACCGCTCACCTAATCCCATCTGTTTTTATTTTCACCTGCCCCCAGTCCACTGCCAAAATCTATTCTATTTCCCCTTCCCAAGAAAAACCATACATCTAACTTTGAGCTCTCCTTCTTAGTTAGCCTTTTTGAGTCTGTGGATTGTAGCATGATTAGCTGTTATTTAGCAGCTGATATCCAGTTATAAGTGAGTACATAACATGTTTAGCTTTCTGGGCTAACTCACTCATGATTTTTTTTTTCTAGTTCCATTCAAGTGAAAATTTCAAGATGCCGTTTTTTAGCAACCAAGTAATACCTTTAACAGCTGAGTAAAAATTGTATAAATATACCACAATTTCTTTATCCATTTTTTGGCTGAGGGACATTCAAGTTGTTTCCAGTTTATGGCTATTATAAAAAATGAGTGACCTGGTTCTCTGATGCAGGAAGAAGACTGGATGAAGGGAAGTAAAGGGAATGGAATGAAGAAGAAATTATGTGGGGGGTTGGACTCACGACAGGGAGAGGAAATCAGTGCAAAACTTACACAGAGGTTTTTAGTGTAGAACGAGGCCAGATATAGGAAGTTTCTCAATACTGGCCATTGCAGTATACGAAGTTACTTAAGTATATAAGAATTTTGAGAGGTTGTTTATGAGTTAATTGAATAATAACCTAATGGATATGGACAAGAGAGACATAGGTCTTCATAACTCTTTTATTCCCTTCTTCAGGTGTGTCCAGCCTCACAAACAGTTAACTAAAGTGAGAGTTAAGTATAGTTAAATGTCCCTGTTTTAGAGCAATGATATTGGGCCAAAACATGGGGAACACTCTTATTCAGCACTGGAGTTCTTAGATGTTATAGAGTTATAGATGGAAAAGGCCTATTAGAGAACCATGGAAAACTTACCAGAGTGAATGGAATCCAGTGTTGGAAATGGGTAGATTGGAAGAATAGAGGAGTCCACAAAGGGCAATCCACTTCAATAGTGCTTCTTCTGAGTTACAAAAACATTATGGGGTTTAAGGGTCAAGAGGAACATTAAGGCAATTTTCCTTGGTGGTAGAATTGTCAGGGGAGTTCTTAGTATCACAAAAAGGACAGCATTGTGGAGACTCTGAGAACAGCTCATGGCCACCAGGTAAAATGGTCATTTCTTCTTACAGGTTTCAGAGATAGAGAGGAGGTCCCATGCCACATAATTGATTGATTTCTCACAACACGTGCTTGTGGTTGGTTGATATGTGGGCAACAAGAAAAGGAGAAAGTTCAACCCTTTAATTAACATGAGTCCGGCATATGATGTGTGCCATCTGTAACTCCTTTTAGCTTAGGGTGCTTGGTAAACTTCTTTGGGGGAAATGGCAACTAGAGCGGCTTTGAGGGGAGAATGGGAAAAGGAGGGTGAGTGAATTGGGAATACATGCCGCAGTCACGTGTGGTACTCTTCTGTGGGAGCCCACAAAGGTTTTCTAGTGAGATCTGAGCTTGCTTTACACAGCAGGGCTACATTTGGGATGGCTTGACCAACGGAATCGGTTTCCTCTTGGCCAAGAAGCCAAAGTTTAGAGAACAGAAGTCTGGGAGAAACTTGGTGGTCTTTCTCTCTCAAAAACTGAAAGCTTTCTTGGAAAAAACTTAATCTCTCTCAAAAAAAAACTAAAAAGCCTTTCAGGTCTTTGCTTCTGGGATTTTCTCTTTCTGTGAGGGCAAGAATTTAACTCACCTGGAGACAATATCAGTATGGGACATCACCTGTAGTTAAGAAAAAACAAACCTCTTGAAAATGACAAATCCTCTTTGCTAGAAGCTAGTATTAGAAAAACAGCAGATACTTCGGACCCTAGCCAGAAATCCTCCTGCAGCTAGAACCTAGCCATAGAGCTCAGGAAAGTGCAGGCAGAGATCTGCAGAGAGCCAAGGGAGGCAGATTCCTCCCTGACAGGAGGGGCTGCTGGTATGGAGGAACCAGTAAAGCTGAACCTTGGCTCCAGGTGCTACAACATCAGGGACTGTGTGTATGGGGATGAGACACAGATCTATCAGGGGGAAAGTCTCTCTGAATGGCTGTGAAAAAGCTTTATCTTAAGTGCTTTTCACTTTCTTTCACTGACCAGTAAATTGGAAGAGCAAACCCAGAGGGAATTTTGCTTCAGGTACAAAAGGACCTGCCTGAATATGTGTGAGTAGGCAGGTACAACTCAGTTTCAAAGACAGTATCAGCAAAGAAACACACCTATCAGTGCCATCAATTTCAGGGAGAACAGAAATCTTTCAATCTCCTGTGGTTAAAAAAAAAAAAAGCTTGACTCAAATCTCCCCTTGCAAACAGCAAAAGCAGGAAAACAAACCCTGTAAAGGAAACTGGAAGTTTCCTCCCGGACCTGAGAAGCATTATGGAAAAAGTAGTTTGTAGTATCATGCCAATATAAAGAAAGGCAGCTTGGGAAATGAAGTCCAAAACATAGGGATGCTATAAAGAAAGGCATCTTGGGAAATGTAGTGCATAGAAAGCAAGACAGCATAAGCAAGCCAGTACAGAGAAGAGGCAGATAAACTGGGACAAAAACTTTCAAACACTTAGCTTAAAACATTGCTTTTTTTCAAGCACTGCTAAAACGCTTGACTTTTTCTCCCAAAACACAAACAGGTGATCAAAAGCTTGCCTCTTTTTATCAATAAGCCATTTTGAAACCCTTAAAGCAAAAGAAAGTGATTCCTACATTGGGAAATTACTTTAGGCATTGGAAAAATTATGGGCAAGTAAAAATAAAAAAGTTGGGTTGTGTTAGGAGATATTAGAGAGGACAAATGAGAATAATCAAAAGTTCTGCAATAAATGATTCCTTTAAAAATCTAACAGGGGGCAAGGAAGCAGGCATTCAAAAAGAAAAACAGCTTTATAGATGGGGACCAAGCTTCAGAAAATCTAGCTGTCTTACTAAAGGTTGAAAAGCTACAATTACAGTCTGAGCTAAATAACTCATGGTCAGATTACAGCTGCTATTAAAAATTGGCATCAAGGGTTGAGAAGCTAGTGAATGAAGTGAAAATACTAATTTATGAAAATGTTCTTCCTCGGAGTAAGCTAATGACAAATGTGGTTCATGAAACAATATCTATATTCTTGACTCCTTTGAGCAATAGCAGTTTGGTGAACAAATAACCTTGCCAGAAATATTGGGCTAATAAAAATTTATCAGAAACATCAGCATTGTTAAAAGAACTCATGGCAAATATAGCTTTTAAAAAATTAAGAAGGGGGAAATTGTCTGAGAGTTTGGTGATCAGTGTGGTACAAAGGAATGTCAGCTCCAATGACATCCTCTAGAGGAACTGGAATGAAAAGCAGCAAAACCAATGTTCCAGATAATGAGGTTCCATCTTGCAGTCTGGGAATGGTAGTAGAATAAGGAAGATTCCCCCAGACTGCTGAGGAGTTTGGGATGAAGTTTCAGCAATGTTTTTGCTATACGGGGGAGCCTACAGGCACAAAGTGCATCTAGCTCAAGGGAAAGGCTGTGTGCTGCAGGAGGCAAGGCAGTATGGATGTGGATACATAATCTACTTGAAAACCAGATGATTCCAATGTGAGCCCAAGATGTTAGATATGGCACTAAAAGTTTGACTTTGATATGCCTCCATTACTTCTTCTTGGAATGGAAAGGTTTATTCTGTAGAAATATAACTTGTTGTTTTTTTTTGTTTTGTAGGATCCTGAAGTCAAGATTTCACCTTGAGTTTCAGATGATACATGGACTTGGATCCACAACAGTGTTGGAATTGTTAAAGATTATGGAGACCTTCAAAGATGGACTGAATTCATTTTGCATTAGATGGTTGTGAGCCTATGGACAAGAAGCAGAAGTTATGGCTTAAAAGTGATGTGATTGTGTGTCAATTTAACAAGGACTGGAGTTGTGGTGGTTAATCATGTTGTCAACTTGATGGTATTTATAATCATCATGGAAATAAATCTCTTGGCATGTCTATAAAGAATGATCCAAATTAGGCTAATTAAGTTTGGAAGAAAGACACTAAATGTAGATAGAAAAGCTCCATAGGATGATCCTAGGACTGTATACAAAGGACAAAGCAAACTAAGTGTATGCATTTATCTTTCCATTCTTCTTTGCTGTAGATGCACTGTAACTGGCTAACTTATGCTACCCTTGCATGACTTTTCAACAGTGATTAACTCTAATCCTGTGCCAGAATAAATACTTCCTTCCACAAAGTTATTTGTGTAGGTATTATGTCGTGGTGATGAGAAAAGGAACTAATACAGGGTGTAAACAAATTATTACTTTCACCGTGTTATCAAAAAGATGCATGCTGTGATGGTATGAGATTGGCCTCCATAGACTGGTATTTTTGCATGCTTAGTACCCAGTTAGTGAGAGATTAGGGAAAGATTAGGAGGTGTGGCCTTTTGGGAGTAGGTATGACCATGTTGGAGTAGGTGTGCTTTGATGGAGGAATTATGTCACTATGGGTGAGCTTTGAGGATTCAAAAGCCCACACCAGTTCCAGTATCTCTCTGTCTGCTACCTGAGGATCAGAATATGAAGCTCTCAGTTACTTACACCTTCAATATCATAACCACCAACATACCACCAAGCTCCCAACATGATGATAATAGACTAAGCCTCTGAAAATGGAAGCAAGCCCCCAATCAAATGTTTTCCTTTATAAGAGTTGCCTTGGCATGGTGTCTCTTCACAGCAATAAAACACTTACTAAGATATATGTTTCCAATATGATTTAACATTGATGTTCACAGTATTGATCATGTACCTGAGGCAGTATTTTTAAAGTTTCTCCAGAAAAAAAAACTTTGTTACTATTTATATATGGTATTCTTTGGAACTGAGACACCATTTGAGGAAAACTCTTTAGAGAAAAGATATATATTTTTTCAATACAAATGGTTTTCTTCTCCTCTTAATTGTTTATTTAGTTGCTCATGCTTATTTGGTAGTTCCAAATATTGAGAAACTCAGAAGAACTATGAGTTTCTTTTTGTATATTCCTGATATAACAAACTATCTTAATCTCAAAATTTCTGAGTAGTAATTGACTCCTTGTAATTCTAGAGAAACTGGCAGTTTAAAGATCCAGGGACTGTCCAGTTTCCATTTCTGATGAGGGCTGCCCTCCCCTCCAAAGGCAGTACCATGTTACTTTGTATTTTTTGAAGTGGAGTATCTGTGTATAGTCAAACTTTCCTTGAATTCTTAAGATTCAGTGATATTCCTATCTCGTCTATAGCTGGAACTATGGATTAATGCCACTAAACTGGTTTATGTGATACCCTCTTTCTCTGGTCTCAGGTTAGAAAACACAGCATTTTCTAGTAAAATTGTATGAAAGAGCATGATTATCACTCATACCTGCCAGGAAATAAAGAAGAAATGGTTTTAATGACAATGTTATCTTCAAAGATACATACACAGTAGCCTAAGTTTTTCTCTACCTTGGTCCCACCATTTTAAAAGTACCTCTATCTCCAATAGCGCTATGAGTTTTTAATTGGAGGGATATTTCAGATTCAAACAACATCATGAGATGTTCTACATGCATGAAGGAAAGGGAGGTTCACTTTCTTCCATATGGCTTTTTGTAGGGAGGGCAGGTATTAGAAAATAGTGTAAGAATGGAGTCAAGTGAGAATTGTGAGTGCTTCTGAGAAAACTTGCAAAAAGAAAACAAGTGTCTTTTTACCTTTGTTTTTTCAAAACCATAGAATTCTTCTTGGATTATGCTTTCTCTAATGTGTAGCTGGTAAAAGTGAGTTTATTTAATATTATTCATTAGAACTTTTGTTATGTGTTTATATGCCTTTATGAAAAAAACATGTTTTGTCACAAGAGGATTGTCCACCATGTACATCTTGACCTTGTGATTTTACACTTTACTCATGTGACTCCTCTTAACCTTAAGAGTATAAATTGCCTGTTGCTCTAAATAAAGATGGCTATTGCATGAGATGTTATTTTGCCTCATTTATCAGCTCTGTTCTCGCGGTCCCAGTGCCAAGTAGAGCAGTAAAAACAGTGTAGCCCTGGCTGTCCTGGAACTCATGCTGTAGACCAGACTGGCCTTGAACTTAGATATTTGCTTGCCTCTGCCTCCCAAGTATTTGGACTAAAGGTATGCACCACTACCACTGACTCCTAGATGACCTTTCAAAGAAACATTATTTTCATCATGAAAATGGAGAAGTCTTTATCCATTCTTTGGTAACGGGACCTCTGGGTTGTTTCCAGTTTCTGTCTATTGTGAATAAAGCTGTCATGAACATAGTTGAGCAAGTATCATTGTGGTAGAATGAAGTGTCCTTTGGGTATATGCCCAAGAGTGATATATAGCTGGGTCTTGAGGTATATTAATTCCCAATTTCTGAGGAACTGTCATATTGATTTCCATAATAGCTGCACAAATTTTCATTCTAAGATCAATAACACAGGTGACAGCTCATTCTGGTGAGGATGTGGTGCAAGGGGAACACTTCCCCCATACTGGTGAGAGTACACACTTTTGGAAGTTAACTGCTTATGGTTGCATCATCTAACTTTGACAATAATGCAGATGCTGGAGACAGAGGATGTACTCAGGATTTCTTTTTATTTCTCCTGTCAAAATCATCTGGAAGACTAGAGTGTGGTGAGGAGCAGATGGATAGGAGCACTTTTATATTCTCATGATAGAGGTAGGAAACTTTCATTGCTCTTTTCCATAAGAGCACATTCAGATTTCACACCATAGAATGAACTCTGCATGTATATGTTATATGTAATTCAGCATATACACAATACTGATGATTTGTAATGTAATCTAGGTGGTGCTGTGGGAAGCATGCCAGACTCAACAGCATTGGGAATATGCAAACCCAGCTCAAGGACTATAGAGGTAGCACTGCTGTAAAGGTATGATGCCTACATGCACTCCTCCTGATTTTCATGCCAGCCACACACAGATTAAACTATGACAAAACTCTTTCAAAAGCTATCCCTTGCTCTTTTCCAGGGGTTGCAACTAGTCCCATAGGACTCTGCACACAAATACCCCTTCTTTGTCTTTTCACCCCTCACATGCATGCCAATGCTCTTCATGCTTAGGGGCACCTTTCAGCCACATCCCACAAAGATACAAAACTTCATACTAAGAAAACAAAAAGTATTGTGGCTACCATGAAAATCATTCAACTTCTGTCATTTATTTTCCAACATCTGCTGGACAACATTTTGTCATGTCCTGTGTTGTTTCAAAAGATTGTTATGGTGGCTTATTCACTGTTCTCTTCCTGTGAAAAGACACCATGATGAAGGTGAATCTTAAAAGAAAGTATGTATTTGTGGCTTACAGTTTGAGAGAGAGGCCAAGATTGTCATGGTGGGGAGCATGGCTACAGATAGACATAGTCCTGGGGCAGTAGCTGAGGAGGGAAAAAGTCATCTGACAGGAGGGAACGTCAATTAAGAAAATGCCTCCCTCTCTAAAATTTAGTTGTAGGCTAGCCAGTAAGGCATTTTTGTAAGTTAGTGATTGATGGAACACCCAGTCCATTGTGGTTGGGGCCATCCTTGGGCGGCATGTCCTGGGTTCTAGAAAAAAGCAAGATGAGCAAGCCATAGGGAGTAAGCCAGTAAGCAGCACCCCTCCAGGGCCTCTGCATAAGCTCTTGCCTCCAAGTTCCTGCCAATTTTGAGTTCCTGTCCTGGTATTTTAATGGTGATCACTATACAGAAGTGTAAGGCAAATAATCTCTTTCCTTCACAATTTGATTTTCGGTCATAGTGTTTCAACACAGCAACAGAAAACCCATTTTTCTAGAAACACTACATTTCTTTGTTTTTTACCTGTACTCCTAAAGAATTTGTTTGGAGATATTCAGTACCAAGTGTATCTTGATTGGAAAGGTGGGGTGGTGGTGATGTGAATCATCAGATGACAAGAAGCCTATTCAGGTCATTCTCTTCGACATTCTTATCTTCATCTTCTCTATAGACAACAGAGATGGCAACACAAATCACCATGTTAGGTAAGTAGAATCCTGAGCCCATTATCATTTCATTATGTCTCCAGAAAAGCTCCTGATTTATTAAGCATAAGTTGATTTTACTTCCCTCATCCTCAAAATCACCTCACTTGTCTCTTCTCTATCCTTGTATCTCCTGTAATCCCACCTACTTCTCTCCTGTCTTTATCGCTTCAAAAATATCTACACAAGTCTCCCAGAGCCTGGATGAACAAGATCTTACAATGATTGTGCCACAAAGCACAAGCCTAACTTTAAAAACATCTTTTTTTTTACCAGTCCTTTCTAAGGTCCTTATGGTCACAATACCATGTTCAAATACATTTTTTTTCTTTCCCCATAGTTTCTGTCTGGAGTTGAACACTCTTCCTCCAGTGCTCAATAGCAATCATAGGTAAGAATAAGGAAAAGAAAGAAATGGGAGGGGGCTGTCTCTAGAAAACATTATTGACAATTTAATAGTTAGCTGAGCAGGACCATCAGGTAGTTCTTTCATGACAGGGTCCTAACTGGGAGATGGCCAGGAGATGTGAAAAATATAAGATAGAGAAAATAAAAGCTGGATTTGGGAGGTCTTGCACAAGCTATGTCTTATGCCAAGCAAGTCTACTGGAGGTACAGCATCTTATGCAGTTTTCTTCTGAAAGTACAGATGAGACAGTGTCAGCAAAAAGCTATCCTACAGTGGGAAAAAGTCAGTGGGAGGCTTAATCAAACAATGTTGCACAAGAATAACACCAGATATTTCAAGAATAGATTAAGAATGAGCCTTCCTCCATCTTAGGCTTAAAAGCCAACTTATAGTAAAGATAAACTATGTCCATTTCCATTTATGATTATACCTCTGTTTTTCAGAGATTAGGCTATGCCCCACCTGTAACCTTAACTTCAGGTGATTCTACACTGCCTGTTTTAGGAATGTCTTTGTTTCAAACAGTTATGCATAACCATTGAGAGCTGGTGGTTTGACTTCCATGCCTCAGGAGTGGCTGGGTTCTCAGGTGGGTGAGTATAGGGGCAGGGCCTTCCTTAGCTTTCATAATAAACAAAATGGAAGAATGTTAGTCAAGTAAGAATTGCCCATATTCTCGAACCAATCTCCTCCTCACCCTTAATGGCTCAGTGGCAATGGCCCTATCATGACTAATGTGACACATTTATACAATCACATATTTTCTCTATGTGCATGCTGAATATATGTTATAAAGCCCACTATCACAACCTGGTATCTTTTCCATCTCCGCTCAAAGGCAGCCTTTTGTGTCTTTCTCCCCAATAAATTTCTTGTGTGAGGTATGTTTTGTAGTGTGATTGTTGTGGTATTTCTTGATCCAGATCACCAAGATACTCTTTTGCTGCAAAGTCTTTCAATTTTAATAAATAAAACATTATATATGGATAAAATATTATAATAAAGTTACACATGAAGATTGACATAGATACTTACAAATAAAAACTAAAAAGGTTCTACAACTTACAAATGTCTGAGTAAGTTATTCAAGGTGTATATAGGATAATACTTAAAGATAGTATATTTCATATTAAGTCTTATAAAGCCCAAGATCAATACTTACAAAAACTGTCTATAAAATATGTATAATTTAAATTTCTTTAAACATATTTGGCTATTAAAATACTACACAATAGTTACAAGTACCAGACTAGATACTGTTAATGCTAAAGTGCAAGGAGGAAACCCATCAACTCAAATAATCATAGCCAAATTAATTAAAGCATGGAATTAATTAAATCAAGCTTCTTTATTCATGTATATGGGCTGCCTCCCCCTAAGGTAGGGTTTGAGAGGTCAACATTAGATTAGAAAGACAAGGTTTTTATAACTCAGGGATAGGGATTTCCAAATGGGGGATTTGGTAGGCAAAATAGACAGGGTTACAAGAATAAAACATAAGCATAACAAGTTAGTCATAATGGCACCCTGTGACAAAGACATGGTTGCATGGTGGCATAATAAGGTAACCATAACAACAGGGTAGTCATAGGCTGGTCAAATAACCTTTTCAAACAAAGGCGTGGTTGCCATTTCCTGGAAGAGATTGTACAGAACCATTTGTAGTTAAGGTTACAGGTGGGACATAATCCAATCCTTGAGGAACAGGATTAATCATAAGCAAGAATTAACCTAGTTTGTCTTTACTATAAGATGGCTTTTACATTAAGATGAAGGTAGGCTGGTTCATCAATACTTGTAGTTGTTACTCATCTTCTAGATGTTTCCCATGTACAGCCTGTACTGCTGTCTTTTACTATACTGGGATATCACCTACTATTCCTATTGTCATTGATGGGCCAGTACAGATGTGTTCCTCTCATCTGAGTGACCGATAAGGCCCATGGCCTTGGGATTTGCGAGCGATATTTTGTGCAGATGTTCAAATATTACCAATTCATTCATCATTTTTGTTTTCCAGTCTCTATCCACAAATTACCCATTTCCCAGTACACTGTGAGAAGCTGGTGCCCTTGTTTCAGAATGGAATTCCCCTTGGGTGTAGTGCTCCACAGCTCTAATAGACTCTGTGCCTTTGAATGGACAACCTGAGGTACTGATCTTGTCCTGGCTGTGTTCACTTGGTCTGAAGATAACTTCCTAGAACCCCTCATTTGTCACATCCTGTTATAGTGTCTCCAGAGGGAAAGGTTCAGCTACACCTTTGGCTGTTAACCACATCCTTGGACAATATGAGTGTCTAGGATTTTTGGAGATGAACAACTGTGGCATGGACATCATTAACACAGAAAAATACTGTTTACAGGTGCCTCTCTTCTACTTCAACTTCATTCAATAGAGATTCCAATTATTGGTTCAGACCTAGGGCCTCCTTAGTCCTCTCATGCTTGTCTCTCCAGATAATTCTTTGCCTTCCTGTAGACTACTTAAGGACCCCCTCTTCCCATCACACCTCTAACTCTTGGTGTGCCCCACCTCTAGGTATGGACAGGATCCCCTTGGCTCTTTCTCACAGCACTTCTCAGTCTTTTCTCATATTCTTCATCTATCCCTCTCTGCTACCCACTGACCTGAACAAATAATCCCTACCAGGAAACTCACAGCCACCACACCTCCCTAAGATCCAGAGAAGGCAACATAAACCAATAAAAAGAACATTCACCCACAGATAAGACCAAATATTAGCACACAGAATTACATTTATCCCCAGCCCAGATGCCTAGACATGAACTCAAAATAATAATCATTAGTAGCCAAGACAATATGTTTCTAACAGAACCCAGTAACCCTACTACATTAGGCCAGAGAAACACAATATAGTGAAAGCACAAGATGAAGGGTGTAAAATAGGTATTATGAATATGTTCAAGGACCTTAAAGAAGATATGAATGAATCCTTTAATGAGGTCTATGAAAACAGAAAGAGTGGAGCAAAATAAGGATAACATTTAAGACATGGAAGTATAAATAGAATCACTAGCTGGTCAGTGGCAAAGTGAATTTTTAATCCAAATATTCAGAAGGCAGAAGCAGGTGGATCTGAGTTCATGACCAGCGTTGTCAAAAGAGCAAGTTTTAGGACAGCCAGCACTACACAAGGAAATCCTTCCTTGAAAAAAACCAAACGCAAACCCAAGCCAAGCTAAAAGAAAAGAAAAGAAAAGAAAAGAAGAGAAAAGAAATCACCAGAGAAAATGCAAACTGAGATAAAACTGAAACTGAAAATTTTAGGAAGTCAAAAAGACCTCATTCTTAAGCCTCACCAACAGATTATACAAGACATGGAAGAGAGAAATCCAGGTGCTAAAGACAAAGTAAAGGAAAAGAATAAAAAAAATGTCATGTAACACAAATTGCAAAACTGTCTTATTAATAAAAACCCAGAGCCAAGTACTGTGGTGAAGGCTGAAAGGTCAGAGAGCAAGCCAGCCATGTCTTACCTCTAGAAAATCCTCAGCCAAAGAGAGAGCTACTTCCTGTATACTCATGCCTATATACCTTAATGTGCCCTGCCATCTTACTTCCGCTCTCCACCGAGCTCTATCACTTCCTGTCTGTCTATGCAGACTTAAGACCTCTATGGTTAACTAGTGCTGGGATTAAAGGCATGTGCCACCATGCCTGACTCTGTTCCCAGTGTGGCCTTCAAGTCACAGAGATACAGATAAATCTCTGCCTCCTAAATGCTAGGATTAAAGGTATGTGCTACCAATGCCTGATCTCTATGTTTAATATACTGGCTGGCTTTTTCCTTTGCTCCCCAGGCAAGCTTTATTTATCCATAAGTGCTGTGGGATGGTCTGTATGTCAAATTACTCTGATTGGTCAATAAATAAAACACTGATTGGCCAGTGGCTAGGCAGGAAGTATAGGCGGGACTAACAGAGAGAAGAAAAGAAAGATCAGGAAGGCGGAAGGAGACACTGCCAGCTGCTGCCAGGACAAGCAGCATGTGAAGACGCCAGTAAGCCACGAGCCATGTGACAAGGTATAGATTTCTGGAAATGGATTAATTTAACTATAAGAACAGTTAGCAAGAAGCCTGCCATGGCCATACAGTTTGTAAGCAATATAAGTCTCTGTGTTTACTTGGTTGGGTCTGAGCGGCTGTGGGACTGGCGGGTGACAGAGATTTGTCCTGACTGTGGGCAAGGCAGGAAAACTCTAGCTACACATAAGTGTGCTTAGAGCAACAGAAGAGAAACGTAGTTTCAGTAACAGAAATTAAGATCTTTCCAAGGCTAGGAAAGATGATGCACACCTTCATAATCCACATAGCTGTCAGCAGTACCATATTCCAAGATCCATTAAACTTTGTGTTCAACCACTTCTCTAGTCCAAAGTCTCAGAGTCATCCACATTCTTCCAAAACCCAGCATGGTCATGCCTATCAGAGCAATACCCCATTTTTGGCACCAACTTCTGTCTCAGTTACTTTTCTATTGTTATGAAGAGACACCATGACCAAGGAAATTTATAAAAGAAGTTATTGGAAACTTGCTTACAGTTTCAGAGAGTTGGAGTCATGATTATCATGGAGCAGAGTATGGTGGCAGGTAGTCATGGCATTGGAGCAGTAAGTGAGAACTTATACCCTAGTCCACAGGCAGAAAGCAGAGAGAGATATCTTAGAATCTTGCTGGCTTTTGAATCAATGAGACAACTCCCCCAACAGGGTCATACCACCTACTCTTTCCCAAAAAGTTACACCTACTGGGTTATGAAGCTTTCAAATACATGAACTTATGGCCACCATTCTCATTCAAACCACCACGCTTAGTATGTCTGCTTCCACAGTGTGCCTGCACCCTTTGCTACCTCAACAGTTGGCTTAGATCGTACTTCTACACTTATGTGTAGATATGCTCAGCATTTGAGAAATGTTTTGCTCAAAACTATACTACATAGTTAGCCTGAACTAGATTCTCTACTATCTCTGTCCTCCTCTTTGAGGCTAAAGATATCTACCAGCACTCAATACTGGAAGAGTTCAAGAACCAGAGCCTGAATTCCTTGAAGACATCCATCTATTCTCAAGAAGCACATGTCTATCCCTCCCCTTTGTTATTCCTCCCCTTTATCTCTTTATTCTCATCCTGTGTTAGTTACTTCTCAACTCCATGAAGTTGAAAAGTCAGTCTGTGAGCACAGCTTCTTGACCACCAATCTTCAGGTACTGAATAAACTCTGTTTTCCCAAAGCTTCTATACAAGATATCAGTTTTATCATGATCTTTAGAATCTTGTAATAATACAAGAAACATCAAAGGGAGAGCTTCAGGGAGAAAGTGAAAAGGCACTAGGTGGTAACTTAATTAAATATAAAAAAGAAAATAGTGGGGAAACTAGTACTGTTGTAGACTGTATTAGAATGTTCTTATAAAATGCATGAAAATAATGAACAACATGTGTCAATGGAAAGACGACATTTAAAAATATTGTTGTCTTCCACAAGAAAGACAATTTTAGCACCCTCATAGAGGCTCACACACACAGAGTAAAATTTGAAACATGCTAAAGGATTGGGAAATAAATATAAAAATTGAAATGAAGAAAATAAGGACTGCAGAACCAGTTCAGAGTTGAAGAGCACTGGACACTCTTACGGAGGACCCATATTCAATTCCCAGCATCCATTATAGACACACACATATATATGTATGAACTTCTCAAAGAACAAATTAAAAATATGTTTATACAACAAGCCATTATGTGTAGCTAGAGTTTTCCTGCCTGGCCCACAGTCAGGACAAATCTTTGTCACCCACAGTCAGAACAAATTTTGTCACCTGCCAGTCCCACAGCTGCTCAGACCCAACCAAGTAAACACAGAGACTTATATTGCTTACAAACTGTATGGCCATGGCAGGCTTTTTGCTAACTGTTCTTATAGCTTAAATTAATCCATTTCCATAAATCTATACCTTGCCACGTGGCTCGTGACTTACCAGCATCTTCACATGCTGCTTGGCCTGGTGGCGGCTGGCAGTGACTCCTTCTGCCTTTCTCTTCTTTCTTTTTTTCTCTCTGTTAGTCCCATCTATACTTCCTGCCTAGCCACTGGCCAATCAGTGTTTTATTTATTGACCAATCAGAGCAACACATTTGCCATACAGAACATCCCACAGCAATCATAAGTCATTCATTCTGAGGACAAGAAGTGAGAAACTCTATTTCTGGCTAGGCAGCAGAGCAAGGCCCAGATCATATAAGGTGAACGGAAGTGAGATCAATAACCCTCTATGGAGACAAAAACCTAGAGATGGAGGCTGGGTCCCAGGGAAATTTCCTTTCATTTTGCAAGTGAGTGGCTTCTGAGCCATCTCCAAAACTCATTTTTTCACAATGGATCTCTGTTATTTTCTCATTTTTCCCAAACTCAGCTGAAAGTAGCAGCCCTCACCCAGGATTCCATGATCTAGATTTCCTGTCTGAAAATGCAGGATAGTGTCATAGAGTCAGTCAATTCCAGTTGCCCAGGCATCTCAGGCTGCATCATCAGACTCAGCAAAACTAGTGTTTACTGGTTTGGTTAGTGCCTGGCTGACTCTACACAATCATGTCTCAAAAGGCATATGTTCCAAACTGTCTAACTTTGACCCATATCTGTAACTGTTTGAAACAATTCCAGTGGTTTTGTTATCATGTGTATTCCATGCATGTTGCTTGCTTAGTTTTGCTCAGCATTCTTCTCTTTTCTATGGTGATATTTTAATTGTACTGAAATGTGATTTTATTTGTATTTTAATAAGTAAAATTGCCTGGGGTGAGAGCTAATAGCAAGCCATAGCAGAAACTGGGCAGTTGTGGTGCACGCCTTTAATCCCAGCTCTTGGGAGGCAGAGTTAGACAGAGCTCTGTGTGTTCAAGGATACAGGAGCATGGAGACACATGCCTTTAATCTTAATACCAACCATAAAAGACCTGGAGGTCTGTACAGATAGGCAGTGACGAAGAGGTCATGTGGTTGGGTTTACAACCAATGAGAAGGCAGAATAGAAAGTCTATTTAAAAAAACAGACAGGAAGTAGGTCTCTTGCTGAGGAAGATAGCAGCATCAGTGAAGGGTAAGGTTTTTAGCTCTTAGTTATCGCTCTGACCTCTTGGGCTTCCATCTTTGCATTGGCTTTGTGTTTCTTATTTAATAAGATGGTTACATCTACACTTTTCAAATTAAGTTTTGAGAGTTTCATATATTTGGATCATACTTACCCTATATTTCAACTCCTCCCAGATCCATCCTGCACACCTACCTACCCAACTTTGTGTCTTGATTTTAAAAGGCATCAAGTCCATTTTGTGCTGCTCATATACTCTTGGATATAAGGTCATCCACTTGAGTGGGGTTTACTTACTAGGGGATATACCTTTAAAGGAAACTGGCTCTCCTTCTCCCATCAGCTCTTCATTGCCTATACCTCCTCAGCTAGGGTATGGTGTCATGCACACATTCCCTCTCCATGTTGAGATTTTACCTGGCTTGAGCTTGTGTAGACCTATCTTCTATCTTCCCTTCTGGTCAGAGAGATCCTGAGTCTCATTAGGAAGGAAGTCACCAGGTACTTCTGCCTCCAGGACACCTCACTGACCTCTAGCACCCTCCCTAACTTCACACTCAGTCTTACAAACTTCCACATGACATTTTGGAGAAAGATCCAAGGTCACATTACCTATTAGGCTCATTGGCATAGCCACAGTGCAAGCCTATTTTAAAAACAACTTAGGTCAACCACATGTTCTGATGAAAGGATTTTTAAGGACTTGGACATCCCTGGCCACCTCAGCATCTGGGGTCTTTGCAAACACACTCTGAGCACTGGGGACCTGCATCTCTTCATCCAAATGGCTTACATTTCTACTCAGAGACCATGTTATATTAGAATGCCATGTATCCAAGAACACAGGAGCAAGACAAAGTGGAATTGATTTATTATAAAGAGGACACAAAGTTGGTTGGGTACAGATGTGGCTTGGATCCAGGAAGAATTTGAGGAGGTGATGAATATGATCAAAATACATTGTATAGAATTCTCAAAGAAGTAATAAAATGAAAAATTAATGCAATTATAAAATCTATCTGGCTTATTTTGTTTGGAATAATATCCTCAATATTTATCATGGAGTAAAACCAGAATGTCTTTCTTTCTTATGAATGAGTAATATACCACATACAGACTGACCACATTTCACTTTTCCATTCTTACAATGATAGACACTTGGGTTCCTTTCACTGTGGGCTATTATATGCTATTATGGGCATGAATACCTGAGTATTTATTGAGTTGCCATTTTCAATTTTATTGGCAATATGTCCACAATTTCAATTGCTGGTCACATGAGAATTCCACTTAACTTTTTTGAGGAATTGCCACATTTCCTTCAGCAGCAGATAAGCATTGTTACATCCCAGTGACAATGCACACACCTTTCAATTCCAACAACTCTTTTCAATTGATTTTATTTTTTGTCATAACCATTCTAATTGAATGTGAAGTCCTTAGAGCTTTACATTCCCTGGAATCAGAAGGTTGAGTATATTTTCTCATGTTATTGATCACTTGTCTATATTCATTGTATAAATATCTATTTGAATCTTTTAATTTTTTTTTTTTTTATTTTACAACATCATTTATTTCAACATAATAGCCACAGATTCCCCTGTTCTCCCACTCTCGCCCCCCTTCCCCCTTCCCCCATCCCACCCCCCATTCCCACCTCCTCCAGATCAAGGTCTCCCCCGAGGACCGGGATCGACCTGGTAGACTCAGTCCAGCCAGGACCAGTCCCCCCTCCCAGACCGAGCCAAGTGTCCCTGCATATGTCCCACGATTCAAACAGTCAACTCATGCAACAAGCCCAGGACCCGGCACTAACACACGGCTGCCTCCCAAACAGATCAAGCCAAATGACTGTCTCACCCGTTCAGGGGTCTGATGCAGTTGGGGCCCCTCAGCCTTTGGTTCATAGATCCTGTGCTTCCATTCGTTTGGCTATTTGTCCCTGTGCTTTATCCAACCCTGGCTTCAACAATTCTCGCTCATATAAACCCTCTTCTTTCTCACTAATTAGACTCCCAGTGCTCCACCAGGGGCCCAGCCATGGATGTCTGCATCCAGATTCCTCAGACCTTCCTTGGATGGGGTTTATGGCACAACTAACAGGGTGTCTGGCCATCCCATCACCGGAGTAGGTCAGTTCCTGCCGTCTCTCGTCCATTGCCAGCAGTCTTTTCTGGCAGTATCTTTGTGGATCTCCGTGGGCCTCCCTAGCTCTCTGCTTCCTCCCCTTCTCATGTGGTCTTCATTTACCATGGTCTCCTATTCGTTGTTCTCCCTCTCTTTTCTTGATCCAGCTAGGATCTCCCACTCTCTTTCCCTCGACCGTCGCTCTTCATTGTTCCCACTCATGACCAGGCTGTTCATGTAGATCTCATCCATTTCTCCATGTCTTTTTTGGGGTCCCGTTTTCCAGGTAGCCTCACTGGTGATGTGAGTAGCAGTTCAGTCATCCTTGTTCCACATCTAGTATCTTCCTATGAGTGGGTACATACCATATTTGTCTTTCTGAGTCTGGGTCACCTCACTCAGGATGATTTTTTCTAGATCCATCCATTTGTCTGCAAACCGTATGATGTCATTGTTTTTCTCTGCTGAGTAGTATTCCATTGTGTATATGTGCCACAATTTCTTTATCCATTCTTCAGTTGAAGGGCATCTAGGTTGTTTCCAGGTTTTGGCTATTACAAACAATGCTGATATGAACATAGCTGAGCAAGTGCTCTTGTGGTATGATTGAGCATTTCTTGGGTATATGCCCAAAAGTGGTATAGCTGGATCTTGGGGGAGATTGATTCCCAATTTTCTAAGAAAGCGCCATATTGATTTCCAAAGTGGTTGTACAAGCTTGCATTCCCACCAGCAGTGGAGGAGAGTTCCTCTAGCTCCACAACCTCTCCAGCATAAAGTGTCTTCAGTGTTTTTGATCTTAGCCATTCTGACAGGCGTAAGGTGGTATCTCAGAGTTGTTTTGAGTTGCATTTCCCTGATGATTAGGGATGTTGAGCAGTTCCTTAAATGTCTTTCAGCCATTTGGGTTTCCTCTGTTGAGAATTCTCTGTTTAATTCTAAAGCCCATTTCTCAATTGGACTGTTGGTCGTTTTGATGTCTAATTTCTTGAGTTCCTTATATATTCTGGATATCAGTCCTCTGTCACCTGTGGGGTTGGTGAAGATCTTTTCCCATTCAGTAGGCTGTCGCTTTGCCTTGTTGACCGTATCCTTTGCTCTACAAAAGCTTCTCAGTTTTAGGAGGTCCCATTGATTGATTGTTTGTCTCAGTGTCTGCGCTACTGGTGTTATATTTAGGAAGTGATCTCCTATGCCAATGCGTTCAAGATTACTTCCTACTTTCTCTTCTAGCAGGTTTAGAGTAGCTGGATTTATGTTGAGGTCTTTGATCCACTTGGACTTAAGTTTTGTGCACGGTGACAGATATGGATCTATTTGCAGCCTTCTACACGTTGATATCCAGTTATGCCAGCACCATTTGTTGAAGATGCTTTCTTTTTTCCATTGTACACTTTTGGCTTCTTTGTCAAAAATTATATGTCCATAGGTGTGTGGGTTAATGTCAGGGTCTTCAATTCGATTCCATTGGTCCACATGTCGGTTTTTATGCCAATACCAAGCTGTTTTTATTACTGTAGCTCTATAGTAGAGCTTGAAGTTAGGGATTGTGATGCCTCCAGAAGTTGTTTTATTGTACAGGTTTCTTTTAGCTATTCTGGGTTTTTTGTTTTTCCATATGAAGTTGAGTATTATTCTTTCCAGGTCTGTGAAGAATTGTGTTGGTATTTTGATGGGGATTGCATTGAATCTGTATATTGCTTTTGGTAAGATTGCCATTTTTACTATGTTAACCCTGCCTATCCGTGAGCATGGGAGATCTTTCCATTTTCTGACATCTTCTTCAATTTCTTTTTTCAGGGACTTAAAGTTCTTGTCATATAGGTCCTTCACTTGCTTGGTTAGTGTTACCCCAAGGTATTTTATGTCATTTTTGGCTATTGTAAAGGGTGATGTATCTCTAATTGCCTTCTCATCTTCTTTGTCCATTGTATATAGGAAGGCTACTGATTTTTTTGAGTTGATCTTGTATCCTGCTATATTGCTGAAGGTGTTTATAAGCTTTATCAATTCCTGGGTGGAATCTTTGGGGTCACTCAAGTATACTATCATGTCATCTGCAAATAGGGAAAGCTTGACTTCTTCCTTTCCAATTTGTATCCCCTTAATCTCCTTATGTTGTCTTATTGCTCTGGCTAGAACTTCAAGTACTATATTGAATAAGTATGGGGAGAGTGGACAGCCTTGCCTCGTTCCTGATTTTAGTGGAATTGCTTTGAGTTTCTCTCCATTTAATTTGATGTTGGCTGTTGGTTTGCTATATATTGCCTTTATTATGTTTAGGTATGTTCCCCGTATTCCTGATCGCTCCAAGACTTTTATCATGAAGGGGTGCTGGATTTTGTCAAATGCCTTTTCTGCATCTAGTGAGATGATCATGTGGTTTTTTTCTTTGAGTTTGTTTATATGGTGTATTACATTGATGGACTTTCGTATGTTGAACCACCCTTGCATCCCTGGGATGAAGCCTACTTGATCATGGTGGATAATTGTTCTGATGTGTTCTTGGAGTCTGTTTGCCAATATTTTATTGAGTATTTTTGCATCAATGTTCATGAGGGAGATCGGTCTGTAGTTCTCTTTCTTTGTTGTATCCTTGTTTGGTTTAGGAATCAGGGTAATTGTAGCCTCATAAAAGGAGTTTGGTAATGTTCCTTCTGTTTCTATTATGTGGAACAATTTAGAGAGTATTGGTATTAACTCTTCTTTGAAGATCTGGTAGAATTCTGCGCTGAAACCATCTGGTCCTGGGCTTTTTTTGGTTGGGAGACTTTTAATGACTGTTTCTATTTCCTTAGGGGTTATTGGGCTATTTAAATAGTTTATCTGGTCTTGATTTAACTTAGGTATGTGGTACTTATCCAGAAAAATGTCCATTTCTTTTAGGTTTTCCAGTTTTGTGGAGTAGAGGTTTTTGAAATATGACCTTATAATTCTCTGGATTTCCTCAATGTCTGTTGTTATGTCCCCCTTTTCATTTCTGATTTTGTTGATTTGGATTCTCTCTCTCTGTCTTTTGGTTAGTTTGGATAAGGGCTTGTCTATCTTGTTGATTTTCTCAAAGAACCAACTCTTTGTTTCATTAATTTTTTGTATTATTCTCTTAGTTTCTAATTTATTAATTTCCCCTCTCACTTTGATAATTTCCTGGCGTCTATTCTTCCTGGGAGACTTTGCTTCTTCTTGTTCTAGAGCTTTCAGGTGTGCTGTTAAGTCACTAGTGTGAGATTTCTCCAACTTCTTTATGTGTGCATTTAGTGCTATGAATTTCCCTCTTAGCACTGCTTTCATTGTGTCCCATAAGTTTGGGTATGTGGTGTCTTCATTTTCATTGATCTCTAGGAAGTCTTTAATTTCTTTCTTTATTTCTTCCTTAACCCATTGGTGATTTAGTTGAGCATTATTCAGTTTCCATGAGAAAGTAGGTTTTCTGTAGTTTTTGTTGTTGTTGAGATCTAACTTTAACCCATGGTGGTCTGATAGAACACAGGAGGTTATTCTAATTGTTTTGTATCTGTTGAGATATGCTTTGTGGCCAAGTATGTGGTCAATTTTAGAGAAAGTTCCATGGGGTGCTGAGAAGAATGTATATTCTTTCTTGTTAGGATGGAATGTTCTGTAGATATCTATTAGATCCAATTGGGTCATGATATCAGTTAAGTCCTTTATTTCTCTGTTAAGTTTCGATTTGGGAGATCTGTCCAGTGGTGAAAGTGGGGTGTTGAGATCTCCCACTATTAATGTGTGGGGTTTTATATGTGGTTTAAGTTTTAGTAATGTTTCTTTTACATATGTGGGTGCCCTTGTGTTTGGGGCATAAATGTTCAGAATTGAAACTTCATCTTGGTGGATCTTTCCTGTGATGAATATGTAATGTCCTTCTTTATCTCTTTTGATTGATTTTAGTTTGAAGTCTATTTTGTTGGATATCAGTATGGCTACCCCTGCTTGTTTCTTAAGACCATTTGATTGGAAAGTCTTTTCCCAGCCTTTTATTCTTAGGTAGTGTCTGTCTTTGAATTTGAGATGTGTTTCTTGTATGCAGCAGAAAGTTGGGTTCTGCTTTCGTATCCATTCTGTAAGTCTATGTCTTTTTATAGGTGAATTAAGTCTGTTGATATTAAGGGATATTAACGACCAGTGATTGTTCATCCCTGTCATTTTTGGTGGTAGTGTGTGTGTACTTCCCTTCTTTGGGGTTTACTGTTGTGGCTTTATCTATTGCCTGTGTTTTCGAGTGTGTATCTGACTTCCTTAGGTTGGAATTTTCCTTCTAGTGCTTTCTGTAGGGCTGGGTTTGTGGATAGGTATTGTTTAAATCTGGCTTTGTCTTCGAATGTCTTGTTCCTTCCGTCTATGATGATTGAAAGTTTTGCTGGGTATATTAGTCTGGGCTGACATCCATGGTTTCTTAGTGTCTGCATTACATCTGTCCAGGTTCTTCTGGCTTTCAAAGTCTCCATTGAGAAATCGGGTGTTATTCTGATGGGTTTACCTTTATAGGTCACTTGGCCTTTTTCCTTGGCTGCTCTTAATATTCTTTCTTTATTCTGTACATTTAGTTGTTTAATTATTATGTGTCGAGGGGACTTTTTTGGGGGGTCTAGTCTGTTTGGTGTTCTATAGGCTTCTTGTATCTTCATAGGCATTTCCTTCTTTAAGTTGGGAAAGTTTTCTTCTATAATTTTGTTGAATATATTTTCTGTGCCTTTGAGTTGGTATTCTTCACCTTCTTCTATCCCTATAATTCGTAGGTTTGGTCTTTTCATGGTGTCCCAGATTTCTTGGACATTTTGGTTCATGACTTTGTTGGCTTTAGTGTTTCCTTCGACTGATGAAACTATTTCTTCTACTGTATCTTCAATGCCAGAAATCCTCTCTTCCACTTCTTGCATTCTGTTGGTTATACTTGCATCCGAAGTTCCTGATCTTTTACTCAGGGTTTCTATTTCCAGCATTCCCTCTGTTTGTGTCTTCTTTATTTTTTCAATTTCCTTTTTCAGTTCTTGGCCTGTTTCCTTTGTTTGTTTCATTGCTTTTTCATGATTTTCTTTCAGTGTTTTATTGTTTTCTTCCAGGACTTTAATGTTTTCTTCCAGGACTTTAATGTTTTCTTCCAGGAATTTATTTTTTTCTTGGAGGGCTTTATTGTTTTCTTCTAATTTGTTTGCTCTTTCCTCTAGTTGTTTATAGCGTTCTTCCAATTTCCTTGTCTTTTCCTCTACACAAGCCTCTACCTTCTTCATGAAGTTACTCATAAGGCTACTTTCTTCTGCTTCTTCCAATTTTTGGTGTTCAGGTCTAGATGTTGGAGGCGGGCTAGGTTCTGGTGATGCTGTATTGCTCTTCATTTTGCTGTATGTACTTCTGCCTTGACGTCTGCCCATCTCCTTGTGGTTCTTTCTTCGTCTTATCAGTGTACTTGTTTCAGAAAGAGCTGACAGATTCAGGAAGACTCTCTCTTTTGTCCAAAAGGGAGTTCTCTTGTCCTACTCTCTGGTCCAGAAGGGAAGTCCGGGGAGGGCTCTGGTCCAGAGTGGCAATCGGGAGCAGGCTGGGAGCTGGGGGCCGGTCTCTGAGTCTCAGGAAGTGGCTGGAGTCGCGGGCAGATGGGCGTGGGGGCAGGGCGCGGAGATTGCAGGGGCTGCCGGGGGGCTTGGAAAAGGGGATCCCTCCCGGTGGGGCTAGAAGGGGAGCTGCCCGGTAGCCAGAACCTGGTGCCAAGTTGGGCAGGTCTTCCCGGAGTGGCTGGTGTCCAGGGATTGGGTCCGGGTTGGATCCGGGTACTCACCTCTGGACCAGAAGGGAAGTCTGGGGCAGGCTGGGAGCTGGGGGCCAGTCTCTAAGTCTCAGGAAGTGGCTGGAGTCGCGGGCAGATGGGCGTGGGGGCAGGGCGCGGAGATTGCAGGGGCTGCCGGGGGGGGCTTGGAAAAGGGGATCCCTCCCGATGGGGCTAGAAGGGGAGCTGTCCGGTGGCCAGAACCTGGTGCCAAGTTGGGCAGGTCTTCCCGGAGCGGCTGGTGTCCAGGGATTGGGTCCGGGTTGGATCCGGGTACTCACCTCTGGACCAGAAGGGAAGTCAGGGGCCGGCTGGGAGCTGGGGGCCGGTCTCTAAGTCTCAGGAAGTGGCTGGAGTCGCGGGCAGATGGGCGTGGGGGCAGGGCGCGGAGATTGCAGGGGCTGCCGGGGGGCTTGGAAAAGGGGATCCCTCCCGGTGGGGCTAGAAGGGGAGCTGCCCGGTAGCCAGAACCTGGTGCCAAGTTGGGCAGGTCTTCCCGGAGTGGCTGGTGCCCAGGGATTGGGTCCGGGTTGGACCCGGGTACTCACCTCTGGACCAGAAGGGAAGTCGGGGGCAGGCTGGGAGCTGGGGGCCGGTCTCTAAGTCTCAGGAAGTGGCTCTGGACCAGAAGGGAAGTCGGGGGCCGCTGAATCTTTTAATTTTATATTAGACTGCTTCTATGGTTGACTTTTAGGAGCTATGTTCTGGGCATTAATTACTTATTTTTATTTTTGAGAAAGGGACACACTGTGTAGCCCTGGGTGGACTGGAACACACTGTTTAGACCAGGCTGGCCTCCAACAAGCAGAAATTGGCCTGCTGAGATTAGGAAGTGGCCAGCCTCTGCACTGTGATGGGTAATGAAACTCCATTTTATGCTAGGCATCCATCTAGGTACTCAGTACCCACTAGCCATTTGTCTCTGACTGCAGTCCCTGGAGGACAAGTTCCCAGTTACTCTGACTCAGTGATCTCCACCCAAATATGTACAGCCATGACTATCTACTTGTTATGGCATGACTAACTGCTTTTTGGGCTTCTGTAATTTGTTCACATAGATACCCAAAAATTGTTTTGAGTTGCCTTAACTAATTAACTTGGCAGAGCACACAATTTTGTGCTCATTTGCATAGATATTGAAGATCTTGTGGGTTTTGCCAAAAAAAAAAAAAATTCCCCATATGCTTCCTTCATGACAGGTGTGAGATTTGGCTTTAAGGCTATTGTCCTGCTAGCAGCTAATCAATAAATCATTCAATTATAATTAGATTGAGTCTATGGTTTCCTAGTCTGTGGATTATCTTTCAAAACAAGTGTTTTATACCATGTGATCATGGGGTTCAAGGCACATTTCCATGCACATAAAACAAGGGACTGTTTTGCACTCAAAAACAGACAACCATCCTAACTAAAGGGGTTTTTAAGCACATTCCAGAAACTTGATGCTAGATGGCAATAGAACACCAACCACAATGAAATGATATAAGATGGGCAACTACAAAAGTGCACACAACCTCGACATGTATTAGCAAACAAGTATCTGGCGTTGCCTCATTGTCCACACTATTTTGTTTTGACATGACGATCTCGGGGTGGTGGCTGCAGGGCAGCTGAGATGGAGGTGGCTCATGGTTCTTTGTGTATCTGGATTTTTGTCTCTGAGGCACAACTCGCGGTTTAACTGTCCTGTTCTCTCCATTAAGGAGTCTTGAGACCACTCACCATCACTGAACAAGTCTGCATCACTAAGCCATGCCCTCATTGTGACGCAGGAAGGCGTGTGCTACCAAAAGCCCTTTCACACCTGCATCTTGGGCTGCTGTTGCTTAGCTCATCAGGCAATAGCTGAGCTACAGATGGAATGTTCCAGAGTGGACACCGGGCTAGAATGTGCACAGGGACATTGATGCATGGCTCCACTTGGGAGGCTCTGCTTCTGTATTTGTGAAGCCGCAGGTGCTTGAGCCGTTTGCTTCACCGGGGAGTGGGTGTGTAGTGTCCTACTCAAATAGTAGCTTTATCCATGAGGAATGAGCCAGGCTGCCTCCTGTCATCCTCCTGTGTCCCAGCGCTAAAGACATGGGAAGGTGGAGTCCAAACTGTTCGTTTTAGAGCATGCCATCCAAATACAGATGATAAACTCCATGGTCACTGTTGAAGCTCCTAGGAAAACTTAACCTTCACACTCAAAACAGGACAAATCACCCTGCCTAAAGGGCTTTTTTTGAGCTGCATTCCAGAAATTTGTCACTAGATGGCAATAGAACACTGATCAGAAAGGAGTGAAAGCAGATTGCCAACTACAAGAGTGTAAGCATGTGTACAACCTGGACATAAATTGACAAGTTTCTGATGTTAACTTTATTGTCAACTACTGCATTTGACTTGACTATTTAGGGGCTGTTGCTGCCAGGCAGCTGCATTGGAGAGATCGTGCAGATCTTTCACGTATCTGGATCTTGTCTCTGGGGCTCCAGTCACTGATTTGCTGTCTGGTTCCCTCCAGCACAGAGTACAGAGACTCCATTGTGCATCACTGAGCAAGTCCATTTCACTAAGCCATACCCTCACTGTGGTGTGAAAGGGGGGCCATATGGAGCCCAATCTCACAAAAGGAGTCTCCTTGTTGGCCAGCACTTGAGAGTCTACATGCCTAGCTCCTCACCAGTCCTTTACTAAACTGCAGACAGAAACATCTACAGTGGATGCAGGGCTAGAATGTGCATAGGTACCTTGTGAGCAAGGCCCCACTTGTGTGGCTCAGCCTCCTTGTCTATGAAGAAACAGACGTGTGGGTAATTCACTTCATCTGGGAGTGTGTCTTTAGTGGCCTGAAAGATCATTAATTTTAGCCACTCTGTAACCCAAGGTCTATAACTCTTGCAGCACTTCCTCAATAGCCCTTTTACAATCCATTTTCCTGGGAAACATCTGGTGAACGGACAAGAGGTTAGCATTTAGTGTCTCATCAAACAGCTTTAAGGAATTTTTAAACATTTTGGGAAATCTAGTCTATGTAAGTTGCCCACTGTACCGCCCTTTGAGAATGTCCATTTAAAAGCAAAGATGAGCCCTTCTCCCGGCCCCTCACCAAGAAAACAGCCCCCTGTGACACCATTGAAAACCAAAGACATAAGGACACCCTGAATTGATTGGGAAGAGCACAGATTGGACCAAGAGCCTGGATTAGACCAAGAGCTCCCATTAGACCCAAAGAATCAACTGGACCAAAAGAGGCTCCCTCAGAAATAGGCAGCAGTTTCGTGGAGTGGAGAAAGAGATGGATAGACACCAGTGCAAAAATACAGTCAACAACATGAAGACTAATATGGCACCAAGACCTGAACATCCCAAAGCAGGAGAATCAGAATAAATAGACCTTTAAAATGACCTTAAGAAGATAATACAGACTTTTAAAGAGGAAATGAAAACTACCCTTAAAGAATTTGAAGAAAAGAAAAAAATAGGAAGAAATCAATAAATCCCTTAAAGAAAGCCAAGAAAAAGCAATTAAGCAAGTGTTTGAAAAAGTCCAACATTTGAAAATTGTAATAGAGGCAATAAAGAAGACACAAACTGAGGGACTGCTGGAAATGGAAATTCTGAGTAAACAAACAGGAACTACAGATGCAAGCATAAGCAAAGAATGCAAGAGATAGAAGAGAGAATCTCTAGCATTGAAGATAAAATAGAGGAAATAGATTCATTAGTCAAAGGAAACACTAACACTGAAAAAGTCATAACACAAAACATCCAGGAAATCTGGGACACCATGAAAAGGGGGGTCAGAGAACAGAACAGCTATTATATTAAACATAGAGGTCAGGCAGTGGTAGCACATGCCTTTAATCCTAGCTTTCTTGAGGCAGAGATCTATCTGGATCTATATGAGTTCAAAGCCATACTAGAAACAACCAGGCATGGTGAGCCACACCTTTAATCCCAGCACTTGAGATCTCATGTATTTCTTGGGAAAGACACACACCTTTAATCCCAGGAAGTGATGGCAGGAAGCAGAAAGGTATATAAGACATGAGGATCAGGAACTAGAAGCTTTTAAACTTCAAGACTTTTTAGCAGCAGTACAGCTGAGATCCATTTGGTTGAGAACTCAGAGGCTTTCTGTCTGAGGAAACAAGATCAGCTGAAAAGTTGGCAAGGTGAGGTTGGATGTGGTTTGTTCTGCTTCTCTGATCTTTCAGCATTCACCCCAATAACTGGCCTTGGGTTTTTTTTTTATTAATAAGACTCTTTAAAATTCATTCTACAGTCCAGTCCATTTGTATTTGGCATATTTGGAGAAAATACTCTATTATCTATCCTATTTTGATAAATCCAAAGTTTTATCATTACTTGTATTAGCATCCTAAAAGCATATTTTAGACCTGAAAACATCTCCTTAGATAAACAAATTAAGCTTTTATGTTTCTCAACCTCATAAACTTTATATCTCTTATGTAAGTTTCTTTTCTTTTTCTTTCTTTTTTTAGCCTCATCAATGTATTTTCTCAGTAGCCAACAGGGAGGTGTTCACTTTGTAAGTTCCCAAGGCAATCTCTCGAGAGCTCTCAGGCTGCAACTGCCCATCCCCATCACAATAGGTCTGTCCTGTCCTCTCCCAGCAGAATTTGGTCACCAGCGTCAGTAGCTGCTGCTCCCAACACACTACCTGGGAGTGAAGCAGGTGTGAGAAGGCCTGTGCCCAGGTCCCAGGGACCCCAGTCCAAAAGTCCTCAGAACAAGGGTGTCACTCCAGAACTACAGTCCCACCCACTGCTTCCAAGGCTGCCTTGATCTTTTCAGCCTCAGCTTTGGCGACGTTTGCTTTGATTTCCTGGGGCAGGGACTCCACTAGCTTCTTGGCCTGCACAAGGTTTATGCCCTGGACATAGTTCTTGATCTCCTTAATCAGTTTCACTTTGTCCACAGGCTTTGCTTCTGTCAGGCGGACAGTGAAATGTGTCCGTTCTTTCTTTTTGGGGATGTCTTCTTCATCAGTCACCTCAGGGGCTGTAGGTGCAGCAGGGACGGCACCAGACATCATGCCACCCACTGGCATAAGGCCAACATCCTGGATCTTCAATGTTTTCTTCAGAAGTTCGTTGAGGTCTGAGATCTCCAGGAGAGTAAGGCTGGCAATATCTATCTCTTGCATTCTTTGCTTATGTTTTTGGAAACACACAAACTTTTAAAGGTAAAATGTATCTGCACTAATACAAGTATGGAATTGCAGTGTGCACAAGTCAGCTAAAGTTTTTATTGTTGTTGTTATATTTGAGCAGGAAAAGGACATCTTCTAATTTTGCAAGCCATGATGCAGCTGCCTTAGCCCATAGCTCATTGATGGCTGGATCCACTCACTTTGGGTCCACAGGCAGCCACAGGGAGCTGAGCCTAACTGTCCCAGCCATGCCTCATCATCCCATCTCTGGGAAGCTTCTGTGTCCATGCTAGCCAGGCATTTATACCTCCAGATGAGTAGCATGCTGGATTTATAAGTGCTCAGCTGTACAGCAGGGCCTTTTAGAAGAGCCATACCTTTATATGCAGCAAGCATTTGGCCTACCCAAGAGACCACACCAGGAAGTTGTATCTGAGTCTGTGTTCGATTTTTTTTTCAGCTTTTTCAGGCCTTACATGGATTTACGTGCTAAGCATTGGATGGCAAATGTAGCAAGCTTCCTTGTCAGACATTCTTTGGATCACCAGCCCCAATAATGAGAATGTGGATCAAGAGGGAGACACCTCCTCCACTGTTGGTTGGAATGCAAACTTGTACAGCCACTTTGGAAATCAGTATGGGGTTTTCTCAGAAAACTGGGAATCGGTCTATCACAAGACCCAGCAATAGCACTCTTGGGCATATACCCAAGAACACTCAATCATACCACAAGAACACATGCTCAATTATGTTCATAGCAGCATTATTAGTAATAGCCAGAACCTGAAAACAACATAGATGCCCCTCAACTTAAGAATGGATAAAGAAAATATGGCACATACACACAATGGAATACAACTAGGCAGTGAAAAACAATGACATCATCACATTTGCAGGCAAATGGATGGAACTAGAAAATATCATCCTGAGTGAGGTAACCCAGACTCAGAAGGACAAACATGATATGTACTCATAAGTGGATACTAGATGAAAAGCAAAGGATAACCATACTACAACCTACAGCTCCAGAGAAGCTAGGTATCAAGGAGAACCATAAAAGGAATGCACGGATCACCCTGGGAGGTGAGATCTCCATGAGTAAACTGGAGGGAAGGAGGTGCAATGGAGGGTAGGGGATAGAGTATGAGAACATAAGGGAATGGAATGATCAAGCTGGAATAGAGATGGAGTGAGAGAGCAATGAAAGAGATATCTTGATAGAGGGAGACATTGTGGGGATAGAGAGAAAACAGGTGTTAGGGAAGTTCCCTGAATCCATAAGGATGACCCCACCTTAGACTACTAGAAATAGTGGAGAGGGTGCCTGAACTGGTCTACCACAGTAATCAGATTGGTGAATACACTAACTGTCATCATAGAGCCTTTATCCAGTAACTGATGGAAGCAGATGAAGAGATCCACAGCCAAGCACCAGGATGAGCTCTGGGAATCCATTCAGAGAGACAAGATGGATTATATGAGCAAAGGGCATCAAGATCATGATGGGGAAATGTACAGAGACAACCAGACCAAACTAGTGAGAATTCATGAACTGTGGACCAATATCTCTGGAGCCTCCATAGGACTGGACTAGACTAAGACCTCTGCATACATGAGACAGTTGTGTAGCATGATCTGCTTAAGGGACTACCTGGCAGTGGGATCAGAATGTGGTAATATATTATTTGTGTTCTAATAAATAAAACTTGCATGGAGATACAACAAAAAAAATTCCAGCCACTATATTAAACATAAAGGCCAGGCAATGGTAGCGCATGCCTTCAATCCTAGCATTTGGGAGGCAGAGATTTGTCCACATCTCTGTGAGTTCAAGGCCACACTGGGAACAGAGCTAGGCATGGTGGCACATGCCTTTAATCCCAGTGCTAGTTAACCATAGAGGTCTGGAGGTCTCTACAGAGAGACAGGAAATAATAGAGCTAGGAGGAAAGAGGAAAGTGATGTAGCTGGGCAGAGAGAGGAAATAAGGACAGGAACAGAAAGGGATATAGGTGTGAGTATACAGAAAGTAGCTTTCTCTTGGGCTAAGGAATTCCTACAGGTAAGACATGGCTGGCTTGCTCTCTGATTTCTCAGTTTTCACCCCAATATCTGGCTCTGGGTTTTTTATCAATAATACATTTAGCAATTCTTCTTACATCAGGATCCATCCCTTGTGCATGAGTGAGCTTTTTGGAACCCACTGCCAATGGTAGAACATCTTTTACAGCCTTGATGCAGGGGGAGGGGCTTGGACCTGCCCCAACTGAGTGTGTTGAGCTCTCTTGACTCCCCATGGGAGACCTTGCCTTGGAGAAGGTGGCAACAGGAAGTGGGTTGGGGGGAAAACTAGAAGGATGGAAAGAAGGAGGGGAGGGGGATCTGTGGTTGGTATGTAAAACGAAAATTTCTTAATAAAAAAAAGTGAACGAATGTTTTTAAAAAAGCAAAAAAACAAAGCTACCACAGTGTCACCTGAGGACACTGAGGTAGAGCTAGAGATGTGCCCCACCGAGGAGCATGATGCAGCATGATCTTTGTGGTGAACAGCTGTAGCAGTGAGATTGGATGCAGGTACAAGGCACCACTGAAGAGGCTTGTCCTTGATCTCTGGGAAGCATGGGTCGCTCACAGCTGCAGAACCAAATCCTGCAGATGGTGAAGGTGTCCAGCTACTCAGATCCTTGAACTTCTTCTTGGATCAAGGACAGAGTCCAACCTAGTGAAAAATGGCTGATTGGTCAAGGCTACCCCAGAGAATGATGAGTTTGTGTTCAAGGTTGAGAAACGCCAGTAGAAGATGTAAGTTTAACTTTTTTGCATCTTACAGTGGAACTTTCCTTCTGGCTGTCAATATTTTGAATAAATTCTTGGCTCTAAGGAAGGTGAAATGGAAACATGTACCATGATATTGCATTTTGACATACTTCAGAAAGGATAAAAATATTGAGTCTTGATATACAAGAAGGAACAGGTAAAAGCTCTTCAAAGGCAAAGCTTTCTCAGTTTGGAAACAGAAAAGACAAAATCTGTTGAATTGTTGGAAGTTCTCTTGCTTGTAAAAAATCATTTGATGGTCAACGACACTGAGTACCTTCACTGGACACAATGCATTCCTAAATGCCTAGCCAAGTATTCATGTCAGGGATGTCGCAAACCTGATCTTAAGAAGCTAATAAGTTGTTTCAAGGCACACAATGCAGAACCTCCACAACAGATACCACAGTGTCCCTGAGCTGTCAGCCATCACAAAAGTGAGTAGTTTTACCAAATGAGGAATTAAGGGCTCTTGTAAGGATGTGAATTGTGGATGGGAGAGTTTCAGCAGTTCCCTCCTAGTGATCAAGAGCACACCTTCCTTGACTTCCAAGTGGCTCAGACACTGTGTTTTCCAATTTAGAAATCAAAAGATTTGTGCCAGGATTGAAAGTATGTGTGCCTGTTTCAAAGCAATAAATGGTGACAAGGTAGTTTTCACCTTTAGCACTCATCTAGAGAATAATTACTTAGACTGGAATATTCACCTTCTATTTATTCTGATCAAATCTGGGATATTTCCATCTTTAGTTTTAGCCACCAAACAGGTCAGTGCCAATAAGACATTTGGCACTGAGCTTAGTTTTCTTGTTGACTTTTATTGTTGAAGAGGAGGGAAGGTGCTGATACCTTTGTAACTTTTCAAGACTTTTAAAGATGAATAGTCTAGCTCACCTGAAATTTTGGAACCTTTGGGTGTCATTATTAACAGACTGGGAGTGTGCAATGCTACCTTAGTAGGGACACGGTGGGTAATCCTTTCATAGCATATCTTGGATTTCCTTCCCCTTGCTCTGTTCTCAGAATAGAGACTATACAGTATTCTTCAATGTCAAACACAGATTTTGTTTTTTTGTTAATGATTGTGTACTGTCTGATACAAATGGTATACTTTAAGAAATACACATCAACAGGTCTGTGAAGTTTAGTTTGTAAATGTCTTAAGGTTTCTGCCAGAACAGAATTCAACATCAAGCCAGGTTTTGGGTTACACGCTTTATAAACTTATGTGAAAATATTATTCTTTTTAAATGTATGTAAAATACTGTATTTTTACCTTGTTTGTGTAATAATCTGGTCAGTGTATATAAAAATAATTTATTGTAAATACATTATAGCTAGGCATGGATGGCTTATTGTTTTTACTAATAAGGTTGATATCCATTGGGTGTTTTCTGAGATAGATTTTTTTAATTCAAAATAGATTATAATTCAACATAAAAATATTAAGGAAATCTCAAAAAAAATCCAAAGAAGATAAAACAAGAGTAAACCAAACTAAAATAATACACAAAAATATTGAGTTCATTTTGTGTTGGCCAACCTCTTCTGTGAACAGGGCCTACTATGGGGTGTAATTGATATGGTTGGTAACACTCCTTTGAAGAAAAGTGATTTTCCTTTTTCCAGTGGGAATCAATTGTAAATACCTTCTTCATTAGTGTCAGGACTATTGTCTACTTACTCTCTCAGTAATAAGATTTTGTCTGACTTGAACCTGTTCAAGTCTTCGGCATGCTGCCATGGTGTCTGTCAATTCATATGGCTATCATCCCTGTTGTATTTGGAAGCTGCTGTTTCCTTGGAATCATTTTCCACTTCTGCCTCTTACAACCTTTCCATCTCCTCTTCATTTAGCTCCCTAAGCTTTGGGGAGAGGATTTTGATAAAACATCCCAGTTAGGGTGGAGTGCTCCAAAGTGGTTTTATAGTGGAGGCAACTTCGCCTATGGAGCACAGGCTAACCTCAAACTTGTGGCAATCCTCCTGCACCCTGATTGTAAGCATGTATCACCACACCTGGCTCATATGGTGATTTTCTATGATGACATTTGAGATATGGGCCATTTGAGTGGTGCATTGGTTAAAACTAATAAATTATAAGATCCTGTGTTCTCAGCCTGTTCACTTGCACAAATAAACTTACAGCAGTTAAGGCATCATGCATGAGAGCTGCACAAGCTCAAGCCAGACAAAATGCCAACATACAGATGGTAGGCTTGAAGTCCCACCCTAGGTCAGAAGATACTGTCAATTCAGAGTTGCTATGAGAGGGAGAGTCAGTATTCTTGACAAATACAGCCCCTAGTGGATTGACCATATGGCTTTTTAGTACTTCCTTAACCTCACACAGGTCCCTTATTTATCTCTCTACTCCTTTGCTTAAGCCTTTCCATTACCATTATTCTCTCTATTTCTGTATTCATACATATACTTAAAGAAATAAATACATAAATACAACTGTTTTGGTCTGTTTAGTGTTGCTTGTGTGTTTCTAGGGCTGATGTCTTGGAATTGAAAAACCAACTAGGAGGCTCATCCCTGGGAAAAGGCTAATTCTCCCTCTCTCACTAGTCATCAATTGCTTATAGCTCTTCATCTACAGGTTGGGCCCTGTGAGTTTTTTCCACACATGTCAAAATGTCCATTGGAGGGGTCCTTGTTCATGTCTTGTTTGGGGACCCTATGGTTAAACTCTCATGGGTGCAGCTTCACTAAAATATCTAGAAGACACAGTTTCATAGCAGATTCCCTGAATCTCTAACCTTTATAACCCCTTTTCTGCAACCCATGGAGGAACCAGAGCCAAAGTGTCCTTGGTCCAGGCTTTTGTTTTTAGATTGCTATCATTCTTCCACTATATTCCCTGATCTTTGTCCTACTGGGAGGTAGGGTGTATCTGCTTCAACCAGGCAAACCCTAGGGGGAAGAAATAAAATCAATGGTTATTCCTTGAGTGGATGCTATCGTCTATGAAGTATTGGTATTGCATCTAGATAATTGACTTTTCTTCCTTCAGGGACCACCAAAATTTACAGCTAGCCTGAACAAGTGTGTCAAGGACATGTGTTCTAAAGTGTGGAACAGAGGATTCTTTCAAACTGTGGGGAGAGAAGGAGGACAAATTGCTGCACAGCACCTGTTCTGTGCTTGAGGCTTATTAGATGAGGCCAGATACATACTTCCTGTCTATGCACCCATATTGCCACATTTCTCTACTTCAGAAAGGTGTGTTGGTCTCCATTTCACTATGCTCCAACACAGGACCCAGCATGCCTGGAACTTCAGGTTCCAGGATATCAGCAGCATCAACCACCTGTGAGAACAGAAGGCAGTGCCTGAGTCTCAGAGCCAGCTTTATACCTAAGATCACTAGTCATCATTGGTTGCAACCATAGGAAGAGTCGAGATTATATCACCATCTGGACTGCACAAACAATAATAACACACTATGAGCTTTTAATCTTACTCAGGGGAGCAGTACTCTCCTCTTCCCTCACAGCTCTGTTAGAGGAAGTCCTGTTCTCTGTTTTCACAGAAGTCCAAAGTACACTAAAGAGGGAAAGCTCTAGGTTACTAGTCTAGTCTGACCTGTCCTGGATTATGATCGAGTGGAGAGTGTGATGATAATGTGGGCTCTCCCATCCCTGACAGAATGTCACACAGACTCTGATAATGACAATCATCATAGTATCCAACTCAAAGGTTATCCACTTTGGGGCTGTAGAGCAGGCCAGCCAGTTTGAAATAGTAAGTTTGGATCTACATTGAAGAACTGGGAGTATCTTGGGGCTGAGGATGTGGCTCAGAAAGTAACTTGTTTGCTGCACAAACACAGGATCTGAGTTTGGATCCCCATCATCCATGGAAAAGTTAGGCATAGTAGTAAGAGCCTATAACCCCAGTGCTAGGGTGAAAGCAGAGGTAGATAGAGCCTGGAGGGGGTCACTACCCATCAGTCTAGCCAACTTGAACATCTTTAAGTTCAGTGGAAGATAAAGTCTCAAAACATAAAGTTGAAGGCAACACAGAAACACCTGAAGTTGGCCTTGGTCTCCACGTGCATGTACACACATGTATGAACACTGGTGATTACAACACACACACACACACACACACACACACACACACACACACACACTAGGCATGTTTTTGATGTATTAAAAATGTAATATCCGAATAACTTGGGTGGTGGTTTCATGTTTATGTGCTTACAAAGAACCTTTGCTACACATCCATTCTATCTGATTCTTAGTGTGTATGATGTGACCAGAGAACATGGCTTATGGTGAACATGTCAGCTTTTTCTGGAGGATTCAAAGAGCCTACTTTGGATTATAAATGGTCAAGCACTTTGTCAGTCCCCTGTTACACACCCATATTCCTGAAATCTCTGGGCCATTATGTCACAAAAATCCATCTCAGAAAAACAAAACTGCATGTTTCCTCTCATTTAAGATATCTAGATATAAACTTATGTGCATGGTGTGTGTGTGTGTGTGTGTGTGCGCGCGCGCGCGCGCGCGTGTGTGAGTTTAAAGTAGAAAGGGGATCGTGAGAGAAAAGGGTAAGAGCTAATGTCTAAAATAATGGTTCTTAACCTATGGGTAGCAATCCTTTTGGGGTTGAAGGACACTTTGACAAGAGTCACCTAAGACCATGAGAAAAAAACAAATATTTATATAATGGTTCATAACAGTAGCAAAATTACAGTTATGAAGTAGAAACAAAAACTAATTTTATGGTTTTGGGGGTCACTGCAATATGAGGAACTGTACTAAAGGGTCGCAGCATTAGGAAGGTTGAGAACCACTGGTCTAAGGAGTGCTGTAAGGAATCACGTGACCTGAAAGCAGATCGAAGGGCTGCATAACAGAAGGGAGGGGATCAGTGCAGGGGCAGGAGAGACAGGGGAGGGGAGTGGTAAGGGAACAAAGAGGAACGGTCTACAATGATACATATGTGCAAAAAAAACATGATGAAACCTGTTCCTTTGCATGCTGACTTTAAAATAACATTAAAAGGACAGGTACGATGATGCATGCATTTAATTCCATGCAATTCATTTTGAAGTGTTCAACCACACCCTTAAAAAGAGAAATTCCCAGTCAGTAACATACATGAAAGGTTAACACAGGCAGTGACTCCAATTGATGTCCATGTCATAATTTCTCATTTTCTCAATATATCCCATCAACGCTCACACTGCCTTGGACTGTGGCTAACATTCAAAGCTCTGGCTGAACCTTTCCCTCAGGAGACACTATAACAGGATGTGTGCAATGCAGGGGTCCTAGAAAGTTGTCTTCATCCAGATCCCATAAGGATTTTCAGGACAAGTCAACCAGTTGACCAGTGCCTCATATTGTTCACTCAGAGGCACAGAGTTCTTTAGAGCCTGGAGCACACCACCCAAGGGGGAATTCCACTCTGAAAACAGGTCACCAGACTATCACTGCATACTGGGAAATGTTTATCTAATGGGGTAACCTGTGGATTATTAGAGATTGGAAAACTCAAGTGACGAATGAACTGATGTCTGAAACATTATATCTAACCCCTAGTAGATCTCAAAGCCATAGGCCTAACAGGTCACTCAGGTTGGAGGGACACATCCGTAATGACCCACCAACTATAATCAGGAATTGTGGATGACATCCAATAATTAGAGGGAACAGTACAGGCCCCACATGGGAAACATCTAGAATAGTGGTTCTCAGCCTTCCTAATGCTTTAACCATTTAATACAGTTTCTCATGTTGTGGTGACACCCAGCTGAAAATTATATTGTTGCTACATCATAATTATAATTTTGCTACTGCTATTAATGTATATCTTAACATAAATATCTGATATGGAGGATGTCTGGTATGTGAACCCAAAGGAGTCACAACCCGTAGGCTGAAAAACTACTGAAGAATACCAGTTACCTCACTCTGATACTTATAACCACCATGTAGTATTTTTAAAACCAGATATTTTTAAATAAACCCTGATTTGACCTACATTCTAGTCAGTTTTTTGTAATTGTTAACTTTAGACCTTACAAACTTTAATATCATATATATTATTTTTGTCTTATATATATATATCTTACTCAGAAATTCATAACTTACAAAAGCCTTTTAGTTTTTATTCTGCAACTGTATATTCATTTAACCTTTATACATGAATTTTTATTTATTAAAATAATTATCTTTTACAACATTTTATTATTTTAATAGTATATCTTTTTATCTTTGTAACATTTTTAATTTTAAAATTCATTACAGTAATATTGATAGCTCTCCCTTTTTTATTTTTAAAATAAAATCGGTTGGGAGGACCTGTTCACTTCCTTTTATTGTGAAGGAGTATTAACATTCAACAGGTTTTGCTATGATCATTTTAGGCTGGCATGGCTGAAGGTAGAAAGAGAGTAGTTCAACCTAGAAGATAGACCAGAAGTCCTGTATTGGATCTTCAAAGATCCATTTGATTATTAATAGGCTTAAAGACACCACAGGGGTTAAAATACCTTCAAAATCTTTAAATGTCTGTATTTATGTACACATACACTCTCTCCCAGATGTTTCATGAATATCTTTTGAGGAGAAGTTTCCATGTTTGAATCAAGATGATATTGGAATAGACATCATCATCTGGTAAAAGGATGCTTAATCATCTTTTGGGCTATCAAGTCTCCCTTTTATTATTTGGTTGTTTTCTATGGATTTGGTGAAGAGACAGGGACATGTTGTCTACCACAATCTGGACTTTGCTTTGAGTGTCCAGCCTGCTTTCCTGTCCCTGTGTTTCATAATATAAGAACACAGAGGAAGCAGCACTGTACTTCCACCAGGGGGCGCTGCCTGCCAACAGTGAGGCAGATTAACAGGTCTCAGATGGTGGCTCCTTGGGTTCTTCCATTCACCAGTGGGCCAAATGTGCTTATGTGACTACTTTTCCAGCTGTACAATTTACAAAGAGAAGAGAAGAAAAGGCCTGCCATCATTCCTTCCACCCTCTCCCACACCCTGCAGGGATGCTCACCTAGTCTCTTGCTGTCCTGTGTGTCCTTGCTGCTCTAGGCATGGGCTGGAAATACCAACATGGCAGAAAAAGCAGAAGCCACCAGGGCAGAAGCAGAACTGGTGGCTTCCACCAGTTTTCCTGACTTGCTGTCCTAGAGGCCACAACCACAGCTGTAGTGATTCTACTTCACCAGCATTTTCTCTGACTCTACCCCCTGAGGTGGATGGTTGTCCCGTTTTCTCAACAAGGACAACAGGGACTTCAATGTTGTGGGTTTGGTGCCTCAAGTGACAAGTGAACTCTGATTCTCATCCAGGAAGAACCCAAATAGACACCCAGGTCTGGTAGGTCCCATCCCCACTGGGCAGGATGGTCCCAGGCCCAAAGCTATGCTGTTGTACTGGCCTCCCATCCTGAAGCCAGGCCAGGGTGGCCACACAATGATAAAGACTAAAAGCCCAACATGTCAGAGTGATTCTGTCTACTGGGTACTTCCTGTGGGTCATCTTCACCTCTTGGAGGCCTGGGAGAAGATGAGGAGAGTTAGTGAGAGTGAGGACCTCTCTATCTCCCCATGGAGTGTCATCCAGAACCACCTTGTTCATATTCACCTCCAGCCACCCCTTCCTAGTGGCCACAACTCCCAGTGGTTATAGGACTGTGGGAGGCTGGGGCTCAGCTCCAATGGCCCTTGATGCTCTTGAGGATCCATCCCTTATTTACATGTTGATGATGAGAGGACATGGTGTCCCTGCTGTCACAGGCCAGCAGTTCCTCCTTCCAACACAGGGAATAAATGAACAACAGGCACCAAGGGGACAGAGACTCAATGTTACAGGGGCTATAAATTCGACCTGGGTGGGCTGTGCCTATGACAAAGCCAGCTCCACAGTCTCTAGGGGACAAGTGAGGGATTCTCCAAGTACAGTCAGCTGACTGTGGCCCTCATTCTTGGAGTCCTGGAGTTGACCCAAGACTGATGACAAGTGTCTTCCTCCACAGATGTCCCAGGACACTCATTTGTGTCTGTCACAAGACTTAGATAAAGTTTTAAACTTTATGTGTCAGGTCCCAAAGCAAGTGATACATGCCAATAATCATTGCACTATGAAGGTAGAGGCAGGAAGTTGGTGAGTGGATGCAAGGGGCATTATGAGACTGCTTTTAAAGAAGAGAAAGCCAAATAAAAATAGAAAGCTTGACCTTTCTAATATTTAGATGTATTAAATAATTTATTTTATGTGTATTGTTTTGCCTGCATGAATGTATTTCTACCATGTATATACCTAGTGCTCACAAAAGTCAACAGAGCACATTGGATTCCCTAGAACTGGAGTTAAAAATGGTTTTAAGCTGCCACATTGGTATGGGAATTCAACCTGGGTCCTCTACAAGAGCTACCAGTGCTCTTACCCACTGAGCCATCTCTCTGACCCCAACCTGACCTTTCTAAAAGTAAGACCTGAGCAACAGTAAAAGGACCTTTTGCAGGTCATATGACTTGGGTAGGTTGCAATAGAATCTGGAGCACAGCTCTGGGTTTGGATCCTCTTCTATTTTAGCTCCCATAAGGATGGCTCTGAACCCAGCCATTCCCACCTGCTTCTTTCTCCTCCTACAAGCCAACCTCTGCCTTAGACAAGGGGGCTGTTAGAAAGAGGAAGCCTCTTTCTTCTACATGTGGGGGCCCTGTGTGAGATCCAGGCAACATCTGGAAAACCCTCCTTTCCAATCTGAGAGATCCAGCAATGGCTCTGAAGGAGACCCTATACTCTAACTTCCAGGCGTCACCTTAGATTATACCACCATTGTACACTCAAAGGAGGACCAAGACCCCACAAATTCCATGGAAAAAGCCTCTTGGCCACAGGAATGTTTCCCTGGATGCTGGGAACTAACCCTGGTGACATTCAGTACCTGTATCTAGCAGAAAGTTCCTCAATGAAGCCAGATGGCTCTGAAGCTGAACAGAACATATGTCCTACAAGAAAGTTTTAACTAGATCAAGTCTGGCCACACTTGTCTCCCAGAAGATCTTGATCTCCTGGATGGAGGGTCACAGCCAGTCTATGTGACAGTCTTCTGTTCAAAGGTGAGAGAATCCTGTCCATTACAGCTGAGGTACAAGAAACCTCCTTTGCTCCAATTTCTCTGAAGCTCACAGCCCAAGGTTGCCTGGAGGGTGTGAAAGCCTGGTCCACATCAGATAGGAACCTGTCATCCTCTTGTTCCTGGACTTCAGTTCCCAATGGGGATTAGGGCAATAGGGTGCATCCTGCAATCCTCACACCAAAGTGTGAGGCTCTTGTATCTGTTAGGGAAGGACCACCATTGTTCAATGAGCTTAGCCACACCCTTGAAAAAATTGTCAAGGTCTCTAAAGTATTTAAGAAATTAATTAAAGGGCTGGAGAGATATCTCAGTGGTTAAGAACACTGACAGCTCTAGAAGAGAAATGGTATTTGGTTCCCAGCACCCACATGATGGCTAACAACCATCTGTAATTCCAGTTCCATCAAGAGACAGATGGAGGCAGATACAGAGATCCATGGCCAGGTACCAGGCTGAGTTCTGGGAATTCAATTGATGAGAGAGAGGAGAGATACTGCAGGCAAGGGACGTCGAGATCATGATGGAAGGACATGCAGAGATGACTGGCCACACTCGTGGAAGCCCATGAACTGTGGACTGGTGGCTGTGGAGCCCCCATGGGACTGGACTAGGCCCTCTGGACATGGAAGATGGTTGTTTGGCTCGAACTGTTTGGGGGGCACCCAGGCAGGGGGATCGGGATCTGTCCCTGGTGCTTGGGCAGGCTTCTGGGAATCCGGTGCCTGTGGTGTGATGCCTTTCACGGGCTTGGTGCAGTGGGAAGGGGCTTGGACCTGCCTAGGCTCAGTAAGCTGGACTCTGCTGACTTCCCATGGGAGACCTCGATTTGGGGGATGTGGGGATGTTGGGTGGCTTGGGAAAGAGGGCTGGGGTGGGAGGAGGGAGGAGGGGAGTCTGTGGATAGCATGAGTAGTGAGTAGAAAATTTCTTAATAAAGAAAAATAAAATTAAAAAAAATTCCAGTTCCAGGGACTCCAACACCCTCTTCTGGCCTCTGAGGGCACTGCATGTATGCGTTACATAGAAAAGCATGTAGACATTGCATCCAGACACATAAAAATACTTTAACAAATTTAAAAGACATGAACTTGCAGTTGGGAGTGGTGGTACATGTACTTGAGTGGCTGAAGCAGGAGGATGACAGGCTCTAGGGCTTCCACAGAATGAGACATTGACAGAGACATTCAAGTAAAACCTCAAAAATTTGCCACTGAGACAACTAAAAAGTGCTTTACTGGTTTCTGGTATTGATTGGTTTAATTTTCCAAATATCTAAACAATCTTATGTAAACTCTAGCAGAATACAGATCATGGAAGTCCCGTCAGAATGATTCAGCTGCCCCCTTAAGTTCCATCTGCCTTCTGCCTACACCTGCCTGGATTCTCCTGTGCACATCTCTCCTGACACTGCCCCATTCACTTGGTCCCTTCACTTTCCATAAGTCCCCTTCATCTCCATGGTGGGAGACAGACAGGGCCACTATAATACTGTGAGGAGCCAGATCGATCTAAGACTTCCTTAGAGGTCCTGATGAAAGGACAAAGGGAACTAAGGTTCTGTGTCCTTGTCCAGGAATGGGCTTGGTAAGGCTGGTCTGATCCTAGAGCCAGTGCCTCGGTGTTAAGGTTTCAGTTTCTGGGGACCCAACTCTTCCCTCTGGGCAGTGGTTATCAGTCCTAAGGCAGCTGTGTCTGCAGTATCATGTTCTTTTTTCCAACATTTCCTGGCTTAGCTCTCTGCTAACCTTTGTCATTTTTACCCTGCAAATAGTGTATAAGACACTGTACTTCTTAAGGAACTTGACTGGCACAAGGCATCAGCTATTGTTTTTGTCTTATTTATATCGCATTTTCTCTATTTCTCATCTCAGGTACTCATACTGGAAACCTTGCCATTTGGGACTCTTATTTCTGCAGGTTTGGCTCAAGTAGAGTCCAGATGTGGGTCATGAGTATGGGAGATATCATCAAGAGTGAGTAGAGCCACAATAAATGTGTAGATTAAAGAGTGCAACAGGGGAACCACATGAAAATGTCAAAGAAATTAATTAATCCCCATGACTTACATTCTTATAGAACCCTGGAGCACTGGCTCTGAAATGGTCCCACTCACAATGGGCTGGGCCCTCTACTAGTTAAGAAAACTCCCTACAGCTGTATCTTATGGAGGCATTTTCCCACCTGGTGTTCCCTCCTTTCAGATAACTCTAGATTGTGTCAAGTTAGCATAACACTAGCCAGCACACCAAAGATACTCCATTTTGTGCTAGACTGTGCCCACAAGCCATTTGTCTCTTGATCCCACCCCTGGTGATATGTTCCTAGTAACCCTGACTCAGTGATTCCCACCCAGAAATGTATAGTCATGACTATCTACCTGTTATGCTATGACAAGCTTCTTTTGGCTTCTGTTCCCTGCTTACATTTAAGCACTGTCTTAAGGTGGCCTTAACTACCTAATCTTGGCAGAGTAGAGCAGTCTTAGCTTGCTTTACTCAAGGTCTTCTTGCTGTTTTCACCTTTAAAAATCCTGTCACCCCTTTCTCATGGCAACCTCATTTGACTGAGAGATTGTTGCCCTGGGAGAAGCTAATTAATACATATTTAAAATTATAGTTCTATTGAGTCTATGGTCTTCCCTTGATGGTCTCAAACTCCATAACAGTTTGTTTCTGCATCTTGTTTTTTTATTGTTTTGCTAAAGTGCTTAGAGAAGTTCTTTAATTTCACTTTAAAAAAATCTGCCCTTGGCTCCCCAAAGAAGTGTCTGAGGTTCTTTTTTTTCCCTTTACTTTATCATATTTTACAATACCATTCAGTTCTACATATCAGCCATGGGTTCCCCTATTCTCCCCCTCCCACCTCCTCCCCTTACCCCCAGCTTACCCCCCATTCCCACCTCCTCCAGGGCAAATCCTCCCCCGAGGACTGCAATCAACCTGGTAGATTCAGTCCAGGAAGATCCAGTCCCTTCCTCCCAGACTGAGCCTAGAGACCCTGCATAAGCTCCAGGTTTCAAACAGCCAACTCATGCAATGAGCACAGGACTTGGTCCTACTGCCTAGCTGCCTCCCAAACTGATCAAGCCAATCAACTGTCTCACCTATTCTGAGGGCCTGATCCAGCTGGGGGCCCCGTCTGAGGTTCTTTATTGCCATGAAGAGAAACAATGACCATGACAACTCTTATAAAGAAAGCGCTTAATTAGGGTGGCTCACTTACAGTTTCAGAGGTTCAGTCCATTATCATCATGGCAGAAAGCATTGCGGCACGCAGGCAGATATGGTGCTGAAGCTGAGAGTCCCTACATATTGACTCAGAGGCAACAGAAACTTGACTGACTGTCACACTGAATGAAGATTGAGAAAAGAGACCTCAAAGCTCTCCCTCACAGTGACACACTTCCTCCAATAAGGCCACACCTCGTAACAGTGCCACTCCCTTTGGGGAGGATTTTCTTTCAAACCAACTCAAGAAGGATCCATAAGTTTAAAAACCTGGTAAGGTGCAGGTGAAAGTTTAAAGACAGAATAATGCCTACAAGAATAATGTTAGTTTGAAATCAATATGTTTGCCCTGTGGAGTTTAGTAGGAGATTGCTTAGACCTATGGCATAAAGTTGATTAAATTGTAGTAAATATGGTTGGTTTACTTCAAAACAGACACAGGAACAAAAGATAAAAATAAAAAATAAAAAATAATCACAATAAAAGTCTTGAGAACAAGAAAGCAGTGTCAATTATTGAACCATTTTTGCTTCATGGTGCCTCAGAGGATGAGGAAGTTTCCTTTTAATGATGCAATTTTAAAATCACCTGAAATGGTTCCTACTCCTCTAATGGAGCCAAGAGGCCCTCCACTTTCATCACACAGAGGATCATTAAGTATCCTGTTAAAGATTTCTGTCCTTTATTTGAGCCCCAGGATGAAGCATTTTGAACAAAAAAGCCTGCAGGTGATTGGAGAGTGGAGAAAACTAGGGACTCAGTCAAAACATGGCAGCGGTGGCTGTGCAGACTCCAGGCTCCTGGTGCAGGTCCTCCACCTGCCTGAAATCTCAAGCTAACACAGGTAACTTTCCACACATCATGTTTTATCACCTCTAACTCGGATAGTAATTAGGCTAATGACCCGTCTATGTGAAAAACAGAGTGGCTGCTGTTTCAAGGTGGGTTGTCCTATTTGATTTGATTTGATTAAGTTTGGGCTGAGATGCTGACTCCAAGTGTGGAGTTTGGCTCTCCCACTTAAGATTCAAGCATGCCTTTAGTTGGTCTGTGCTTAACCTCTTTCCTGACAGGCCCTCTGGCTCTGTAAAACAAATTGCTAAAGAGTCATATTAATAAAAAACCCAGAGTCAGATATTGAGGTGAAAAACTGAGAGATCAGAGGACTAAGATAAGCCATAGCCACCTCATCAACTCCTCAGCTTCCAAAGACACATGCTTCTTGTATACCCATACCTATATGCCTTTCTGTTCTGCATCTCACTTCATCTCTCCACCCAGCTACATCACTTCCCTTCTGTCTGTACAGACTTCCAGACCTCTATGGTTAGTGTTGGGATTAAAGGCCTGTGTCACTATGCCTGGCTCTGTTCCCCAGTGTGGCCTTGAACTCACAGAGATGCCTCCTGAATGCTAGGATTAAATGCATGTGCTACCATTGCCTGACTTCTATGATTAATATAGTGGCTGTCTTTTTCCTCTGATTCTCAGATAAACTTTATTAGGGTGCTGTAGCTGGAGTTTTCTCTCTGGGTCCCGCCAATCCCCAGCAGTCCCTCAGTCCACTTATAAAATAAACATACAGATGCTTATATTATTTAAACTGTTTGGCCATTAGCTCAGGGCTATCATTGTCTAGCTCTTACTCTTATATTTAGTCCATTTTTATTAACCTATATTTTGCCACGTGGCTCGTGGCTTACTGGTACCTTACATCTTTCTTGTCCTAACTGCAGCTGCAGGCAGTCTCTCCCTTTCTTTTCTGTTTCCTTAATTCTCTTTTCTGTTAGTCCCACCTATACTTTCTGTCTGGCTACTGGCCAATCAGTGTTTTATTTATTAACACATTTGCCATACAGAACATCCCACAGCAGGGTGCACAATATATTGGGGGACACAGTGTATCACCACATGACTCTGACAGGGAAAAAGAGAACAAAACAGCCTAATAAACAATAACTTTCATACAAGGTAAAAGTTAAAATAGAGCTGATAGCATTCCTTAGAGAGACTTGGGTGATATCACTCTATATAAATAAAACACAGATGGCCAGTGACCAGGCAGGAAGTATAGGCAGGACAAAGAGAGAAGAGAATTGGGGAAACAGGAAGAAGGAGGGAGAGACACTGCAGCCACCCACCACCAGGATAAGCAGCATGTAAAGACACCAGTAAGCCACCAGCCATGTGGCAAGGTATAGATTTATAAAAATGGGTTAATTTAAGATATAAGAACAGTTAATAAGAAGCCTGCCATGGCCATACAGTTTATCAGTAATATAAGCGTCTGAGTGATTATTTTATAAGTGGATTGTGGGACTGCGGGGCTTGGTGGAGCCTGGAGAGAAGCCCTCCAGCAACAAATGGCACCCAATGGCTCAAGTTTCCACCTTAAACCTGAGAATATTTAATAACCAATTCTAAACAGAGCCAAATCCAGGTTCCTGCTTCTTGTCTCATACTGGCAGCTAGATGCCACAAAACGCAGGTTTGAACACTGGTGGGTTCCTGGCATGTGCGTTTGACCGGCAGTATGGTGGGAATGAGTTGTCTGCCAGGGGCACATTATGCTGTGTGGTAGATTTAGTCTTTACTAGTATTAAAAAAAAAAGAAAAAAGATTTCTGGGCTACACGCTGCTTTAATAAAAGCGTAGACCCACTATTTCTGAGACATGATGACACACAAAACTGGCGGAAAACGTACCACCGCCATGTTGGGAAGCTGAAATGGGCAGAGCCAGCAGCCACAGCGCCATTTCAATCTTAGAATACTACAGTTTAAAGCAATAGATTCACAATATGTAGGCTTGAAAGAGACAAAAAATAGATAAATTAATATAAAAAACCACGTAAAGATGAATATTACACAGACAATCTGGATTGTGTTGTCTTTGGGATTTTTAACTGCAGAAAACATTTGATCGAAAAAGATGTTCAATTAAACCAATATGTATATTTTAAAGGTACCTTAACTTCAAAATTTGGATTTAAGGATATGTTGCTTTGGAAAAGAGGTTCTGCTTTTGTTTCCACAAAAAGCCAGAGGCTGTGGATTTGTTCCAGATTAAGATACATCAGGTTTCACCAGCCAAGACCTCCTGAAAGATCTCTGATGACACCATGGCCCAGATGATCCAACATCCAGAATGGTTTCAAGGCAACTGGCTCCCACAATACAGCCTCAAGGACTACCCCATAGGCCTAAAACTTTCTTTGCCTCCCCATAAGATACAGCGCCCCCCTCCAGCAGGAAGTAGTAAGAGATGCTACGCCCAAATTCCCAAATATACCAAGCTGGCTTTAGAGGTGGAATTGGTTCACTCCCCCTCTAAACCCAGACATATTGCTTTAAAAAAATGGTTAAGAGATTCTTCTGTCCCAAATCAGAAGAGCCCTCTGGTGTAGGACAGAGAAAAACCAATATTTTTATTTAAAACAGGTTGATTATAAATGTGATCTCTTTCTAAAAAAGAAAAGGGGATACGATATAGATATATAGGAGGATATAGAGATGATAAGATAAAAGGGTAGATTAATGAACCTACTTTTAAAGAACAACTTGTTTAAAATGTTTTACATTGGTATAGATTTTAGTTTATTGATACAAACTTGAAGTTAATTTTGTTATACTGTATATATATATATGTATATTTCTATTCTTGTTTGAGGTATGTTTATGTAACTCATTTAAAATTGTAATGGATAATTAAAAATAGATTAATAATTAGTCATCTATGATAATCATATCTGTAGCCATGTTAGTTAAGTCTTCTAGGTATACATAGATATATTTCAGATAGATAGGTAATCTTCAAACACTTCATAGACCTAGAGAATATGGCATTTAAATAACTTTGAATTCTGTTAACGTGAGACACAATTGCTCCTGGCTGCACCAATTGATCCCGAGAGAATGTTGGGTTTCTAAGAAATTTCCATTTGGAAGTTTGTCTTTTTGGCACAAAACGGCCTACTGGGCAAAGAACTGCCTTGCCTTGATGGCTGACAGTACAAATGCAATGCTGTCCTTTCTGGACAAGCGGGACACAAGGAAAGCGACCACTGTACTCTGCCAAGACAGGGTAAGATGGTCTTTCAGAAATCCTGCTTCTGAAAATGGTCTGTCAGATACTCTAGGCCTGTAGCCAATTTGAATGCACCAACAATGCTGAGAAACATTAGGTGACTGTCCAGGCTGCCAGCTGTCTTGGTCTACTCTTGCAAGATTCCCGAAAGTTGCTTGCATCCATCTACCATTTCTCAGGTACCATTATATTGCTTCTCAGTTCTTTGATGTGGTTAAAGACTAGATAGTTGTAATTTCCTCAGTTATGATAAAAGATAAGTTAGATATAAAACCTTAAACTCACAAATATAAGATAGATAGGACATCTTCTTTAATATTGTAACTATAATTTTTGCTTGATAATTGTTTTGTTATATGTAATTTTACTATGTTAAAGTTAAAACCTTCCTTTTTAAAAAAAAGAAGAAAAGGGGAAGTGCTGTGGATATCACTCTATATAAATAAAACACTGATGGCCCGTGACCAGGCAGGAAGTATAGGCAGGACAAGGAGAGAAGAGAATTGGGGAAACAGGAAGAAGGAGGGAGAGACACTGCAGCCACCCACCGCCAGGACAAGCAGCATGTAAAGACACCGGTAAGCCACCAGACATGTGGCAAGGTATAGATTTATAAAAATGGGTTAATTTAAGATATAAGAACAGTTAGCAAGAAGCCTGCCACAGTTTATCAGTAATATAAGTGTCTGAGTGATTATTTTATAAGTGGATTGTGGGACTGCGGGGCTTGGTGGAGCCTGGAGAGAAGCCCTCCAGCAACACAGAACATCCCACAGAAGGTTGCACAATATACTGGGGGACACAGTGTATCACCACATGACTCTATGACAGGGAAAAAGAGAACAAAACAGCCTAATAAACAATAACTTTCATACAAGGTAAAAGTTAAAATTGAGCTGATAGCATTCCTTAGAGAGACTTGGGTGGTAACTCTTTCTCCACCCCTTGTTAATCTCAAGAGTGAGAATATGACCACCACCACAATTTGAGCTAAATTTGAAACAAGCTTAATTTTTATTGGGTTGCACAAGACAGCAGCCCTTAATCCACTTCTTGGATTTTAAGAAGTAAAATAATGAGTGGTTTTATAAAAGGGAGACAATGGGGCAATAAGGAAATAAAAAAAACATAAAAAAAATCATGTGGTCACCCACTATGTGATTAGGAGGGTCAGGGAAGGTCATGTATCATCAAAAACAATCAAGTTGGGGAAGGTGAGATTTCAGGAAACAGAGCAATTCAACTTTAACAGTAAATAGAAGGGTTTTTGTTTTTTGTTTGTTTGTTTGTTTGTTTTTTAAGTACAGCATAATGATGCCTGCCTTCAAATTGGAGTCAGGCAGGTTCCTCACCCTCTGATAATGGTCAACATGATGTTTTCTGTAATTGCTTCTCAGATGAAACTAGGGCATCATTGTCAGGGTCCAGGAAAGTTGGAATGCCAGTCAAAGACTTAAAGGGGGACAGGGAACATCTACTTTGCTGCCCAGGATCTGCAGGATCAGCTGGGGATATCAAAGTTGAGGCTGCTTTGGAGCAGTCTGGAATGCTGGCCCAAAGCAGGGCCTCAAACCAGTAGATGATGGTAGGAGACCTGAGGAAATTACATCAGAAGAATTCTGTCATCTGATTTACATGGGCTTTTAGAAAGTCCAGAGCTCACTGGTTTTGCAGTACCACCTGAAGCTGGCATGTTGAAGGCTGTTTTGGAGCAGTTTGTCTTCCAGGGTGCCTTGTGGATGGTGTCTGCCAGCTGAGTGGACATCTGCTGGGACAGAAGGGTAAGCTCAGCAACTTAGGGAAAATCTTTATCTTGGGTGTACCTTTGAAACTTCCAGACCTATGGCCCTGATAGTTGGGGAGGTAGAATGAATTTCAACACCAGGGGAAGTTGAGAACCCAGCCTTAGGGATAAGCAGTAGGCAGGAGAGCTTATCCTGTTGACTAACAAGAGTATGTATCTGAGTCCCTTTGACCTGTGACAGATGGGTTCACATTGTGACTCCCTGAAGTTACACGAATTTCTTTTTTCTTTTTTCCTTTTTTTGCCTTGGGTTTTCAAGACAGGGTTTCTCTATGTAGTTTTGTTTGCCTGTCCTGGATTTTGCTCTGTAGACCAGGCTGGCCTTGAACCCACAGAGATCTGCCTGGCTCTGCCTCCCAAGTGCTGGGATTAAAGGCATGCACCACCACTGCCTGGCTGTTACATGAATTTTTTAAAGTGTACAAAAAAAGAGATAAAAATTATAGATGCATTTGCACTACTACTGTCTGAGATGTTTTCACCACAATGAAAAGCACTTTTAATTCTATATTTAGAAAGGAACCAAAGGAAAGTTAAAATTTTGAGCCTATGACTATAATGGTAGCCAGTGCTTTACCCTAGCTAAATAATAGCTTATAAGGACTCTATTGATTAACTTTTGAAGTCTTCATATCATGCAACATCTTTAAGTCTCATTTTTCACATAATTTAAATCACTTTTATAGACTCTCACAAGCTATATAAACTTCCACCCAAACATTTACTATGAGGCATAAGGGTTGACTACCAAAAGCAGTAATTGAAAAGAAGCTCTTTAAAATAGAGGAATAAGAAAAGGTAAACTTTTAGTTAGTAGCAGTAGCATGATAGTTTGTGTTTGATTTTACATTGAAACTTGTTTTGTGAGTTTATCTCTTTCAATGTGAAGCTCCTCAGCAAGGCAATTCTGTGAGTCTGCCTTTCTTGATGGGAGACCTGGTAGCTCTAGAAAAAAAATAACGCCTAATTTTTACATCTGAAATGGGCTGACCAGGCAGCTGCAGCCTTTGGGGAGGAGCTGGCTGCTTGCTGTTGTTAGACTAATAAAGCTACAGTTAGTCACCAGCAGCATCAGAGATCTGAGAAGAACAAATTTGACCAGGAAGTAGAATCAAAATGGTCTCTGTATCAATTAAAATGACAGAGACTAACCTGCTAACTAGACAATTACCCTAGGCTCCTCCATGGTGACCTCAATAGCTTTATTGGAAGTAGAAGTCATCAGTTTTCAGCTGTTATACAGCACAGCATTAAGTCATATACTAAACAGAAGTTCAATCCAAGTTACATATATAGTATCTTGTAGTAGATCTATTTCCAAAACAAGAGTTGAATACTAGTTACATACAAGCATCTGGAAGCAAATTATGATTACATACTGACATATTCAGTGATTTTTGCACTGAAGGACATCATGACCATGACAACCCTTATAAAGGAAAGCATTTGATTGAGACTTGCTTACAGTTTTCAGAGGATTAGTTCATTATCATCATAGTGAGAAGCATGGCATGAATCAGGCTGACATGGTTCTGGGGAAGTTGCGAGTTCTACATGCAGACCCACAGGCAGTAGAAAGGGGGAGAGTCAATGGGCCTGGCTTGAGCTTTTGAAACCTCAAAGCCCACCCTACAGTGACACACTTCCTCCAATAAGGCCATACTTCCTAATCCTTTCAAATAGTGTCATTTCCTGGTAACAAACCATTCAAATCTATGAGCCTAGGGGGGCCATTCTCATTCAAGCCACCACACCTATGTATAGATTTTAAAGCTACCAACATTTTGTTTCAAGTTTTAAGCTAACTTGTTACATATTTTACAGATTTTTAAACCACACACAACAGCTTTTAAAATCCTGAAATAGAATTTACACAACAGTCTTACAAATCTTGAGATAAAGTTCATATTTTAGCAAAAGTTTTAAAGATATGAGGGGAGAGTTTTTAGAAAGTTAAATAAAGTCAAGAAGAGGAACACAAGATAAGCAATAGTGGTGCCTACTGAGAACAGCTTACTTTTCAGCTGCTTTAAAGCACACAGTGCTTTTTCCTGGGATGATTTTACTTTTCTCTGCTTCTTCCTCTCACAATCAGGTGGTCTACTTGACTTAGGACAGAGATTTTGGAGGAAGCTTTTAAATAAGTGTACTCAGGTCTGTAGAGGAAGGATCATAATCCAATTCCAGAGCCATCTTTTTCATGGATTAACACAGCATACAGCAATTTTTAAAAATATATCCAGCTGCAGATAGAGCCTGCCAGCACCAACTGGACTAAAAAGAGAGTCTTTGTCCTCATACCTAAATACCCCAGCCTCTAGGCTTTGGGCCCAGAGACACAACCCTGCCCCCTCACACTACCACCCATTACAGTCCCCATTTTAGGCCAGTAGGCAGACCTCCTGCAGACAGGTAGGACTACCACCATCCCCCACCAGAGTCTGCAACCCACAAGCCCCACCCCTCCCAAACCAACCCACCCCCTGAGACTGCAGCTACTCCCTGAGACAGAGCCCACCAGTGCAAATTGGACTAAGAGCTGCTCCCTGAGACAGAGACCAAACTAGACCAAAAGATCCCACTGGACCAAAAGTATCCATCAGATCAAGAGAGGCTCCCTCAGACACAGATACCACTAGAACCAAGTGGAAAAATAAATGGGTAGACACTAGTGCAAAAATACAGTCAACAACATAAATAACCAATATGACTCCATCAGAACCTACATCAGCAAGACCTGAAAATCCTAATGCAGAAGAAATCAACCTTAAAATGACTTTAAGAAGATGAGAGAGGTCTTTAAAGAAGAAATAAAAATTCCCTTAAATACAACAAGAAAAAGACAAACAAAAAATTGGAAGAAATCAGTAAATTCTTTAAAGAAAACCAAGGAAAAGCAATTAAATTAAACAGGTGAGGGAAACAGTTCAAGATTTTAAAACTGAAATTCAGACAATAAAGAAGACACAAACTGAGGGAATGCTGGAAGTGAAAAATCTGAGTAAATGAACAGGAACTACAGATGAAAGCATAACAACAGATTGCAAGAGATGGAAGACAGAATCTCTAGCACTGAACATACAAGAGAAGAAATAGATTAGTCAGTCAGAGAAAACACTAAAGACAAAATGTCACAACACAAAATGTCCAGGAAATGTGGGACACCATGAAAAGACTAGACCTAAGAATAATAGAAATAGAAGAAGGAGAATACCAATTCAAAGGTACAGAAAATATATTCAATAGATTCATAGAAGAAAACTTTCTCAACCTAAAGAAGAAAAATGCCTATAAAGATAGAAGAAGCTTACAGAACATCAAATAGACTGGATCAAAAAAAAAGTTCCCTTGCCACATAATAAACAAACCAATAAACATATAGAATAAAGAAAAAATGTTAAGAGCTGCAAAAGAAAAAGGCCAAGTTGCATATAAAGGTAGACACATAAGAATAACACCTGACTTCTCAATTGAGGCTCTAAAAGCCAGAAGGTCCTGGACAGACGTTATGCAGACACTAAGAAGCCATGGATGCCAATCCAGACTATTATACCCAGCAAAACGGTCAATCAACATAAACATAGTAAACAAATATGCCATGATAAAACCAGATTTAAACAATATCTTTCCACAAATCTAATCCTACAGAAAGCACTAGAAGGAAAAATCCAACCTAAGGAAGTTAGATACACCCATGAAAACACAGGCAATAGATAATCCCATGCCAACAAACACCAAAGAAGGGAAACACACAACACTAGCACCAAAAATTAACAGGAATTAACAATCACTGGTCATTAATATCCATTAATATCAATGGTCTCAATTCACCTATAAAAAGACACAGGCTAACAGAATGGATATGAAAACAAGATCCATCCTTCTGCTGCATACAAGAAACACACATCAACTTCAAAGAAAACACTATCTCAGAGTAAAAGGCTGGGAAAAGACTTTCCAATCAAATAGGTTTAAGAAGCAAACTGGTGTAGTTTATCCTAACATCTAATAAAATAAACCTCAAACTAAAATCAATTGAAAGGGATCAGGAAGGACATTATATACTTATCACAGGGAAAAATCCACAAGATGAAGTCTCAATTCTGAATATTTATGCCCCAAATACAAGGGCACACACATTTGTAAAAGAAACATTACTAAAGCTCAAATCACACATCAAACCCCATACAATAGTAGTGGAAGACATTAACACCTCACTCTCACCAATGGACAGATCTACCAGACAGAAAATTAACAGAGAAATAAGGAAACTAACACATATTATGATTAAAAAGGACTTAATAGATATCTACAGTATATTTCACCCTAACACAAAAGAATATACATTTTTCTCAGCACCCCATGGAACCTTATCTAAAATTGGCCACATGCTTGGTCACAAAGTAAATCTCAACAAATACAAAAAAAATTGAAATAACCTCCTGTATCTTATCAGACCACCATGGCTTAAAGTTAGATTTCAGCAACAACAAAAATTACAGAAAGCCTACAATCTCATGGAAACTGAATAATGCTCAACTGAATCAGCAATGGGTCAAGGAAGAAATAAAGAAAGAAATTAAAGATTTCCTAGAATTCAATGAAAACAAATGTACAATATACCCAAACTTATGGGACACCATGAAAGCAGTGCTAAGAGGAAAATTCATAGCACTTAATATCCTCATAAAGAAAATAGAGAAATCTCACACTAGTGACTTAACAGCACACCGGAAAGCTCTAGAACAAAAAGAAGCAAACTCACCCAGGAGAAACATACACCAGGAAATAATCAAATTGAGGGCTGAAATCAATAAAATAGAAACAAATAGAGCAAAATAAAAAAATCAATGAAACAAAGAGTTGATTCTTTGAGACAATCAACAAGATAGATAAGCCCTTATCCAAATTAACCAAAAAGCAGAGAGAGAGCATCCAAATTAACAAAATCAGAAATGAAAAGGGAGATGTAACAACACACAATGAGGAAATTCAGAAAATCATCATGTCATACTTCAAAGAACCTGTCCTCCACAAAATTGGAAAATCTGAAAGAAATGGACAATTTTCTGGATAGGTACCGCAGATCTAAGTTAAACCAAGACCAGATAAACTATTCAAATAAACCACTAGCTCCTACAGAAAGAGAAACAGTCATTAAAAGTCTCCCAACCAAAAAAAAAGCCCAGGAACAGATGGTTTCAATGCAGATTTCTACCAGATTTTCAAAGAAGAGCTAAGGCCAATACTCTTCAAATAGTTCCACACAATGGAAACAGAAGGAACATTACCAAATTCTTTTTATGAGGCTACAGTTACCCTAATACCCAAACCACACAAAGATGCAACAAAGAAAGAGAATTACAGACCAATCTCCCTCATGAACATTTATGCAAAAATATTCAATAAAATACCAGCAAACCAAATCAAAGAACACATTAAAAAACTCATCCGCAATGATCAAGTAGGTTTCATCCCAGAGATTCAGAGATGGTTCAACATACAAAAATCTGTCATATAAACATATAAAAATCTACCATATAAACAAACTGAAAGAAAAAAACACATGATCATCTCATTAAATGCTGAAAAAGCCTTTGACCAAATATAACACCCCTTCATGATAACGGCATTGGGGAGATCAGGAATGCAAGGAACATACATAAACATAATAAAGGCTATATACAGCTAGACAACAGTCAACATCAAACTAAATGGAGAGAAATTCAAAGTGATTTCACTAAAATCAGGAAGAAGAAAAGTCTGTCCACTCTCTCCTTATCTATTCAATATAGTACTCAAAGTTCTAGCTAAAGCAATAAGACAACAAAAGGCAATCAAGGGGATAAAAATTGGAAAAGAAGACGTCGACCTTTTGCTGTTTGCAGATGATATCATAATATACATAAGCAACCCCAAAAATTCTACTAGGTAACTCCTACAGCTGATAAACACCTTCAGTAATGTGGCAGATTACAAGATTAACTCAAAAAAATTATTAACCCTCCTATATACAAATGATAAATGGGCTGAGAAAGTAATCAGAGAAACATCACCTTTTACCATAGCCACAAATAACATAAAATATCTTGGGGTAACTCTAAAGAAACAAGTGAAAGACCTATACTAGAAGAGCTTTAGGTCTTTGAAGAAAGAAATTAAAGAAGATATCAGAAAATAGAAAGATCTCCCGTGCTCTTGGATAGGTAGAGTCAATATATTAAAAAATGGCAATCTGACCAAAAGCAATCTACTGATGTAAGGCAATCCCCATCAAAATCGCAACACAGTTCTTCACAGACCAAAAAAAAGAACAATACTCAAATTCATATGGAAAAACAAAAAATTCAGGATACCCAAAACAATCCTATACAATAAATGAACTTCTGGAAGCATCACAATCACAGACTTCAAGTTTTACTATAGAGCTATAGTAATAAAAACAGCTTGCTATTGGCATAAAAACAGACATGTGGATCAATGGCATTGAATTAAAGAATCTGACATTAATCCACACACCTATGAACACCTGATTTTTTACAAGAAGCACAAACTGTACAATGGAAAAAGGAAGCATCTTCAACAAATGGTACTGGAATAACTGGATGTCAAAGTGTAGAAGATTGCAAATAGATCCATATCTGTTGCCATCCACAAAACTCAAGTCCAAATGGGTCAAAGACTTCAACATAAATCCAGTTACACTGAACCTGATAGAAGAAAAAGTGGGAAATAACCTTGAACACATTTGCACAGGAGACTACTTCCTAAATATAACACCAGTAGTACAAACACTGAGTGCAACAATTAATAAATGAGACCTCCTGAAACTGAGAAGCTTCTGTAGGGCAAAGGGCATAGTAAATAAGATAAAATTAGATCCTATAGAATAGGAAAAGATCTTTATCAACCCTACATCGACAGAGGGCTGATCCCCAAAATATATGAAGAACTCAAGAAACTAAACATCAAAAACACAAATAATCCAATTTAAAAATGGGCTACGGATCTAAACAGAGAATTCTTAACAGAAGAATCACAAATGCCAAAAGACATTTAAGGAATTGCTCAATATCCTTAGCCATCATGAAAATGCAAATCAAAATGACTCTGAGATATCTTATTACCTTTGTCAGAATGGTTAAGATAAAGAACATTGATGACACTTGTCGGAGAGGAAATGGAGAAAGGGAAACACTACTCCAGTGTTGGTGGGAGTTCTACGAAACTTTATGGTGGTTTCTTAGAAAATTGATAATCAACCTACCTTAGTATCCAGCAATATCTCTCATGGACATATACCTAAAGATATATGACCACACCACAAGGACATTTCTGCAACTATGTTCATAGCAGCATTATTCAAAATAGCCAGACCTGGAAACAACCTAGATGTCCCTCCATCAAAGAGTGCATAAGAAAATGTGGTACATTTACACAGTGGATTATTACTCAGCAGTAAAAATAAATGACATCATGAAATTTGTAGGCAAATGGATGGAACTAGAAAACAATCATTTTGAGTAAGGTAATGCAGACCCAGAAAGACAAACATGGTATGTACTCACTCATAAGTAGATATTAGAGACAAAGTAAAGAATAACTAGGCTACCCATAACCCCAGAGATGCTAGGTAAAAAAAAAATGACCCTATGAGGGACAGTCATGGATCACACCAGGAAGACAAAATTGTTGAGATCTTCTGGGTAAACTGGAAGTGGGAGTAGAGGGGAAGAAATAGGGGCTTCAAAATAAGGGTTCAACGTGGCCAAGTTGGGGGAGGGACAGAGAGGGAGAGCAAGAAAAGAGATATCTTGACAGAGTAAGCCATTATGTGGTTTAGGAAAAACCTGGTTTTAGGGAAATTCCCAGAAACACACAAGAATGACTATGACTATGACTCTAAGCAATGGTGGAGAGGGTGCCTGAACTTGTCTTCCCCTATAGTCAGAATGGTGACTACCCTAATTGTCCCATAGAACCTACATCCACTGACTGATGGAAGCAGATACAGAGACCCACAAACAAGCACCTGGCTGGGTTCCTAGAGTTCAGTTGAAGAGAGTGAGGAAGGATTATAGGAGTAAGCGGGGCCAAGATCATGTTGGGGAAAACCACAGAAAAAGGTTACCTGAGCTAGAGGGAGCTCATGGACAGAGTACAGACTGACATCTGGGGAGCCTGCATAGGACCAAACTAGTCCCTCTGAATGAGGGTGACAGAGTTGTATGGCTTGATCAGTTTGTGGGATCTCTGGCAATGGGACCAGGACTTATCCCAGGTACATGAACTGGCTTTTTAGAGCCCATTGCTTATTGGTGGGATGCCTTACTCCATCTTGATGCAGGGGTTTCAGGTGTGGTCCTGCCCCAACTTGGTATGCCAACCTGTGTTGACTACCCAAGGGAGGCCTCACCCCCATGAGGAATAGATTGGGGTGGGGTGTGGAGAAGGGGAAGCAGGAGAAGGGAAGGGAGGGGGAACAGTGTTTGGTATGTAAAATGAAAAAAATCTGAAGTAAATAAAAAATCTTGCTTGATTGCCTTTCCCATCTTGTTTTAGAGAATAAAATGAGAATTCAAAGTAGGAGCTGAGGAGATGGCTCAATGTTTAAGAGCATTTCTGATCTTCCAGAGGCCCTGAGTCCAATTTCCAACAACCATATGGTAGTTCACAACCATCAACAACTGTAGTCCTATGGTATCCAGTGCCATGCCTTTTCATATGTGTGTGTGTGTGTGTGTGTGTGTGTGTGTGTGTGTGTGTGTGTGTGTGTGCAAAACACTCATATACTTAAAATACATAAATAAATCTTTAAAGAGAGAGAGACTACTAACTGGATCTAAGATTGAAGAGTTTCAGGAGATTTCCTGGCTTTAGCCCACCAGTGGCAACTCTCTTCCACTATCACTGGTGTTGGAGTGATTATACCAGAAATATTAGTCATCAAAGAAAAAATCCACCAAGAGGATAATGCAATTCTAAACATTTATGTATCAAACACAACTGCACCCAAGTTACCAGAAGAAACACAAATAGAGTTATCAGCACAAACTGCCCCTCATACAGTGATACTGGGTATCTTCAATACCCTCCCAAAACATCACCAAATTCATTTAATGAGGCTATAGTTACCCTGATACCCAAAGCACATAAAGACTCAACATAAAAATGGAATCACATCCATTTGCCCTTATGAACATAAATGAAAAAATCTGAATAAAGTGCTTGCAGAGAGAAAAGAACACATCAAAAAGATCATCCACCATGATCAAGTTGGCTTCATGGTCCAACATACATAAATCAATAAATGAAATCCACCATATAAACAATCTAAAAGACAAAAGCTACAATATCATCTCATTTAACAAAATGCAACACCTCTTTATGATAAAAATCCTAGTAAGATTAGGGATAGAATGGATCTAGCTCAACATAATAGAGGTGATTTAAAGCAAGCTAAAACTACAAAAGGAAAACATGGAGGGACTGGAGTGATGTTCCAGTAGTTAAGAGCACTGGCTGCTCTTCCAAAGGAGCTGAGTTCAGTTCTCATTACCTTCACAGTGGGGCTTCAGATTGCCTATAAATGTAGATTATCTGAGCAGCACTATTTATTGAACTCAATGGGTTATATATAACATAAGAATGGGAAGTTGAAAGGTGGCAGGGTCCTGTGCTGTTGTTTCCTTTGGGAAAGGGGGCAAGTAGGACAGAGTCAATAACACAGATTCTGGGAGAATGTTGAAAAACAAACTCAGTTTATTTAGGAAGTAGAAAGCCTTATAAATCCTCCACCCCATCCTGGAGGAAGGTCTGATGAATATGCATTTGCTGATGTAATATGGATGCTTCTCATTGGTCCATGTCTTCTCCATATCATGTCTTGGCTGCTGTTGCTAAGGCCCTTAGACAGACCCAGGTTGGCTCTCAGAAATTATATTATTACTGGTTTGGGCCGGCTGCCTCTCAGACCTGTTAGGGATGAGTCATCCTACATATCTACTCCTTTTTTATTATTTTATGGGACATGCTCAGTGGGAGCTAGGGTGCATTGCCCTAACCTTGTTGACCCCACCTCAGGAGAGCTCAGCATAATGGACTGTGCTTGGCTTTGGTTGGCTTGTTCCACAAGCTCTTACCCATCTTTGACTACCAGCCCTTGAAGAGCATCAATCCTGGATTGCTGTTCGAGTGGCAGACTTTAGGCAGTAGCCTTCTGTATCTCAGTGAGCCATGCATACATTACCTCTCTAGGAGGACTTTGATCTAGGTGTCTGAGAACCAATAAAACCTGTAGTATCACCTTTATGGCCATGCTCCATTAGTGAACCTGCTGTAGAAGACATTTGAAAAGAAAGATTAGTCAAAAATTCAATCTCAAGGACATGGGTGGAACCCTAGTCATATTTTTATTAAATGTACTAGTCGAAGTCTTTCTGGTGATGCATTAGTGATCTTGTAGGGGGTGAGGAAATTGCTTGATATCTAGGGTTGCATTCCAGTAATGACATGACCTTTACTAATGCCACAGTAGCAGAACAAATCATACATTACCCCTCTGAAGCTTCTTCTTTGGCCAACCTCTCTTGGTCTGTTGCTGGACGCACGTCTCTGGAGGGTATCTATATAGGCATGGTGGTATTCTGGGGAAAATTCAAATATACCCTTGCCCCCAGGTTAATAGGGGAGCAGGGGGTAGCCATTGAAAAGTGATAGGATCCCTCCAATGCACCAAGGGCAATGGTGTCTTCCAAAGCAAGTAAATAAGCATGTTGTTCAACTTGGGCTTTTGTGACAGCATTAACATATGGTCCTTGACCCATGAGCATCTCAAGAGAAACAGCGAAGTTGAACTGTATATTAAAATGAGCCTGAGCCTCAGCCTGATTATCATAGGCAGCTTGTTGTTTAAGGAAGACCACAGGCTCCAACACAGCCTTCATCAAATGGTACCAGTCATAATAAGTCTGTAAATGCATTGCCTATTGCCACAAGAATTGCTCAAAATATGGTGAGTCAGGACCTGATTCATTAGCAGCCTTACCGACCAAAGACGGGTCTGCAAGAGGGGTAAGTATCCATGGCTGGTTGGTCACATCAGGACCGACATTAACTGGAAATGCTGTGGTGGGCATATGTAGCACCATAGGTGGAATAGGCTGGGAGGTATGTGGAGCAGCTGACTCAGCAAGCAGACATCCAGGAAAAATCAATCCATGGACACTGCAGGAAGGGGGTAGCCACTCAAGACATGGGGGGAGCAGAGAGAGAGGCTGACGGTATAGGCCTGGGTGCTGCCACAATTATTTCCTCTTTCTTTGCTTCCTTTTCCTTTACTTTATACCTATACTCATGCATCTCCTTGTCAGCAGAGAAAATATCAGTCATGGACAGAGAGAAGGTAATAGATGAGTTGTGTTCATTGTGGCCTTTAATGGCCTCCTCAGTAGAGGAATACTTCAGACTATCAATTATAGCCAACAAAATGGACATTAAAAAACAATTAGAGGGTTACTCCTGAGGCCTCTTCCATTTTTTCTGGCTAGGAACAGAACTCTCATCCAAGGATCAGGTTCTCACATGTTCTCTGAAGAGATCCATGGAGCAAGCACTCTTTAACTGCTGAGCCATCTCTCCAGGTATCACAACCCACAAGCACATGCATGCACTCATGAACACACACACAAAACAAACAAACAAACAAACGAAAAATAGTATGGCTCTGTTTCCAGAGGGACCAGCCCTTATATGGAAATGCCAAGAGAGCCTGAAAAAAGTATGTGCCACCCTATTGTATAGACAGACTCACAAATAAGACAAACAATTAGAAAATGGGGGGTCCCAGCACTTAACTGCCAAAGGGACCAAAAGCATGCAATGTAGAGCAGCCAACTCACCAGATTACATCACTCAAGGGGCGCATACAACCAACACCACAGTGAGGAAAGGGAAACAAACAAGTCCCTGTTCAGGCACCAGATGTTTCGGGGTCCTGTGTTGTTGTTCCCTTTGGAGGAGGGGGCAAGTAGGTGCAGAGTCAATGACAGACTCTGGGAGAATGTTAAACAATAAGCTTAGTTTACTCAGGAAAGACAAGCTTTATATGCCATCCATCTGACTCTGGGGAAGGCCTTATGAATATGCATCTGCTGGTGACATAGCTACCTTTCATTGGTCCAGGTCATCTCCAGATCATGTCTCAGCTGCTGTTGCAAAGGCCCTTAGGCAGACCAAGGTTGGATCTTAGGAAGTATCTTATTACTGGATTGGGCCGGCTGACCTTCAGGACTGTTAAGGATGAGTCATCCACAGGGCATGTGTTGGGGGACAGGGTGAGTAGGAGTAGATGTGTCCAAGATACATTGTATATATGTATGAAATTTTCAAAAAGTTAAAAAAATTCCATAACCAGATTATTTTTCCTCCAAAATGAGTATCCCACCCATGATCCTGACAAATCATGTAACGCACAATCAGAAAGGTCACAGTCATCATTGTATCATAACTCATTCCTGAGTCACATGTTGGCTCAATCTTACTTTTTATATATTTGCTTATTTTTTTATTATTTTCAGGAATCACTGAAGTGTCATTAGTCATCTATAAATAACAAAAAAAAATATATAGCATCTGCAGGAGTGGGCAGCATGGAGGAGAAATGTCCTAAGCAAAGTCAGCCAGTCTCAGACTGAGATTCCATGTTTCCTATTACCTGTAGGACCTAGATTTTTTCCATGTGTGGGTACATAAGACATGAGAGTGAATGCAGACATTTGAGAAGAAAGAAGTGGCCAGGTGTGGGGAGAAGGCAGGAGAGGGTAATGAGGTAAAAATGTAATGAAAAACACCACTGAATCAATTATTCTATATAATGAATATATACTATTTTAAAAAAAAACAAAGAATAAAATAAGAATTCATTTGTGTTTGGTTCAATTATTCAAGAACTCATATGTTTTCAAATTTTGTATTGAGGTGCCAACTGACTACTGGTTCCATTTTTTTAAGATTTTAAATTCATTTTATTTTATGCAAATAAGAGTTTTGCCTGCACATATGTAACTTCACTATGTGCATGCCCAGTGCCACAGGAATACAAAAAGGGGGAACTGAATACTTTGGAGCTGGATATAAAGATGGTTGTGAACTGCCATGTGAGTGCTGGTGATTGAATCTCAGTCTTCTGTCTCCACACTTTTACTCTCTCTCTCTCTCTCTCTGTGTGTGCATATCTCTCTCTTTCTTTCTTCCTGTTTTTGTATTGCTGGGAATTGAACCTAGAGCCTCATGCATGCTAGGTTATTGCTTTGCCACTGATTTACATTCCCAGCTGTAAGTGTATTTGCTCAGGGAACATTTTTGAAAGGTAGATGTGTGTCTTCCTCTGTAGTGAAGAGTATTATTCTATATAGTAGTGATACCATCAACCTTCCTGCAGGGAGTACACCCATTGCTGCATTGCCCATGAGAACTGGGGCTCCTGCCAGGGAATTGTGCTGTTTTCTGATGCCAAAATTGAGCCTTCTGAGAAACTGTGAGAGTGTGTCAGGTCACAGCCGGGTATTATCTTGTCACCCTCACATGGCTTAAAAGCACATTTTAAAACATATTTATCAACAAGATCTTGTCAAGGATCCCATGCTGGTCTTAAACTGCCATCCTCCTTTCTCAGACACTGGAGTGCTCATATTAAAGGTGTGTATCACCACACTAGACTTGTTATTATACACACACATTCTCTCTCTCTCTCTCTCTCTCTCTCTCTCTCTCTCTCTCTCTCTCTCTCACACACACACACACACACACACATCCATATATTTATAGAAATCTTAACCATTATATATATATATATATATATATATATATATATATATATGTTTAAGATTAAACAAGTTTATAATTATTTCCCTATATATGGGTATGTGAATGTGAATGGAGGTGCCCTCATAGGCCAGAGACATTGGATCTATGTAAATACTGAGTTCCAATGCTTGTGAGCCCCCAAAATGCATGCTAGAATCCAAACTCAGGTCCTATGCAAGAGCACTATGGGATGATAACTGCTGATTCATCTGTTCAGATCTTTATGTTAATAGATTTAAAAATATTTAAATTTTAATTAAAATAAATTTTATCATTTCCTCTCCAACCTTTTACTTGATGTCTTTTTCTTAAATTGTGACTCCTTTAAGAAAATTTATTATTGTCAGACATACATATATATGTATATGTATATATATATGTGTGTGTGTGTGTGTGTATAAATACAACCTGATGAATCTGTTTATTATTGCTTTTATGTTGTGCTGTGGATATTGTTCTATATAAATAAAACACTGATGGCCAGTGACCAGGCAGGAAGTAGGTGGGACAAGGAGAGAGGAGAATTCTGGGAAGCGGAAGGCTGAGGAGAGAGATACTGCAGCCACCGCCAGGAGAAGCAGCATGTGAAGATGCCGGTAAGCCACCAGCCATGTGGCAAGGTATAGATTTATAGAAATGGGTTAATTTAAGATAAAAGAACAATTAACAAGAAGCCTGCCACAGCCATACAGTTTATAAGTGATATAAGCATCTGAGTGATTATTTTATAAGTGGATTGTGGGACTGCGGGGCTTGGGGAACCTGGAGAGAACCCCTCCAGCAACAATGTTGTCTTAGGGTTTCTATTGCTGTGAAGAGACACCATTGCCATGCCAACTTTATAAAGTAAAACGTTTAGTTTTGGTGGACAACATTTTAGAGGTTTAGTCCATTATTATTTATGGTGGGACATGGCAGCATGCAAGCAGACATGGTGCTGCAGAAGTAGAGTTCTACATCTTGATCTGTAGGCAGCAGAAGGAGATTGTGTGCCACACTGGTCATAGATTGAACATATAAAAGACATTAAAGCCTGACCCCATGGCATACTTCCTCCAACAAAGCCACATCTGCTCCAACAAGGCCACCTCACCTAATATTGCTACTTCCTATAGGCCAGGCATTCACACACATGAGTCTAATGGGGGCCATTCCTATTCAAACCTCCACTTAAGTGTATGTGCTTAGGGCTGACTGTTTGGTGCTGAATAACTATTTAGGAGTCTTATCCCTGGGAAGACTATGTCTCCCTCTGCCAGTGGCTGTTAATTGTGTGTAACTCTTTATCAGTGGTGTATTGTGGGATTTCCTCATCCACACTGGGATGTAAACTGGTGTTGTCATTGTACAGTTCTTATTTAAGCAGCCATGTTGTTGAGCTTTCATGGATGTAGCTTCACTGTCATGTCTAGAAGACAATCTCCTGGAGACTTCCTGGTTCTCTAGCACCTATAATTTTTCCATGCCCTCTTTTGCAATATTCCCTAATCCTTAGGTATCAAGGTTGTGTTGTAGAGGTAAAAACTGGGGCTCAGTACCCCACAGTCAGCTGTTTTCTGCAGTTTGTCCAGTTGTGTCTTTCTGTAATTTTTCTCTGTCTGTTGTAAAAAGGAACTTCTTTGATGATAGGTGAGGGAGACATGTGTCTGTGGGTACAGGGATAAATATTGAGAATGCAGGTAGAATCATACTGGTTTAGGAAATTGGTAATAATGCATTCTTCTCTAAGATCAAAACCCCCATTAGACATATGTAGCTGGATAGGTTTCCAGTACCAGGCATGATTTCCCTTCTTTGGATAGGCCTTATGTCTAATTAGGCATTTGTTGGTTACTGTCAAGGTATAAGTGCCACTATTTACTGTTTGAGAGACCTTGTCATGCTGGTCATTGCTATGGTTTGTAGGGGGCTGGGTAGAACTGCGGATTGTTTTCTTCTCTTGGTATATTATACATCTCCTTGCTGTACTGTGAGAGCTGGTTCTCAGGAAAGAGATCAGATATAGCCTAGAGACTATAAATTCTGTGTCTTATGTGCATGTGCCTTTAGCAATAGGGACTTGCATTCAGCTTCCGAAAGGCAGCCAAGGACAGCAGCAATTGCCTATGTCATATTGGACTCTCTGGAATCCTCTGATTAAGAACTCTAAAGGTGATTTCTCATGCCTAGTACTAGAGTTTTTGTTAGATAGCCTGTGGCTCTTGAGTGAGGCATTGTTACCCCAAGTTCCAGAACTACATTTAAAGTATATGTGGTGATTTGAATGAAAATTCCCCCCATAGGCTCATAGGGACTGGTACTAGTAAGATGAGTGAGTAGCATTGTTGGAGTAGGTGTGGTCATGTTAGAGGAAGTGTGTCACTTTCTCTTCCTGTTGCCTGCTGATCCAGATGTAGAACTCCCAGCTACCTCTCTAGCACCATGACTGCATTTTTGCCACCATGCTTCCTACCAAGACAACAATGGACTAAACCTCTGAAGTGTAAGCCAGCCTCTATTTAAATGTCTTCCTTTATAAGAGTTTCCATGGCTTTTTTTGGAGACCACTACCTATGGTGGGACACCTCACACAGCCTTAATGCAGGGGAAGGGGCTTGGACCTGCCTGTACTGAATGTACCAGGCTCTACTGACTCCCCATGAGAGGCTTTACCTTCTTGTATGAGGAAATGGGGGAGTGGGTTGGGGGGAAGGCTGTAGGAGTGGGAGGAGGAAAGAATGGGATTGTGGTGATATTTTATTTGTATGTTAATACATAAAGTTTGCCTGGAGAGCAGAGGAATTAGCAAGCCATTTTAAGTAAACACAAAAGTCAGGCAATGGTAGCACATGCCCTTAATCCTATCACTTAGCAGGCAGGGCCTCTGTGTGTTTAGGCCACACTAGGGAACAGAGCCAAGTGTGGGTGACACACACCTTTAATCCTAGTACTAACCATAGAGACCTGGAAGTCTGTACAGACAGGCAGTGACAAGGAAATGAGGTAGCTGGGCTAAGATCTAATGAGAGGTCAGAACAGCAAGGCAATAAAAGCCTGGTTGGATGGAAGTCATGGCATTTGGAAGCTGCAGAGTTGGTGAGGTAAGATTATGGCTCTCACTATTTCCCTGATCTAAGGCTTTCACTCCTATATTTGGCTCCATGTTTTTTACTTAATAAGACCATTTAGAAATTTGTCTACAGAAAATCTGTGATTGGTATGTAAAATGAATAAAATTTTGTTAATAAAAAAAGAGTTGCCATTGTAATAGTTTCTCTTCAGAGCAGTAAAAACCATATGTAAGACAGAAGTTGGTACCAGGGTATTGCTGTGACTGACTGGACCATATTTTTATTTGGAGGAATATGGACTTTGGGTTAGGAAAGCACTGGAATGCTTTAAGAATGGCTTAATAGCTGGGCAGTGGTGGCACACTCCTTTAATCCCAGCACTCAGGAGGCAGAGCCAGGTGGATCTCTGTGAGTTAGAGGCTAGCCTGGTCTAAAGAGTAAGATTGGGGACAGGCACCAAAACTACACAGGGAAACCCTGTCTCAAAAACAAAACAAAACAAAAGAATAGCTTAATAGACTATACTAGGAGAAGCATGGAAGACAATGGTGCTGATGGTGATTTGAACTGTGAGGCCCCAGTCAAGAGCTTCCAGAGGAGAAGAATATAAATATGTGGTCCAGAAACCATTCATGTCATATTTTGGCTAAGAATGTGGATACTTTCTGCCATTCTACATAAAATCTGTGTGAGGCTAGATTGAAGAGTTAAGGATTAACAGCTTTGGCAGGGGGAATTTCCACATAGCTAGCATTACTATGTTCCATGGCTATAAATGGCCAGTCTTATGCAGACCTATAATGAGAAGGATCATGCTGAACAAGGAAAAATACAAAATGTACAGTTGGAGGAGAAAAGGAACAACAAGGAGTATAAACAGATTAAAGAAATGTCTGATGCTAAATGAAATAAAGGGAGTGGTGGCCTCAGAGCAAGACCCAACCCAGCTGAGCTTCCAACTTGTAAAAAAGAATTAAAGAAAGTGAAAAGGAATTAAAGGAACAGGCATGGTGGTACACTTCTAATCCCAGTACACAGAAGGCAGAGGCTGGCCAAAATCATTTACCAAGTGAGTTCCAGGAGAGCCAAGTTTAAGCAATTAAGGAAACCATTGAAAACCAAAAACTGTTGAAAATGTGTTTAAACAGGGGGGGGGGGGCATGTTCCAGTCCTAGTAAACAGCAGAACTTGGCAACTTTGGTGACATGGTTCTGGCTTTAGAGTCAAGGATAGATAGAAGATAGGGGATATGATATATATCTCTGTGACTAAGAAAACACACTGAGGCCAGGCAAGTGTCATGGGTGTCCCTGAATGGAAGCCTAGAGAAGCCATTGCATCAATCTGTGAAGGTGAAGCCTGGATTGCCCTGGAGACCCTAAAATGTTGGAGATGCCAGAGCTATCAGATACCTGCCAAGGAGAGCTGCTGACAGGGAGTGGAACCACCCAAGAGAGAAGTGTGTTTCTGTCAACAAAGCTGAAAGGAGTTGGAGATCTGACGAGCATTTTGATATCAGACATGGAGATGCAGAGTTTGGAGTTTGCCCAGCTGGTTTTCAGTTGTGCTTTGAACCAGTATTTCCTCGTTATGTTCCCTGTCCTCCTGGAATGGTAATGTATATCCTGTGCCATTATATGTTGTAAGTATGTGATCTTTTTCATTTTTATTTTACAGGGGTTACAGTTAAGAGATTGTATGAAACTCAGAACAAACTTTGAACTTTGGACTTTTAAACATTGTTGAGACTGTGATAGGCTATGGGACTTTTGAAGTTTGACTGAATGCAGTTTTGCATTATGATATGGCTACAAGTCTATGGAGGCCAGGGAATGGAATATGGTGGTTTGAATGAAAATGCCCCATCAGCTCATAGGGAGTGCACTATTGGGAGGTGTGGCCTTATGGAGTAGGTGTGTTCTTGTTGGAGAAAGTGTGTCACTATGAAGGCAATCTTTGAGGCCTCATATATGCTCAAGATACTGTCCCGTGTTTCAGACTGCTTCCTGTTGCCTACAGGTCAAGATGTGTTTCTTGTGCCTTTGCTTTCCTTTCCCCCAATGTTTGTCTGTTTGATTTGTTTTATTCTGTTTTTTTGTTTGTTTGGTTTGGTTTGGTTTTTTTGCCTGTTTGATTTTTTTCTTTCTTTTTTTTCATAATTCTTTGTTTTTCTTTTTATGGAAAACAGATTTTTTTCTCACAGATTTTTTTCTCACATAATATCCTGAGTATGGTCCTTCTTCCTCTACTCTTCCTAGTTCCCCATCCCCTCCTTTCCCCTTCCTTCACCGATCTCCTCCCTTTCTATCTCTCATTAGAAAAGAACAAGACTTCTAAGAAATAATAAAAATAAAATAGAATAAAATAAAATAAGATGAAACAAATTATCACATGGATGTTGGACAGGAAAACCAAGAAAGAAAAGAGACCAAGAGAAGGCACAAGAACCCACTTGTTCACACATCCGTGAATACCATAAAAACACTAAACTGAAAGCCATAATATATATGCATAGAACCTGGTGCAGATTCATGCAGGCCTTGAGCATTCTGCTTAAGTCTCTGTGAGTTCATATGAGCTTTATGTTGATTTCTCATGTTAATTTTTCTCAGGCTGCTTTCTTGGTGTCCTCAATCCCTGTGGCTCTTATGTTCTTTCCTACTCCTCTTCTGTAGGGTTCCCTGAGCTCTGAGGGAAAGGAATTGAGTTGAATGTTCCAGGGTCTCTCACTCTGCATAATGTCTGGCTGTGGTTCTTTGTATTTGTTCCCATGTGCTACAGTACAAGGATTCTCTGATGATGGCTGAACAAGCCACTAATTTGTGAGTACAACAGATATTAATAGGAGTCATTTTATCACTATGTGGTTTTTTTTTAGACCAATAATATTTTATTTGACCCTAGATCTCTGGGCTACCTAGTTTCTAGTTCTATGTCACCCAAGCAGTGTCAGATCTGGGTTCCTTGTTTTTAGTGGCCCTCTAGTGAAATTAGTTATTTGCTACCCCCACAAGCTTTGTGCCACAGTTGCCTTACATTTCTTGTAGGTAATACACCATTATAGATAAAGGTTTTGTGGTTTGCTTGAAGTTTAATTTTCTTTTTGGTAGCCTGAAGAGTTCATTTCTATACCAAAGACACTAGAACATATGAGTGAAGGTTTTATGTAGGCACTAACTTTACTTCTCAACGTTCAAGGAGTTGTGTAAGTACTGTCTTCAGCAATGGGGCCTTGCTGTCAGTCTGTGGAGAGCAACCTATAGTCTTGCAACAGCCTGGATTATTTGAGGGATTCCTATGTGACCTTGTGACCTACAATTCAATTGGATGTAATCCACTCCTAGTCTTTGAAGCTTCATTTGGTGACAAGAGATAGACAGTTGAGACTCTGTCTCCCCTATTATTTGGAAATAGATAGATAGATAGATAGATAGATAGATAGATAGATAGATAGATAGATAGATAGAAAGAAAGAAGATAGATAGATAGATAGATAGATAGATGATAGATTTTAGGAATTTTCTACTGTATTAGGTTTTCATACTACTGCATAAAAGCCCCCTAAATTTAGCTGTCACTCCTTGTATTCCAGTTCTCAAGTTCCCTTCTCCCTCCACCCAATTAATCTTATAGTTACAGAAACTCATTTACCCATAATAATCTATTTCATTTCCCTTTACTAACAAGGTTGATCTGTTCCCTTACTCTATACCCGTCCTCTGTGTTCTATGGATTATAACTTGGTTATCATTGTCTTCACAGATAATTCCCACACATAAGTAAATACATAGCATATTTGTCTGTCTGGGTCTGGGGTTACTCATCAGGATGACTTTTTTCTATTTCCATCCATTTGTCTGAAAATTCCAGAACTTTATTTTTTTTAATGGCTGGTCAATACTCCATAGCAAAAAAAAAAAAGTACCACATTTTCTTTATCAAGTCTTCAGTTGAGGACATCTAGGTTGTTTCCAGTTTCTGGCTATTATGAATAGAGCAACAATGAACATGGTTGAGCAGATGTCTTTGTGGTAGGTTGAAACATCCTCTGGATATATGCCCTGGAGTAGTATAGCTGGATAATGAGGTAGATTGATTGCCAACTTTCTGAGGAACCACCATACTGATTTTTTTATTTAACAAAATTTTTTATTCATTTTACATACCAAAGATCCCCCTATTTTCCTGTCCCTCCAGCCTCCTTCTCCCTACCCACCCTCATTCCCTCCTACAAGAAGGTAAGGCCTCCTATGGGGAGGTACATTTAGTAGAAGCAAGTCCAAGCCCTTCCTCCTGCCTCAAGGCTATAAGAGGTGTTCCATCATAGAAGTGGGCTCCAAAAGGCCTGCTCATGCACCAGGAATGAATTATGTACCTACTGCCAGGGGCCCTTAAGCAGATCATGCTACACAACTTACTATGCAGAGGGCCTAGTCCAGTCCCATGCAGGCTCCACAGCTGTTGATATAAATTGCATGAGTTTCCCACTAGTTTGGTTTGGCTGTCTCTGTAGGTTTCTCCATCATGATCTTGATCCCTCTTGCTCATATAATGTCTCTTCCCTCTCTTCAACTGGACTCCCAGAGCTTGGCTGGTGTTTAACTGTGGATCTTTACATCTGCTCCTATCAGTTACTGGAGAAAGGCTCTATGATGACAGTTAGGTATTCACCAACGTGGTTACTAGGGTGAGCTAGTTAAGGCACTCTCTCCACTGTTTCTAGTACTCTAAGCTGGGATTATCCTTGTGGATTCCTGGGAACTTCGCTAGCACCCAGTTTCTCCTATCCAAATGATGTCTCCCTTTATCATGGTATTTCTTTCATTCCTCTCCCACTCCATCTCTGTTCCAGCTTGACCATCCTGTTCCCTTATGATCTCATCCCCCATCCTCTACCCTCCATTGCCCATCCCTCATCCCCAGTTTACTCATGGAGAGCTCATCTATTTACCCTTCCCAGGGTAATCCATTTGTCCTCTTTGGGTCTTCTGTGTTAGCTAGCTTCTCTAGAGCTATAGGTTGTAGTCTGTTTATCCTTTGCTTTACATCTAGTATCCACTTATGAGTTAGTACATACCATGTTTGTCCTTCTGAGTTCAGGTTACCTCACTGAGGATGGTATTTTCCATTTTCATCCATTTGCCTGCAAATTTCATGATGTCATTTTTTTTAAACAGCTGAATTGAACTCCATTGTGTATGTACAACATTTTCATTATCCATTCTTCAGTTGAGGGGCATCTAGATTGTTTTCAGGTTCTGGTTATTACAAATAATGCTGCTTATGAACATAATTGAGCATGTATCCTTGTGATATGATTGAGTATTCCTTGGGTATATGCCCAAGAGTGGTATAGCTGGGTCTTGAGGACAATCGATTCCGAGTTTTCTGAGAAACTGCCATAATGATTTCCAAAGTAGCTGTACAAGTTTGCCTTCCCACCACAGTGTAGGAGTGTTCCCCTTGCTCCACCTACTCTCCAACATAAACTGTCTTCAGTGTTTTTGATCTTAGCCATTCTGACAGGTGTAAGATGGTATCTCAGAGTAATTTTGATTTACATTTCCCTGATGACTAAGGATGTTGAGCAATTCCTTAAATATCTTTCAGCCATTTGAGATTCTTCTGTTGAGAATTCTCTGTTTAGCTCTGTAGCCATTTTTTAATTGGACTATTGGGTATTTTCCTGTCTAGCTTCTTGAGTTCTTTATATATTTTGGAGATCAGCCCTCTGTCAGATGAGGGATTGGTGAAGATCTTTTTCTATTCTGTAGGCTGTCATTTTGTTCTATTTACTGTGTTTTTTTGCTTACAGAAGCTTCTCAGTTTCAGGAAGTTCCATTTATTAATTGTTGCTCTCAGTGTGTGCTACTGATGTTATATATAGGAAGTAGTCTCCTGTGCCAATGCTTTCAAGACTACTTCTAATTTTTTCTTCTATCAATGTAGGGATAAAACTACTAATGGTAATCTGCTATACTCATAGATCAGTTTCTTTTCTTAGCTATCATCAGTGAAGCTTTCTCCTGCAGCAGATGTAATAAAATCACAACGTGACAGTATGCAAACAATGAAAGACCTTGGAACACTCAACTGTTAGGAATGTGTCTATCAAATCCCTCCCCTCAGAGTTCAGTGAACCTTGCAGAAGAGGAGAAAGAATGTAAAAACCAGCATGGAATACACTAAGGGAAAAAGGTCCTCTAAATCAACACTAGCAAAGGACATATTAACTCATAGAGACTAAAGCAGTATGCACAGAATCTGCATATGTCTGTACTAGGTCCTCTGCTCATATATTATGACTTACAACGTAGTGTTTTGGGGGTGTTTCTTGAGTGTGCAAATGAATGGGCCTGTGACTCTTGTGCCTTCTCTTGTTCCTTCTGTGGGTTTGTCTTACCCAACTTTGTTGTTACAGTTTTTTGTTTTATCTTAGTGTATTTATTTTGTTATATGTTTAAAAAAGAACGAATGGGAAGGTTTTGGTGGTGCATGCCTTTAATTCCAGTGCTCATGAGGCAAAAGCAGGTAGATCTCTGTAAGTTCAAGACCAATCTGGTCTGCAGAATGGGTTATGGGACAACCAAGGCTACATAGAAAAGCCCTGTTTTGAAAGAAATGAATTACTGATTGAGTGACTCAATGAATGAAAACCTAACCACAATGGTAAAGTTTAACAACCAAACTGTTAGTCATACCTATGGGGGGGGGAAATCAGTTTATTCAAAAAAGTGGTACTGCATATATCAACCACTTCAGGACAGGCCTCATGTTCAGGAATATTCAAATAATGTATAATTCAATGGACTCCACATTGTTTTCTGTGTACACTTTTATTTGATTACAATCTGTTGTTGTTATCTTTTTTTAGATGTTATTTATTTTGTTTTGTTGATTTGGGGGCATTTTTTGTTGTATTAGGCTTTTGTTTATTAAGAAAGAGCTTAAACTTTGGTGGTATGGTGGTTTGAATAAGAATGATCCACAGACTGAAAATTTGAATGCATAGCAGTGGCATTAGGGTTGTAGCCTTGGTAGTATAGGTGTGGCTTTGTTGGAGGAAGACTGTTAGTGGGAGTGAGCTTTGAGGTTTCAAGAACTCAAGCCATGACACAGTGTTTTATTGCTGTGAAGAGACACCATGACCACAGCAACGCATAAACAAAAACATTTAATTGGCACTACTTACAGTTCAGAGGTTTACTCCATTATCATCATGGTTGGAAGAATGCATGCAAGCAGACATGGTTTGGAGAAGGAGCTAAGAGTTCTACATCTTGATCCACAGGCAGCAGAACAGAACTAAGAAACACTTCCTCCAACAATGCCATGCATACTCCAACAATGCCACACTTCCTAATAGTGCCACTCCCTATGAATCTGTGGGGGCCATTTTCTTTCAAACCATCATAGGCCAGGCAGTGGCTCACTCTGTCTTCCTGCTACCTACCAATCTGAATGTAGAACTCTTGGCTCCTTCTCCAGTACCATGTCTGCCTGTGCACCTCCATGCTTCCTGGCAAGATGACAATGAACTAAACCTCTGATCTGAAAGCCAGCCCCAATTAAATGTTTTCCTTCACAAGAGTTGCTGTGGCCATTGTGTCTCTTCACATCAATAAAATATTAACTAATACAGTTGGGTAGGGAGGAGAAGAGGATCTGGAGAAACTTGGAGGAGGGAAAAATATGATCAAAATATATTTGAATTTTCAAATTGTCTTATATAATAATAAAAAGAAAGTTTTGTTTTCAATATAAAAATAAAGGGAACTTTGTTAAAACTGAACACTTTTGGAGAATCCTTTTTGTATGTACATCAATTATCTGAAATAAAAATATACAAGTACATGGAAAGCATATGTGAGAGCCAAAGTTATGTTTTAAGTTTTAATTACTATGCCTAATGGATCCATGAAACAAAAATGTCTCTGATCTGAAAGCCTCTTGCTCAAAGGACAGGTAGTTCATCAAATGCTGGAGGCTATTTTTTATGGAAAATGACAAGCCACGTGTTTTTACTCCCTAGACAGTTTGTTTGACCCATCTACACTGGATGTGCTTGATCACATGTGGGTGGGAGGTATGTAGGCAAAAAAATACATCAGGATGTACACTTGCCCCTGATTGGAAGTAGGCTGGAAGTACGTCAGGATATATGCTTGCCCCTGATTAGACCTGATGGTAATTCAATTAATTATGTATTTTCCTTCTTAAGCTGATGCAAACTGACTGGGGGCCATTTTCAAGGAACTTGGATATGGATCTGGCCAGAGCCCATCCACCTGACCAGTATTTAATTAATGATTGCTTCAACTTTGGCTTTAAACTGTGATAGTGGTCTTATTCTCAGTTGGTGGGATTATCACATGTACATCATGCCATCATACACCCAAGTGTGGTGATTTCAATGAGAAATATCCCCCACAAGTTCAGGTATTTGGACACTTGCTCCCTAGTTGCTGCACTGTTCAGGGAAGTATCAGTGGTGCAACTTGCTGGAGGAAATATGTCTCTGGGGCTGACCTTTTGAAAAAAAAGCTTTGCAACACTTTAAGTTTCCTCTCTCTGCTTTGTGCTTACGGTTGAATATGTGAGCTCTCAGCTTCCTACTGCCATGGCTCCCCACCATGGTTGGCTCTTATCCTTCTGTAACCAAAGCCATAACAAACTTTTCTATAAATTGCCATGGTCAGGGTGTTTTATCGAAACAACAGAACAACAATTAATGCAACTAGTATGTGAGAAGTTCGAAAAAACCTAATCAGTAAGAAATGAACACAACTCAGTGAAGGAGAGTGCAACACTTACCAAAGATGGCACACAGCTGGCACACCCCTCAAACACATAGAACATCACTAGCCATCAGGTAATGAAAGTGAGGACCATGGTGAACTGCAACCTCACAGCTACCAGGAGAGGTAAAGTTTAAAACACTGGTGCGAATGTTCAATAGCACAGCATTCTGGAAAACATGTTGGACATTTTCTATGAAGCTAATGATTAATTGGTCACGTGGCCTGAATTCAATCTTATGGTTATTTCTCCAAGGAAAGAAATGTTCATTCCCATGTGAAAACACAGGGAGCTTCATACAAATGGTGAATGTTCTACAGGAACAAAGCCTGTTTGAGGTGCTGAGGGGGTATTAATGTTTGGCTAGGAGGCAGTGGTGTTGGGGAAAGGGGTGATCCAGGCTCAACAGGACAGGTCTTAATAGACTTGAGGGACTTGTGGGTAATTCAAACTCTTGACACTAGGAGATCAATGACAATACACCATGAAAACCACATACACAAAGAAACACATTTTATCCATCACTAAAACAGACTCAGGGAAATCATGTGATCAACTCATTAGATAAAAAAAGGCCTTAGACAATGTCCAACCTCTGTTTCCTGCTTGAGGTTCAAGATATTTACTTCCCAGCTTCCACTTCTGTCATCATTGTTTCTGCTTGTTATCATCATGGACTCTTAAGCTCTGTGGAACTGAAAGCAAATTAAATCCTCCCTTCTGAAAGTTGTCTTGGTCATGGTGTTTTATGACAGCAACAGAAGAGTAGACAACAGAAGAGAAGACAGAAATTTTAACAAATGGTGCTCGGAAAGCTGAATTTCAATATGCAGAAAAGTGGAAATGGGGCTGTACCCCTCACTCTGTTAAAAAAAAAAACTCACTGCAAACGGCTCAGTGTTAGGTTCAATATCCTGAAATTACAGAAGAAATCTGGAGGGACTGGAGTGACTGTTCAGTGGTTAAAAGCACTGGCTGATCTTCCAGAGAAGCCAAGTTCAGTTTCCAGCATCTACATGGTGAAGCTTCTGACTGCCTGTAACACCAGGTCACCTGAACAGCACTATTGGACTCAATAGGTTATATATAACAGAAATGGATGTGAAATTGGAAGGGGGCATGTTTTGGGTAAACATAATCAAGATATATTGTATATATGCTTGAAATTTTCAACAAATCAAAAATCCATGACCAGAGTGTTCTTCCTCCCAAACCAGCTCCCCACCCATGATCCTGACATGTCATGTCACACACTCAGAAGGGTCACAGTCATCATTGTGACATGACACTTTTCCTGATTCACATGTCTATACAATATGACTTTTTATATATTTGCTTATTTTTTATTAGTCACTGAAGGGTCATTAGTCATCTGTAAAGAATGAAACTATACCATCTGCAGGAAGGTGGACATCACTGGAGAGTACTTTCTTAAGTAAGGCAGCCAGACTCAGACTGAGATTCCATGTTTCCTCCTATATGTAGAAGCTAAATTTTGTCAACATGGGGGTACATAGAGGAGGGTGAAAGCAGACACTTAAGAAGGAAGAAGGAGCAAGGAGTGGGGAGAAGGCAGGGAGGGCAATGGGGTAAACTGCAATGAAAATGACAGCACTGAACAAATTATTCTGTACAATGAATATATGATAATATTCTATAAAAGAAAAAAGACTAAAATAAGCATTGGTTTGTGTTTTGGTGACAATTATCCAAGATCTCATGTTTTCACATTATGTCCTGAGGTGACAACTGCTGGCTGGTTCGATGTTTCTTTTTTAAAGATTTTAAATTTATTTTGTTATATAGAGACATTTTGCCTTCATGTAGATAGGTTTACTATGTGTATGCCAGGTGCCACAGGAATACAAAAAGAGGGCATTGAATACTTTGGAGCCGGATTCACAGATGGCTGTGAACTGCCATCTCAGTGTTAGGAATTTAATCTGGATCTTCTGGAAAAGCACTAAGTCTAATCATATCCCCAGCCCAACATTCTTTTCCTTCCTTCTTTCCTCCCGTTTTTTGTATTGCTAGGAATTTGACCTAGGGCCTCATGCATGCTAGGTAAGTGCTCTATCATTGAGCTATATTCCCAGCTACATTCCACACTGTCTATAAGTGTGTGTTTCCAGGGAGCAGCTTGAGAGGGTGACATGTGTCTTCCTCTGGTGAAGAGTAGCATGGTTTGTTATTCTGTACAATAGCAATGTCATCAATATTTCCTCAGAACTACACCCACTGCCCCATTGCTTGTGAGAACTGGACTCCTGATAAGGCTCCAGCTCATGCTATCTACACTCTATTGTCATGAGAAAGGAATTGCCCTGTTTTCCAATGGCAAAACTCTGAGCCTTCTGAGAAAATGTGAAAGCATGTCAGGTCATAGCCAGGTGCCATCTCTGTGCCCTCACAATTTAAGCTCATTTTTAAAAGTATTTATAAACAAGGTCTTGTCAAGAAGCCAAAGCTGTTCTTAAACTGCCATCCTCCTGCCTCAGACTCCTGAGTGTTCATATTAAAAGTACATATCACCACACTAGACTTGTTTCCATACATAACTTGCATACATATATACATACATGTTTAATAACATGTATTTACATAAATCTTAAGCATACATATGTTTGAGATTAAATTAAACAACTTTAATATATGTGTCTATGTGTGGCATGTGGTATGAATGAAGGTGCTTCAGAGGCCAAAGACATTGGATCTCTGTGGATCCAAAGTTACAGGAGCTTATGAGTCCCCCAATATGTGTGCTAGGAGCCAAACTCAGTCCTCTGTCAGAGCATCATGAGCTTGTAACTGCTGATTCATCTCTCCAGATCCTTAAGATATTTTAAATTTCAATTAAAATAAATTTTGTCATTCCTCCTCAAATCTTTTACATGATGTCTCCCTCTTAAATTCATGATACTTTTAAAAAATCTATTATTATACATATATGTGAATAAATATATAAATACAACTGTTGAGACTTTTAGTGTTGCTTTTATACTGTCTTAGTATTTCCATTGCTGTGAGGAGACATCATGACCATGGCAACTCTTAAAAAAGGAAAATATTTAATTGGGGTGGCTTACAATTTCAGAGATTTAGTCCATTATCATCATGGAGGACAGGCAGTATGCAAACAGACATGTGCTAGAGAAGGAGTTGAGAGTTCTACATCTTGATCTGCAGGCAGCAGAAGACTGTGTGCCACACTTGGTATAGCTTGAGCATAAAGAGACATCAAAGCCTATCTCCACAGCGACATACTTCCTCCAACACGGTCACATCTCTAACAAGCCACACTCCTAATAGTGCCACTCCCTATGGACCAAACATTCACATGTATGTGTCTAATGGGGTCATTCCTATTCAAACCATCACATATGTGTATGTACTTATGGCTGACTACTTGTACTGATAACTATTTAGGATCTCATTCTCAGGAAAGACTAAGTTCCCCTCTCACAGTAGCCAATAATTGTGTGCAAATTTTCATCTATGATGGGTTCTTGTGACATTCCACTCTCCACATTGGGATGTCAACTGGTATTGTCATTGCACAATTCTTATTCAAGCAGCCACACTGTTGAGATTTCATTGTGTACAGCTTCACAGTCATATCTAGAAGACACAATCTCCTGGAGACTTCCTGGTTCTCTGGTATTTATAAATTTTCCATGCCCTCTTTTGCACTGTTATCTGAGCCTTGGTATCAATTGTGCTCTAGAGAAAACAACTGGGGGCTCGGTATCCCACAGGCAATTATTTGTAATTTGACCAGTTGTGGTCTTCTGTAATTTTTCTCTATCTGTTGTAAAAAGAAGCTTCTTGGATGATGGTGAGGAAGCATTTATATAAGGATATATATAGGATATATTCTTATATAAATGCATATATATATATATATATATATAATATATATATATATATATCTCCTTATATAAATGCTAGGATATAAGGATAAAATTTAGAATGCAGGTAGAAATCATACTGGTCTAGGAAAGTAGCAGTACTAGGTTCTTCTCTAAGATCAAAACCTCACTAGCCTGTATACTTGGTAGGTTTCCAGTATCAGTCATGATTTCCCTTTTGTGGGGTAGGCCTTATGGCTGATTAGACAGTTGTTGACTACTGCCAAGATATAATAGCCATTACTGCACCTTTTGAAATATCTTACCTGTGCTGGTCATTGCTATGGTTTGTAGGTGGCTGGGTAGAACTATTAATTACTTTCTTCTCTTGTAGCTTACATATCTCCTTGCTGTACCATGAAAGCAGTCATCAGGGAAGATATCACATGCAGCCCAGACACTGTGAGTTCTGTGTCTTATATGCAATGTGTCTTCAGCAATAGCAATTTTCCTTCAGCCAAGGACAATAGCAATAGCCTATGTTTATTGGAGTCTTTTGAACTCCTCTGATTAAGAACTCAAAAACTAATTTCTCATGCCTGGTACTGGGGTTTTCATTAGGTAGACTGTGGCTCTTAAGGAGTATCACTCCCCCAAGCTGCAGAACTGTATTTAAACTATATGTGATGCTTTGAATGAAAGTGTTCCCCATAGGTTCATAGGGAGTGGCACTATTAAGATATGTTGCCTTATTATATTAAGTGTCTTGTTAGAGGAAGTGTATCACACTGTCTTCCTGTTGTCTGCCAATCCAAATGTAGAACTCTCTGCTACCTCTCCAGTACCATGTCTACCTGTTTGTCCCCATGCTTCCACCATGATGACATAAACCTCTGAATTGTAAGACAGACCCCAATTAAATGTTTCCCCATGAAAGAGTTGCCTTGGTCATACTGTCTCTTCACAGTAAACCCTAAGACAAAAGTTAGTACCAGAGACTGAGCATCGCTGTGGTAGGCTAGATCTATTTGGAGGAATGTGACTTTTGCACTTTGGGTTAGAAAAGCAGTGGAATGCTTTAAGCACTGCTTAATGAACAATACTAGCAGAAGCATGAGATAATTGTGCTGAGGATGATCTGAGCTGTGGAGCCTGGCTCAAGAGTTTCAGATGAATATAACATTCCTATGTGGTCTAGAGACCATTCTTGTGATATTTTGTTGAAGAATGTGGCTGTTTTCTTCCTTTGTCCATAAAATCTGGTTGAGGATGAGTCAAAGACTTAACAGCTTTAGTAGAGGACTTTCCAAACAACTTAGCATTGACTATGTTGTGTGGCTATTAGGCCTAGTTTATGCAGATTTACAGTGAAGAGAGCAAGCTGAGCAAGGAAAAATACAAAATATACAGTTCAAGAGAAATGAGACACCAGTAAGTGTAAACAAATAAAAGAAAAGCCTGATACTAAGAGAAATAATGGAGTGGTGAACTCAGAGCAAGACCTCACACATCATCAACTTTTGAAAAGCAATTAAAGAATGTTGAGAAGTAATTAAAGAAAAGCTTAGGCCAAGAGTAGTGATACACACCTTTAATCCCAATACTTGGAAGGCTGAGACTGGCAATCTCTGAGTTTGAGGCCAGCCTGATTTACAAAGTGAGTTCCAAGACAGCCAACCTTAGGTAGTGAAGAAAAACCATTGAAAACAGAAAACTGGTTTTAAAAAAATGTATTTAAACAAGGGGGCCATGTTCCAGTTCCAACAAAAAGCAGACTTGGCAGCTTAGGCCACATGATTCTGGCTTTAGAGTTAAGGATAGAAGAAAGGGTTTATGGAATCATGCTCTATGGCTAAGGAAAGCTGCTGAGGCTAGGCATGTGTCAGGGGTGTCCGTGCATGAAGGCCTAAGAAGGATACTGTGTAAAGCTGTGAAGATGATGCCTAGATTGCCCTGGAGACCCCTAAATTTGGGAGATGCCATAGCCATGGGATATCTGCAGAGGAAAGCTGCTAACAAGGAGTGAAACTCCCAAATAAAAGAGAAATGTGGTGCAGTCAACAAAGCTGAAAGAAGTTGGAGATCTGAAAAGCACTTTGATATCAGGCATGGAGATGTAGAGTTTGGAGCTTGTCCAGCTGGTTTTCAGTTTTGCTTTTGACCTGTATTCCCTCATTATGTTCTCTTTCCTTCCTTTTAGAATGTAATGTATATCCTGTGCCATTATATGTTGGAATTATGTGATCTTCTTTTTCATTTTGATTTTACAGGAGTTACAGTTAAGAGAATCTGAGAAAAGACTTTGAACTTTGACTTTTAAACATTATTGAGGTTGATCTTCAGGTCTCCTGTATCAGGCACGGAAGATCTAGCGGCAGAGGAGACTGGACCAAGCACATGGCGTCTCAGTGGCAGGGCATGATGGCCTCCATGTGCAGACGATCACTCCTAAAGGAGGAAACATCTAAAGAAGGCAGTGACCTGGTCTGCTGAAGGCATCTGGAGACGATCCCCTGGGCTCCCTGCGCAGACAGTTCCAAAGGAGGCTGCCGACAGCCTCAACCTCAGGACTGGCCCTCCTGGAAACACCTGGAAACCCCAGAGCCAACGCAGCAGCATCTTAAGGTTGAAGCTCGCTCAGCCAAAAGCGCCTTTGGTGCTACGTCCCAGATAGCACCAGGAGTCCAACCAAAGTGGCACCAGGTGGCTGATGGAACACAGGTGAAAGGAAAAATGAGGAGTCCAGAAGGACAGAGGATCCTTACCACCCAGTCTGAGCCAGAAGAACACTCGGCTATGCAGGGTCAACGGGATGCCAGAGAGTCTGGGGGACTGAGTCCAGTGCCTCTCTGGAATCCAGATCTCCAGAGCTGTAATCAAGCCATGACCTGACTGTCTCCCTTATTCATGAATGAGGACAGTAGGTATCCTATAGAAACAGACCCTGTCCAGCCACCAAGCCATCAGGTGTCCGTGCCACCCACCCCATTAACTTCCAGAGGAGGCACTGGGCTCATCAGGATCCCCAGGCCACTGCTAACAAGGACTTGACTAACAGGGGATCCAGAAGCCTTCTATTTCAACCATATCGGGACCATTGATAACCACTGGCACAGCCCCAAGAGTGATTTAGGAAGACCTTGAAGAGGTGATGGGAACTGCCCATGTTCTCCAGGAGGACTCATACAGCACCCTGTTCTCCAGCCTCACGGAGGCCCACACATATTAGGAGTGTACCTGAAGATGCTAGACAGTTCTGAACCTTGTAACTAGGACCAAGGCCCTGCAGGATTCATCCCATGACACCACCCCCTTTATTCCCAGTGCAAAGATTCTTGGGGATCACTTTTACCCATGATCCCACAGGGCACCATAGGAAGAGGAGATATTTGTAGACTGCAAGCCTGAGCTCTTAAGGCCTACTTATCAGCTCAGTGTGGGAACTGGGGTGTGCAGGGAGGGGAACACTGTTCAAGAACAGTTTCTGTTCTTTGTAAATTATTTAGGAAATCTACTATGTCATTTTATTATAAAGATACCAGTGTGTCAGTTTCTAGATCACATTGCTTTTTCACAATTAAAAACTCGCTTTTGACACTTGAAAAAAAAAAACATTATTGAGACAGTTATAGACTATGAATAATTTTGAAGTAGCGCTGAATGCAGTTTTGTATTATATGACTACAAACTTATGGGGACAGGGGATGGAATTGGATGTTTAAATGAAAACACCCCCTTTAAGCTTATAGAGAGTGACACTATTAGGAAGTATGGCCTTGTTGAAGTAGGTGTGGCCTTTTTTAGAGGAAGTGTGCAGATCTCTCTTCCTGCTGCCAGTGGGTCAAGATGTGGAACTCTCAGCTACCTCTCCAGCACCATGTCTGCCTGTTTGCTGCCACACTTCCTTCTATGATGAGAATGGACCTCTGAACTTTGAGCAAGGCCCTAGTTAAGCATTTTCTTTTGTAAGAGTTGCCATGGTCATAGTGTCTCTTCACAGTAATAGAAATCCTAACTAAGACACTATATATACATACATATATATGTATATGTGTGTGTTATTTATATTATACTTTAGTTATATGATTCCTATGCCTTTTCAAATATCCTTAGTATTATTTATCCTTCTTTACTCTACTCTATTTCTCTCCTTCCCAATTACAACCCTCCATTTTCCACATTTACCCCCTTCATAGCACCTATTCTGCTTTCTAAATCTCCTTCCCCATGCCTATAATCCCTTTTTAGTTTCTTAGATTCTGTGGTTACTCCAGGTTATATTTTTACATCTGAAGATTCAGAGCTATGATTAACAGATAAGAGAGAACATATATTTGTCTTTCTAGGTCTGGGTTACCTCACTCAGTATGATATTTTGTCATGAGTCTTTCTCTGTCCCACCAATTAGCTCCCAAATAATGATAAGGAGATTTCTTATTAAATATGAAAGCTCTGCCTTAGCTTAGGTTTGTCCCACCAGCTCTTACAAATTAAATTAACCCATTTATATTTATCTGTGTTTTGCCTCTGGGCTTTTTACCTCTCTTCCATCATGTACTTCCTGGTTCCTCTCTGTGTCCTCTGGTGTCTCCAGTGCACCTAGATTCATGTCCTCCTTTCTCTCTCTCTCTCTCTCCTGAAGGATCCACCTATACCTCCTGCCATTCAGCTCTTTATGAAATGAATCACAGTAATATAATCATCACATGGTGTACAAATACCCCACAACAATATTTTCTAGTACAATCCATTTACTTGCAAGGTTCATGGATTTTATCTTTTATAAAAAGAATAGTATTTTAAATGGCTAAATAGTATTCCATTATGTTTTTGTACCACATTTTCTTTGTCTATTTATTAACTGAAGAACATTTAAGATGTTTCCATTTCCTAGCTATTGTGGGTAGAACAGCAATGAACGTGGCTGAGCAAGTATCTGTAGAAAACTATGTCAGGTCCTTTGGGCATTTGCTAAGGCATGGTATAGCTGGGTGATATGGTTGACTTCTTTTTAGTTTTCTGAGAATTCTCCACACTGATTTCCAGAGCAGCTTGCAATTGTACCAACATTGATATGTTTGATTACTTCTTTTACTTCTTTCAAAAAAGTTCTTTGCCTTCCCACTATTTTCTGTCACTGGTAATGAAAAGCAGAAACATATAAAAGTGATTCCTTTCTTTTTTTAATATGCTCTACACTGATCACAGTTTAGCTGGTTTATGAAGGTCTGGCTCCTGTGTCATATGCTAAACAGTTTGAAGTTGAGATTCTCATCAACCAGCTATGGTTTAAAATGTCTAATGCTGTGACTCAAGAACACACCCACTGAAACCAGTCTCCTGATCTGGATTCAGACTCCTTCATGTTGTTGACTTCAGGGACTTAATCATCCAGAGCCTCTGAGTCCTCTGGAGGAAATTGCATCTGCACTGTGTCCCAGAACTCTCTGCAGTGGGGTAAACATCATCCCATCCATCTGTTCTGGCTAATATGTTAGCCACCAACTAACTATGGCTACTGGGCTTGTGAAATGTAGGTAGTGACTGGGCCTAGAGATGGCCCATGGGTTAGAAGTACAGAATTCTCTTCCAGAGGACCTGGGTTACATTCCCAACACTCACAAGAAGACTCACAACCATCTCTAAGTCCAATTCTGGAAAATCTGATGCCATTTACAGACTCTCATGAACAGTGAAATGGTTCGCAGACATACATGCAGGCAGAGCACCCATACATACAACGTAAATGCACTGTACTTTTTTAAATGTGTGTAGTAAAAATAAGGTCATGGATTCCACTGCTTTTAGTATTACCTTATTTAAATCACATGTGCCTGGTGGCTGTTGAGTAGACAGCACAGGTTAGGATGTGACAGTGTGGTGCATTTAGGGGAGATTTTCAGGATGCCTAACCACTCTCTAGGGTTCCTCCATACCTCCTTTCCACAGTAATAGTTCTGAGATGTGCCTTGAAGACAGAAGGTCCTCAAAGGGCCCTGGTTTCTGAAAATCCCCCACGTGTTGCTTCCAAACTACAGGGAGACCTGGCAAGGCTGATGCGGTGTCACTGGCTGAGATTCCACAACCTTAGAATGTTCTTCAAATGGGCCATAGTCTCCATTCTAGCAATATCCCAACAGGTGAGACACAGGCCATCTTGCCTGACAATTTCCTGTTTCTATCTAATTGTTCTCCAGCACATAATTCATGACTAACTTTTTATGTGTGTGTGTGGTTTTTTGAGACAGGGTATCTGTGTAGCCTTGCCTGTCCTGGAACTCACTCTGTAAACCAGCATGGCCTCCAACTCAGAGATCAACCTGACTCTGCCTACCAAGCAATTGGATTAAAGTTGTGTGATACCAAGATGAGCACATGGCTTAAATCCTTTAACAGCACCAAAATATCATTTCAATTATTACAAAGTAACAAATCATATAAATCATGATTTTATAGTACTGTTTTTTCTCTTCATATTTTTAAAAATAGGAACTTCAGGAAATGGAGAAGAGTTGGTGGGTGCAGGTCACCAGTAGAATAGACCAGAGATCCCAACTTGTGTTTTTCTGAAGTCAAACAAATTGTAAATTTGTTTCTGGATCTCTTTTATATAGGACACACAGTGACTTTTCTTCACACAGCTGACACATTTGGTTTGTCATTTGTACTGTGACTAGTCAGCCTCAGTATTGGTGTGGAGATCATTGCAGAGCCTTGCTAATTGGACTGCACCTTGGGCAAAGTAAATCAAACAATCAAAGGTATGTGTGGGTGGTACAATTTCAGTAGTTCTAGAAATACAGGTCACAGTGATATGTGTAAGCTGTCCACTCTCATAAGCACACAAACAAAGTCCTTCTTTCTCACATAGGTACAGAGGATGTAGCATTCTCAGATGATGTGATAAACACAAAGTGGGGTTTATCCCTCTTCCCATTATGGAAATGGTAGGTGTAGTCTCAGACCCAGTGAGAATTGGGAGGGATGATGACTATCTGTTCTTATTTATTCACAACCATACTAAGCTTTGCTTCACTCTATCCTGAAGGGCACATTATTCAGTGTGGTAGATTTAGTCTTTACTAGTATTTAAAAAAAAGAGGTTTCTGGGCTACATGCTGCTTTGATGAAAGCATACACCTACTATTTCTGAGACTTGATGACTCCCAGAGCTGGAAAAAACATACCACCGCCATGTTGAAAAGCTGAAGGGGGCAGAGCCAGCAGCCACAACACCTTTTCAGGCTCAGAAGGCTACAGTCAATAAGACTGATTCAGATAAAATAGTTTATAATACATGTAAAAATGTATGTAGGCTTAAAAGACAAAAAAAATACCATTATATAAGCAAATAGTATCTAAAAATAAATTGTTTAAAAAAAAACACTAAAGGTAATAAGCCAAGTAAAGATGGCTATCACGCACAAAATCTGGGATTATGTTGTCTTTGATATTCGTAACTAAACAAAAACATTTGATTGTAAAACCTGTAAATTTTAAAGGTACCTTGACTTCAAAATTTGGATATAAGGATATGTTACTTTGGAAAAGAGGTTCTGCTTTTGTTTCCACAGAAAGCCAGAGGCTATGGATTTGTTCCAGATTAAGATACATCAGGTTTGACCAGCCAAGACCCCCTAAAAGATCTCCGATGACACCATGGCCCAGATGATCCAACATCCAAAATGGTTTCAAGGCAACTGGCTCCCACAATACAGCCTCAAGGACTACCCCATAGGCCTACAATTTTCTTTGTGTCCCTATAAGATACAGCGCCCCCCTCCAGCAGGAAGTAGTAAGAGATGCTACGCCCAAATTCCCAAATATACCAAGAGCTGGCTTTAGAGGTGGAATTGGCTCACTCCCCCTCTAAACCCAGACATATTGCTTTAAAAAAATGGTTAAGAGATTCTTCTGTCCCAAGTCAGAAGAACCCTCTGGTGTGGGACAGAGAAAAACCAATATTTTTATTTAAAACAGGTTGATTATAAATGTGATCTCTTTCTAAAAAGAAAAGGGATATGATATAGATATATAGAAGGATATAGAGATGATAAGATAAAAGGATAGATTAATCAACCTACTTTTAAAGAACAACTTGTTTAAAATGTTTTACATTGGTATAGATTTTAGTTTATTGATACAAACTTGAAGTTAATTTTGTTATACTATATATATATTTCTATTCTTGTTTGAGGTATTATGTTTATGTAACTCATTTAAAATTGTAATGGATAATTAAAAATAGATTAATAATTAGTCATCTATGATAATCATATTTGTAGCCATGTTAGTTAAGTCTTCTAGGTATACATAGATATATTTCAGATAGATAGGTAATCTTCAAACACTTCATAGACCTAGAGAATATGGCATTTAAATAACTTAGAATTCTGTTGACATGAGACACAATTGTTCCTGGCTGTACCAATTTGATCCTGAGAGAATGTTGGGCTTCTAAGACATTTCCATTTGGAAGTTTGTCTTTTTGGCACAAAATGGCCCTACTGGGCAAAGAACTGCCCTTTCCTTGATGGCTGATAGTACAAATGCAATGCTGTCCTTTCTGGACAAGCGGGATACAAGGAAAGCGACCACTGTACTCTGCCAAGACAGGGTAAGATGGTCTCTCAGAATTCCTGCTTCTGAAAATGGTCTGTCAGATACTCTAGGCCTGTAGCCAATTTGAATGCACCAACAATGCTGAGAAACATTAGGTGACTGTCCAGGCTGCCAGCTGTCTTGGTCTACTCTTGCAAGATTCCCGAAAGTTGCTTGCATCTATCTACCATTTCTCAGGTACCATTATGCTCCTTCTCAGGTCTTTGATGGGATTGAAGACTAGCAGTTATAGTTACAACTTAGTATATATAATATCTTAAATAGAACATATTAAGTATTAGATTCAGGTTCTTTAGGATAGGACACCTTTGAATGATCTTTATAACATGCCATTTACCTATGCTCTATACTTTTCTGGATTTTAGTATGTGTTTCTTGCTTGATATTGTTTGCATTGGTTGTAGTTACATCTTATCTAGGTCATTATCCCTCATTATTTCTGGACAATATTTGAAAACCATTCCTTTGTATATAGTCTTGTATTAGTTTAGAACCTTCTTATTTAGACAAAAAGGGGGAGATGTAGTGGGTAGCCATTCCAGCTTGGATCTGGAAGTTCCAACCCCCTTGAGACTCTGGCAACTGTCACGCCTATGAGGCGGGGCCAGGGAAGGCTAGGCACCTGGAGACCAGAGAGCTGGATGGGCCAGCGCTCTCTCTGTGCTGGGACGCTGAACGGTGAAGGTGGACTGTACAGAGCTCCGGAGAACACTGCTGGATTGTGATATACCTTCCCCAGACCTTGCAACCTACCTTTCACTTAATTTGTGAGTTATGCCATTAAATAAATATCCTTTTAACTACGTGGAGTGGCCAAAATAAAGCCCTCCAGCAACAGGCATGTACTTTGGGCACTGAGGATCTGAATCTGGTACTAGTGCTGATACTACAAGAGCTTTAATTGCTGGGCCATCTCCAGACCTCAAGTATCTCCTAGGGAGCCATCAGCAATAATGTGGCAGAGATGCATCATGAGTGTCAAGCCTTGTTCATTTTTGTCATTATTTGTATGTTTGTTTGAGTCAGGCTGGCCTTAACTGTGGTCCTGTGTCTCAGCCTCTTTAGTATTGAGATTAGGGGCATATACCCTTACATAAGACTTTGTGGTGACACATTGTATACCCCAATAAAGCTTATCTGGGGTTCAGAGAACAGAGCCAGCCACTAGTTAGACATAGAGGTCAGATAGTGGTGGCACATGCCTTTAATCCTATCACTTGGGAGGCAGAGATCCATCTGGATCTCTGTGACTTCAAGGCCCCACTAGAAACAGATCCATGAGTGGTGGCACACATCTTTAATCCCAGCACTTGAGATCTCATGTCTTTTCTTAGAAAGGACACATGCCTTTAATCCCAGGAAGTAATATGACAGGACACAGAATGTTATATAAGGTGTGAGGAAACAGGAACTCATGCTCTTGGGTTGAGGATTTTCTAGTGGTAAGAACTTGTGGCTGGCTTGTTCTATTCCTCTAATCTTTCAGCTCTCACTTCAATATCTGGCTCTGGGTTTTTTTTTAATTAATAAGACCATTTAGCAATTCATGTTACAGGACTTCCCATATTCACAGCACAATAAACCCATAAAATGATCACATGGTAGTTTTATGATGCTGTGTCTTTGATTGTTACTAAGGAATAACAATATCTCACCAGAACAGACATTGTTCTGTGGTGGAGACAAACTGACCCTGGCAAAGACATCTGCAGCATCAGGTCTTGGCCTGGGTCTGGGTGGTGAGAAAACACTGGAAGGTTCCTGAGAACTGATGAAGGTGGGAATTTACATTCTTAGCCTTCCTTGGAGGGTGGAGAGTGGGAAATTTGTTATTGCACCTGAGAAGAAAACATTCTTATTATCTACTTCCCCGGAATATGCTCATTCCAACACATGTGGTAATATAGAAATAATAAATGTACCTAAGAAACTGCTTGGTTTTCTCTGAGAACTCTTCTAAATTCCCTGGAACTGGAATTACAGATGGTTGCCTGCTGCTATGTGGATGCTTGGACTTGAACCCATGTCCTCTGAGAGAGCAGCCTGTGCTCTTCATCACTGAACTATCTCTCCAGCCCCTGAGAACTCTTCTAAAGAAAGTATTTTTGAAATAATTGGTTTTTGCCAAGGAAGTAATTTACATTGTAAAAGTGGGAAATATATAGTTATTAGGCAAATTTTAGCTCATTTATGTAGATGGATGTCATTCTGATTATTTGAAAAATGAAACTTTCAAAATTCTGTCTTGCTTCCTGGCAAAGACTAAACCTAAGATGAGCATTTGGGGGTTCTTTGAATACCTTGTATCTTAATCTGTTTTCCTACTTCACACAAATCACCAGAACCTGGACACTTAGGACAAAGATAGGTTTCTAGATCTCTACTTTGATGGCTGAACCATCAAGAAGACTGTCCCCATTTTTTATTCTGGTGAGATTCTCTGGTCAAATCACAATATAAGATTGGGAGACATGTGAAAGGGACAAATGACAAGGTGGGGCAGTCTTACATAAAATAAATCTGACTTTGGAGTCTTAAAATTGGACACGCCTGGTCATTTTTACTATGTTAATTCTACAAATTCATGGGCATGGAAGGTCTTTTCATGATATCTTTTCTTCTGATATCTTCTTCAATTTATTTCTTCAAAGATCTGAAGTTCTTATCATACAGGTATTTCACTTGCTTGGTTACAGTTACTCCCAAGATATTTTATATTATTTGTGGATTGTGGCTGATATATTGTGCACCCCAATAAACTTATCTGAGGGTTAGAGAATAGCCACTATATTAAACATAAGTTTAGGCAGTGGTAGCACATGCCTTTAATCCTAGCATTCCAGAGGCAGAGATCCATCTGGATCTCTATGAGTTCAAAGCCATACTGGAAACAGCCAGGCATGGTGACACACACCTTTAATCCCAGGAACTGATGGCAGGAAGCAGAAATGTATATAAGGTATGAGGACCAGGAACTAGAGCCTTTTTAAGCTTTTAGCTTTTAGCAGCAGTTCAGCTGAGATACATTTAGATGAGGACTCAGAGGCTTCCAGTTTGAGGAAACAAGATTAGCTGAGAAGTTGGCAAGGTGATGCTGTGGCTTATCTGTTTCTCTGAACATTCATTGTTCATCCCAATACCTGGCTCTGGGTTTGTTTTATTAATAAGACTTTCTAACAATTCGTGGCTATTGTGAAGAGTGTTGATTCCCTGATTTCTTTCTTGGCTCATTTATAGTTTGTATGTAAGGAGGCTACTGATTTTAGTTAATCTTGTATCCAACCACTTGACTAAAGGTATAAGAATTACATGGTAGAAATTTTGGAGTCACTATGCATTCTATTATATCACCTGTGAATAATGATACTTTAATTGCTCCCTTTCCAATTTGTATCCTCTTGATCTCCTTAGTTGACTATTTGCTCTAGCTAGGACTTCAAGTACTATATTAAATAGAAGATAGGCTGCTTAGGATATCAAAATGGTGATTTCACAGAAAACTGGGAATTGATCTACCTCAAGACCCAGCTATACCACTCTTAAACATCTACCCAAAGGATGATCAATCATAACACAAGGACACTTGCTCAACTATACTCATATCAGCTTTATTTGTAATATCCAGACTCTGTAAACAACTTAAATGCTCCTCAAGTGAATAACTGATAAAGAAAATGTGATACATTTGCACAGTGGAGTATTACTCAGCTGTTAAAAATAATGACATCATGAAATTTTCAGGCAAATGGATGGAACTAGAAAAAACATTCTGGGTGAGGTAACCAAGAACCAGAAAGACAAACATGGTATGTACCCACTTACAAGTGAATATTAGGTGTAAAGTAAAGAATAACTATGATATAACCCAGAGCCCCAGAGAGGCTAGGTAGCAAGAAGGTCCCAAAGGTGGACTCATGGATTTCCCTTGGTAAAAGAAATAGAAGAAATTTCCTGGGTAGACTGGGGGTGGGTGGGAATGGAAACATGAAGGATCAATACATGGGGTGAACAAAGGGGGAGAGTACTGAAAGAAATGACTGGAAAGGGTGGGAGAATTTTGGGGTCAGGTGGAAACCTGGTGCAAGAGAAACTCTCAGGAGTCTACAAGGATGACCCCAGCTAAGATTCCTAACAAAAGTGCATATGTAGCTTGAACTTTCTATCTCCTATGACCAGGCAAGACATCTATTGGAGGGATTGGGACACCAACACACATAACCTTTGACCTACAGTCTTTCCTGCCTGTGGATTGTACTGGGATAAAAGTACACACAGAGATTGTTGGAGTGGTCAGCCAAGAATTAGTCCAGCCTGGGAGTGAGGCCACCCTTGACATTGCCTGGCATGCCAGGACTGAAAGACTGGATGGCTCAGAGACCTAGGATATAACCAAATGTGATTGGAGAAAATGTCAACATAATGATGCCTAATGATAGTCTGTTATATTCATAGAGAGCCTTCATCCAGTAACTGATGGGAATGGATTCAGAGACCCACAGCCAAACAGGCTGAGCTTGCAGAATCCTGCTGAAGAGAAGGAGGAAGAATCATAAGAGCCAGAGTGGTCAAGGACATCACAAGAAACCCACAGAATAAACTAATCTGAGCTCAAAGGAACTCACAGAAACTGAACCAAAAGCCAGGGAGCTTGCATGGGACCAAACAAAGCCCTCTACATATATGTGACAGTTGTGTAGCTTGGTCTACTTGTGGGATGCCTAACATTGAGAGAAAGGGCTGTCCCTAACATATTGTCTGGCTTTTGGGAACCTATTCTTTATAATGGGTTGACTTGCCCAGCCTTAATACAAGGGGAGGTGTTTAGTCCTACTACAACTTGATATACCATGCTTTTTAATACACATGAGAGGCCTGCCATGTTCTGAATAAAAACAGAGGAGGAGTGAATTGGGGATGGTGGAAGGGAAATGGGGGAATGGGAAGAGAGGAGGGAGGGGAACTGCACTCCAGGTGTAAAATAAATTAATTCAATTTTAAAAAGTATACATGCCTGGTTCTTCCTCCCACTTGAACTTCATGCCCAATGGAATGTCTTCTTATCTGGGACTAACTCTTTTCCCTCAGGACTAGGACAGCCTGCAGTAGTAAACAATGAGCATTTGACAGAAGTTATGGTTGGAAGAAGCAGAAATAAGCAAAGGATAGTGATAGGAAAATATGGAAAATGTGAGCTAGAAGTCATGAGAGAGAGAACAGGATCCAGCCTGACCCATAGCTCTGGTTTCTCAGTGATGGGCTTGGGCATTAAGCCCTGTACAGCATTTGCTTGGCTTCTGCCCTCAGAAGCCTGTGCCACTTTTTGTGTTTTGCTCTGGGATCACTTACATGGGGCTCCAGATGTTAAATCCCCATTTCATCAACAGTTATTATTTTGAGATAAATGAGAGGGAACTGAGAGATTCCTGGTTTAAAAAAAATCACAGAGTACATGGGAACCCTGTGTGTGATGAGGCAGTATTTGCATTGCATCAGCTCTGACATCCACACCAGGACAGAGGTAAGGCCATGACAGTATGAAAAGAATGTAGGTGGGAGCATCATATCTCATTCTGTCATACTCTGCAACCTGGTATGCCTCTGGGAAACTGAAAAGAAGAAATGAAGAAACAGAAGGAAGGAGGACAGTGGAGACTGTTGTGTGACATTATTCCTGGGAGGCATGAACACATTACATTACTCACTCAATACAGGGTACCAATGGCAGGCCAAAGTAATGGTACCACTAAATCTAACTTTGTGTACCAACTAATTTATTGGAGTCACTTCTAGTAGTGTGAGTGAAAGATCACTTACAGGAGCATGGATAACTCAAAGACAGGTATGTACCAAAAGCCCACTCTACCATGAGTAATGCCTCTCAAAAGTTAGAATGCTGGAGCTTACTTCAGGACTTGGAGGAAGATCACCAGCTGGAATTCTCCCCAGAAGTCCTTGCTACTTATATATAGCCTTGGGGGACCTTGCTAATCCAATAAGTTTCAAGGACTTCCTGAGACTTGTGAACTACTTCCTTTCTGATTTTGAAGAGCCTTTCTTTAGAAATGAGTCTTCCCCGCTCTCTTCCAGAATGGCATGTTTTTATTCATAAGACATTGCTACACAAATGGCATTCCCAGATAATTCTGCCTGCATGAAGAAGACTCAGTATACAGTGGTGCTTGGGGAACTCAGTGCTATGGAGCCTGAGCAGTAATGTAGGCATCATTAGCCATGGTAGTACCATCTTGGAATCCTCTAGATGGGAAATGCCATGTTGGTTTGCTATGCAATGACCATCTTGGTTGCCTATTTGATTGCCCATCATCATATTTGGCTGGCATCTTTGTTTCCTCAAAGATTTACTTAATTTTTTATTTGTGTGTTCATGCTTGGGTTTCTATTTGTGGGTCCGTGCATGTGAATGCAGGTGCTCATAGAGGCAGAGGGGTCAGATCCCTTGAAACATGAGTTATAGGCCAGGCCAGTGTGATGTACCTACAATGGGTGCTAGGAACCAAATTCAGGTCCTCGGGTACTTGTTTGGCACATTCCATCCTGTATATAGCTAGAAGTCTGGTTAGCAAGCCCCAGAAACCTTCTATTCTCTCTCCCATCACTGGGACTATAGCCACAAAAATGCATGGGAGAAAAAAAATCTCTTTATAAACTGGTCATGGGAAAGCCAGATTTCCAAATGTAGAAGAATGAAACTAGGTTTCATCTGTCTCAGATTATAAAAACTCAATTCAAAAATGTATCTAAGGCCTTACTATAAGTCTTGAAAGTTTGAAAGTACCAGGGAAAAATAATTGAAGATTTATGGATAGGCAAAACTCTTCAGAATAGGAATCCAAAAGCTCAGGTATGTTGTGTCAAATGTTCAGTTAACATGGGTCCTGGAAGAATCAGGTTTACACTAGGATGATTTTTATCCTTTACAGCTCCAGGAGAGTCAGCATCTGGAGAACTGACTGACTGTAGCTTTGCAAAAGGCTTTTTTATTGTTATACAATTTACACCTTAGCAAGTCAGTTTCCACATACCAAAATCTCTTATCTGAAGCTCCACAGAGGAGACAAATGCCAAAGCAATTCTCAGTCACAGAACTTCTTGGTTTTCCTGAGTTTTTCTGCAACCAAGTTTTACATAGGCTTTGAACATTTTAGGAAACACTCAGATAAGACTTACATACTTCAAACAGAAGATAGCAGACATAAAAGTTATCAGTCACAAAAGGTAGATCAAAGCCCAGGAGCTAACACTCCTGAATCACACCAGCTGCAAAGCTCTGAGGAATCTCCCTCTGATGGAAGAGAACCATGTACAATCAAGGCTAATGCAACCACCTACTCTAAAAACTTGCTCCTGTCAGTAATTTAACATGTGCAAAACTACACCTGTGGAATTTCCCCATTATCACACATTTTCATGTAATGTGTACATGTAATCCTATGATTACATCTTAATTTTATGGGCACATATATTTGGGGGTGATCAGGAAGATGACTTTCATTTCCACAAGAAATGAAAAGCTATGGATTTCTTTAAGTTAATCGAGATGAGATTTGACAAGGGCAGATCTCCTGAAGATTTTGGCTGAGGACATGTAGGACAAAAAAGAAAAACTACAAGACAGGTGATGTATGTGCTGTCCCCTACACATGGGAACAACTCTAAGGCTGGATGAGATGTCATAAATCTTGCTAGCTACAGAGTCCTCATGACAGTTTGGTTATATAGTATATCTTGTGTTTTTATTGCTGTGAAGAGACAGCATAACCATGACAATTCTTGTAAAGAAAACATTTAATTTGGGTGCCTTGCTTAGAGTTCAGAAGTTTCATGATGGGGAGCATGGTGGCCTGCAGGCAGACATGGTGCTGGACTTGAGAGTACTACATCTTGACCAGAAGGCAGCAGGAAGTCAACTGACTGTCACACTGAGTGAAGCTTAAAAAAGAGACCTCAAAACCCACCCTACAGTGACACACTTCCTCAACAAGGCCACACCAACTCCAACAAAGCCACTCCTCCTAATAGTGCCAATTCCCTTTAGAGGCCATTTGTTTTCAAACCACCACATAGTCCAAAAGACATAAAATTGACACATGCCTTTTACCTTCTCAAACATAAAACAAAAAAGTTATCTTTAGCTGACTTGTGTATACCTCACCTTCTATACTTATATGTGTATACACATACACATATATGCATATGTGTTACCTTTAAAAGTTTGTGCATTTTCATTGGGAATCAATCTCCCCAAGATCCAGCTATACCACTCCTGGGCATATACCCAAGAAATGCTCAATCATACCACAAGACCACTTGCTCAGCTATGTTCATATCAGCATTGTTTGTAATAGCCAAAACCTGGAAACAACCTAGATGCCCTTCAACTGAAGAATGGATAAATAAATTGTGGCACATATACACAATGGAATACTGCTCAGCAGAGAAAAACAATGACATCATATGGTTTGCAGGCAAATGGATGGATCTAGAAAAAATCATCCTGAGTGAGGTAACCCAGACTCAGAAAGACAATTATGGCATGTACTCACTCATAGGAAGATGCTAGATGTGGAACAAGGATGACTGGACTGCTACTCACATCACCAGTGAGGCTACCTGGAAAACGGGACCCCAAAAAAGACAAGGAGAAATGGATGAGATCTACATGAACAGCCTGGTCATGAGTGGGAACAATGAAGAGTGATGGGCGAGGGAAAGAGAGTGGGAGATCCTAGCTGGATCAAGAAAAGAGAGGGAGAACAAGGAATAGGAGACCATGGTAAATGAAGACCACATGAGAAGGGGAGGAAGCAGAGAGCTAGGGAGGCCCACAGAGATCCACAAAGATACCCCCACAAAAGACTGCTGGCAATGGTCGAGAGACTGCAGGAACTGACCTACTCTGGTGATGGGATGACCAGACACCCTGATAGTTGTGCCATAAACCCCATCCAAGGACTGAGGAATCTGGATGCAGACATCCATGGCTGGGCCCCTGGTGGAGCACTAGGAGTCTAATTAGTGAGAAAGAAGAGTGTTTATATGAGCGAGAATTGTTGAAGCCAAGGTTGGATAAAGCACAGGGAGAAACAACCAAATGAATGGAAGCACAGGGTCTATGAACCAAAGGCTGAGGGGCCCCCAACTGGATCAGGCCCCCTGAATGGGTGAGACAGTCATTTGACTTCATCTGCTTGGGAGGCAGCTGTGCGTTGGTGCCAGGTCCTGGGCTCGATGCATGAGTTGGCTGTTTGAATCCTGGGACTTATGCAGGGACGCTTGGCTCAGTCTGGGAGGGGGGGACTGGACATGCCTGGACTGAGTCTACCAGGTCGACCCCGGTCCTCGGGGGAGACCTTGATCTGGAGGAGGTGGAAATGGGGGGTGGGCTGGGGGGAGGGGGAAGGGGGCGAGAGGGGGAGAACAGGGGAATCTGTGGCTATTATGTTGAACTGAATGGTGTTGTAAAATAAATTAAAAAAAACAAAAACAAAAAAAAAGTTTGTGCATTTTCAGATAAAAAAGGATCAGACACCACTGAAGACAAGTAGTCCAGGTGATCCAGCCTCTCAGAATGCCTCTGTTGCAGTGTCCTCAAAAATCTGCATCCAGAACAACTTCAAAGTTGCTAGCTGAGATGGTTCAGTTTCACACACTACTCCAACCAAGATTTCAAATAAGCCCTACACTTACTTGCATTACATAGAGACTAAAGAATATGGACACACCCAGCTCTCCCATGACTTGGCCATTACCTCAATTGTCTCAGGGTTCTCTAAAGATGCTATCATACCCAAACAACAGGAAGCAATCTAGAGATCAAGATGTCCACATTCCTAAGAGGGGAGGTGGTTGGTTTCTAATCATTCAGTGGATCTTTGTCATATTGAGGGTGGTTTATTGCAAGCTGTTGTTGGTCAAGATCAGGGAGAAAACTGACCAAAGGAGATTAGATTCAGAGATCTATTTCTAAAAAGAAAAAGGGATATAGAAATGATAAGATTGAATCTAATTTCAAACTTAAAAAGTAACTATTACTCTGGAATCAATTTTTATATATTGATACAAATTAAAGATTATTTTTGTTATACTATATATGTTTTTATTCTTGCTAAAGATATTTTTGTATATTGATACAAATTTAAGGTTATTTTTGTCATACTGTATTATATATTTATCACACTATATTATATTTTGTCATATTGTATTATATATTTATGTATTAATTATATATTTTATAATATATCCATATATTAATTAAAATATATATTTTATTTTTTGTTTAAGGTATTGTACCTATGCAGCTCATTTAAAAATGTAATATACCCCCATCCTGCCCCCGACTTCCCTTCTGGACCAGAGGTGAGTATCCGGGTCCAACCCAGACCCCATCCCTGGCCACCAGCCACTCAGGGAAGACCCACCCAACTCGGACCCAGGTTCTGGCCACTGGGCAGGTCCCCTTCTAGCCCCACCGGGAGGGATCCCCTTTTCCAAGCCCCAGGCAGCCCCTGCAATCTCCATGCCCTGCCCCCACGCCCATCTGCCCAAGACCCCAGCCACTTCCTGAGACTTAGAGACTGGCCCCCAGCTCCCATCCTGCCCCCTACTTCCCCTCTGGACCAGAGTTGGACAAGAGAACTCCCTTTTGGACAAGAGAGAGAGTCTTCCTGAATCTGTCAGCTCTTTCTGAAACAAGTACACTGATAACACCAAGAAGGAACCACAAGAAGATGGGCAGACGTCAAGGCAGATGTACATACAACAAAATGAAGAGCAATACAGCATCACCAGAACCTAGCCCGCCTCCAACATCTAGACCTGAACACCAAAAATTGGAAGAAGCAGAAGAAAATAGCCTTATGAGTAACTTCATGAAGAAGGTAGAGGCTTGTGTAGAGGAAAAGACAAGAAAATTGGAAGAATGCTTTAAAAAACTAGAGGAAAGGGCAAACAAATTAGAAGAAAACAATAAAGCCCTCCAAGAAAACAATAAAGTCCTGGAAGAAAACAATAAGGCAATGAAAGAAAATCATGAAAAAGCAATGAAACAAACAAAGGAAACAGTACAAGAACTGAAAAGGGAAATTGAAAAAATAAGAAGACACAAACAGAGGAAATGCTGGAAATAGAAAACCTGAGTAAAAGATAGGGAACTTCAGATGCAAGTATAACCAACAGAATGCAAGAGATGGAAGAGAGGATTTCTGTCATTGAAGACACAGTAGAAGAAATAGTTTCATCAGTCGAAGGAAACACTAAAGCCAACAAAGTCGTGAACCAAAATGTCCAAGAAATTTGGGACACCATGAAAAGACCAAACCTACAAATTATAGGGATAGAAGAAGGTGAAGAATAACAACTCAAAGGCACAGAAAATATATTCAACAAAATTATAAAAGAAAACTTTCCCAACTTAAAGAAGAAAATGCCTATGAAGATACAAGAAGCCTATAGAACACCAAACAGACTAGACCCCAAAAAAAAGTCCCCTCAACACATAATAATTAAACAACTAAATGTACAGAATAAAGAAAGAATATTAAGAGCAGCCAAGGAAAAAGGCCAAGTGACCTATAAAGGTAAACCCATCAGAATAACACCCAATTTCTCAATGGAGACTTTGAAAGCCAGAAGGACCTGGACAGATGTAATGCAGACACTAAGAGACCATGGATGTCAGCCCAGACTAATATACCCAGCAAAACTTTCAATCATCATAGACGGAAGGAACAAGACATTCGAAGACAAAGCCAGATTTAAACAATACCTATCCACAAACCCAGCCCTACAGAAAGCACTAGAAGGAAAATTCCAACCGAGGGAAGTCAGATACACACTCGAAAAAACAGGCAATAGATAAAGCCACAACAGTAAACCCTAAAGAAGAGAAGTACACACACACTACCACCAAAAATAACAGGGATGAAGAATCACTGGTCATTAATATCCCTTAATATCAATGGACTTAATTCACCTATAAAAAGACATAGACTTACAGAATGGATATGAAAGCAGGACCCATCTTTCTGCTGCATACAAGAAACACATCTCAAATTCAAAGACAGACACTACCTAAGAATAAAAGGCTGGGAAAAGACTTCCCAGTCAAATGGTCTTAAGAAACAAGCAGGGGTAGCCATCCTGATATCCAACAAAATAGACTTCAAACTAAAATCAATCAAAAGAGATCAAGAAGGACATTACATACTCATCACAGGAAAGATCCACCAAGATGAAGTTTCAATTCTGAACATTTATGCCCCAAACACAAGGGCACCCACATATGTAAAAGAAACATTACTAAAGCTTAAACCACATATAAAACCCCACACATTAATAGTGGGAGATCTCAACACCCCACTTTCACCACTGGACAGATCTCCCAAATCGAAACTTAACAGAGAAATAAAGGACTTAACTGATGTCATGACCCAATTGGACCTAATAGATATCTACAGAACATTCCATCCTAACAAGAAAGAACATACCTTCTTCTCAGCACCCCAAAAAACTTTCTCTAAAATCGACCACATACTTGGCCACAAAGCAAATCTCAACAGATACAAAACAATTAGAATAACCTCCTGTGTTCTATCAGACCACCATGGTTTAAAGTTAGATTTCAACAACAACAAAAACTACAGAAAACCTACAATCTCATGGAAACTGAATAATGCTCAACTGAATCACCAATGGGTTGAGGAAGAAATAAAGAAAGAAATTAAAGACTTCCTAGAGATCAATGAAAATGAAGACACCACATACCCAGACTTATGGGACACTATGAAAGCAGTGCTAAGAGGGAAATTGATAGCACTAAATGCCCACATAAAGAAGTTGGAGAAATCCCACACTAGTGACTTATCAGCACACCTGAAAGCTCTAGAACAAGAAGAAGCAAAGTCTCCCAGGAAGAATAGACGCCAGGAAATTATCAAAGTGAGAGGTGAAATTAATAAATTAGAAACTAAGAGAATAATACAAAAAATTAATGAAACAAAGAGTTGGTTCTTTGAGAAAATCAACAAGATAGACAAGCCCTTATCCAAACTAACCAAAAGACAGAGAGAGAGAATCCAAATCAACAAAATCAGAAATGAAAAGGGGGACATAACAACAGACATTGAGGAAATCCAGAGAATTATCAGGTCATATTTCAAAAACCTCTACTCCACAAAACTGGAAAACCTAAAAGAAATGGACATTTTTCTGGATAAGTACCACATACCTAAGTTAAATCAAGACCAGATAAACTATTTAAATAGCCCTATAACCCCTAAGGAAATAGAAACAGTCATTAAAAATCTCCCAACCAAAAAAAGCCCAGGACCAGATGGCTTAAGCGCAGAATTCTACCAGATCTTCAAAGAAGAGTTAATACCAATACTCTCTAAATTGTTCCACATAATAGAAACAGAAGGAACATTACCAAACTCCTTCTATGAGGCTACAATTACCCTGATTCCTAAACCAAACAAGGATGCAACAAAGAAAGAGAACTACAGACCGATCTCCCTCATGAACATTGATGCAAAAATACTCAATAAAATACTGGCAAACAGACTCCAAGAACACATCAGAACAATTATCCACCATGATCAAGTAGGCTTCATCCCAGGGATGCAAGGGTGGTTCAACATACGAAAGTCCATCAATGTAATACACCATATAAACAAACTCAAAGAAAAAAACCACATGATCATCTCACTAGATGCAGATAAGGCATTTGACAAACTCCAACACCCCTTCATGATAAAAGTCTTGGAGCGATCAGGAATACAGAGAACATACCTAAACATAATAAAGGCAATATATAGCAAACCAACAGCCAACATCAAATTAAATGGAGAGAAACTCAAAGCAATTCCACTAAAATCAGGAACGAGGCAAGGCTGTCCACTCTCCCCATACTTATTCAATATAGTACTTGAAGTTCTAGCCAGAGCAATAAGACAACATAAGGAGATTAAGGGGATACAAATTGGAAAGGAAGAAGTCAAGTTTCCCTATTTGCAGATGACATGATAGTATACTTGAGTGACCCCAAAGATTCCACCCAGGAATTGATAAAGCTTATAAACACCTTCAGCAACATAGCAGGATACAAGATCAACTCAAAAAAATCAGTAGCCCTCCTATATACAATGGACAAAGAAGCTGAGAAGGCAATTAGAGATACATCACCCTTTAAAATAGCCAAAAATGACATAAAATACCTTGGGGTAACACTAACCAAGCAAGTGAAGGACCTATATGACAAGAACTTTAAGTCCCTGAAAAAAGAAATTGAAGAAGATCTCAGAAAATGGAAAGATCCCCCATGCACATGGATAGGCAGGGTTAACATAGTAAAAATGGCAATCTTACCAAAAGCAATTTACAGATTCAATGCAATCCCCATCAAAATACCAACACAATTCTTCACAGACCTGGAAAGAATAATACTCAACTAATTATGGAAAAACAAAAAACCCAGGATAGCTAAAAGAAACCTGTACAATAAAACAACTTCTGGAGGCATCACAATCCCTGACTTCAAGCTCTACTATAGAGCTACAGTAATAAAACCAGCTTGGTATTGGCATAAAAACCGACATGTGGATCAATGGAATCGAATTGAAGACCCTGACATTAACCTACACACTTATGGACATACAATTTTTGACAAAGAAGCCAAAAGTGTACAATGGAAAAAAGAAAGCATCTTTAACAAATGGTGCTGGCATAACTGGATATCAACGTGTAGAAGGCTGCAAATAGATCCATATCTGTCACCGTGCACAAAACTTAAGTCCAAGTGGATCAAAGACCTCAAAATAAACCCAGCTACTCTGAACCTGCTAGAAGAGAAAGTAGGAAGTAGTCTTGAACGCATTGGCATAGGAGATCGCTTCCTAAATATAACACCAGTAGTGCAGACACTGAGACAAACAATCAATCAATGGGACCTCTTGAAACTGAGAAGCTTTTGTAGAGCAAAGGATATGGTCAACAAGGCAAAGCGACACCCTACAGAATGGGAAAAGATCTTCACCAACCCCACATGTGACAGAGGACTGATATCCAGAATATATAAGGAACTCAAGAAATTAGACATCAAAAGGACCAACAGTCCAATTGAGAAATGGGCTTTAGAACTAAACAGAGAATTCTCAACAGGGGAAACCCAAATGGCTGAAAGACATTTAAGGAATTGCTCAACATCCCTAATCATCAGGGAAATGCAAATCAAAACAACTCTGAGATACCACCTTATGCCTGTCAGAGTGGCTAAGATCAAAAACACTGAAGACACTTTATGCTGGAGAGGATGTGGAACTAGGGGAACTCTCCTCCACTGCTGGTGGGAATGCAAGCTTGTACAACCACTTTGGAAATCAATATGGCACTTTCTTAGAAAATTGGGAATCAATCTCCCCCAAGATCCAGCTATACCACTCCTGGGCATATACACAAGAAATGCTCAATCATACCACAAGACCACTTGCTCAGCTATGTTCATATCAGCATTGTTTGTAATAGCCAAAACCTGGAAACAACCTAGATGCCCTTCAACTGAAGAATGGATAAATAAATTGTGGCACATATACACAATGGAATACTACTCAGCAGAGAAAAACAATGACATCATATGGTTTGCAGGCAAATGGATTGATCTAGAAAAAATCATCCTGAGTGAGGTGACCCAGACTCAGAAAGACAAATATGGTATGTACTCACTCATAGGAAGATGCTAGATGTGGAACAAGGATGACTGGACTGCTACTCACATCACCAGTGAGGCTACCTGGAAAACGGGACCCCAAAAAAGACACGGAGAAATGGATGAGATCTACATGAACAGCCTGGTCATGCGTGGGAACAATGAAGAGCGACGGTCGAGGGAAAGAGAATGGGAGATCCTAGCTGGATCAAGAAAAGAGAGGGAGAACAACGAATAGGAGACCATGGTAAATGAAGACCACATGAGAAGGGGAGGAAGCAGAGAGCTAGGGAGGCCCACGGAGATCCACAAAGATACCCCCACAAAAGACTGCTGGCAATGGTCGAGAGACTGCAGGAACTGACCTACTCTGGTGATGGGATGGCCAGACACCCTGATAGTTGTGCCATAAATCCCATCCAAGGACTGAGGAATCTGGATGCAGACATCCATGACTGGGCCCCTGGTGGAGCACTGGGAGTCTAATTAGTGAGAAAGAAGAGGGTTTATATGAGGAGAATTGTTGAAGCCAAGGTTGGATAAAGCACCAGGACAAATAACCAAATGAATGGAAGCACAGGATCTATGAACCAAAAGCTGAGGGGCCCCCAACTGGATCAGGCCCCCTGAATGGGTGAGACAGTCATTTGGCTTGATCTGTTTGGGAGGCAGCTGTGCGTTGGTGCCGCGTCCCGGGCTCGTTGCATGAGTTGGCTGTTTGAATCCTGGGACTTATGCAGGGACGCTTGGCTCGGTCTGGGAGGGGGGACTGGACCTGCCTGGACTGAGTCTACCAGGTCGACCCCGGTCCTCGGGGGAGACCTTGATCTGGAGGAGGTGGGAATTGGGCGTGGGCTGGGGGGAGTGGGAGGGGGGCGAGAGGGGGAGAACAGAGGTATCTGTGGCTATTATGTTGAACTGAATGGTGTTTTAAAATAAATTTTAAAAAAAGCTAAAATATAAAAAAATAAAATAAAATAAAAATGTAATATAAAGTTCTAGTCCTTAAAAGCTATTTAGGATAATAAAGAAATACAGCTTAGTAGTTAGTCATCTATAACAATCAAACTTAGAGTCATGTTAGCTATGTTTTCAAGGTTAAACAGAAACATATTTTAAACAGATAATTTTTAAACACTTTGGAGACCTACAGAATACGGTATTTAAAATGTTTTAATAACATAAATAACATAAATTGTCCTTATTGTATATAGTTTTACTGTGTTAGAGTTAAGATCCTCTCTATTTAGATTAAAATGAGGAAATGTTGTAGAATATTTTTATTCTGTGTGAAGATGTGTTGCTGTGATTTGTATAATAAAAAGCTGATAGCCAATAGCTAGGCAGGTGATATATAGAAGACTTCCAGGCAGAGAGAGAAGGAGGAAATAATAGAGGCATGCAGAAAGAGTCAAACACACAAAATGAGAGAGAGGTAAAAGCTATGTGTTAGAACATAGATAAATACAAATATGTGTGGTGATATAAGGTAGGAGGAGACAGGAGCTCAGTCCTTTTGGCCTGAGGATTCAGTAGTGGTAAGAAGTTTCTCTAGTGGCTTGTTCCTTTGTCTCTCTAATCTTCAGCATTAACCCCAGTATCTGGCTCTGTGTCTTTATTAAGATCAATTAGAATTCATGCTACATCTAGAGTCCAACTTGGAGGCACTAATTCATGAAAAAGCCACTTGTCTGTAGCTTTGCAGCCACCAGCTCATGCTGAAGCTACAGTCAGCTGGAGTCACTACCCCGCTGGCTAGGTTTTCCTTTTCTTTCCCAAGCCATCTGAGGGAGTTTGGGATATTTTTCTGTTGTAGCCTCTCAACAGCAGGGTACACAGACTTTTGGGCTCCAAATGCCACAGGAATTAGCTGCTTTTGCACATTCCCCTACATAGACAGCTGGGTCTTTGTCTTCTTCCCTCTCCCAGTGAGTTGGGGCTTTCCCTGGACCCCCTCCTCAGGCTGCTAGGTAGCCACTACACTTCACCATCATCTGAATTATTATGAGAAGATTTTGTGAGACAATTGGGATTTCATAAAAGGGGGAATTAGTTAAAAAAAAGACAAAAAGATTTTTTCTCATATTAAAAAATGGGAAACATTATTACAATGAAGGGAGTTATGTCTCTGGTGATGCACTGGACAGTTTCAAAGTAGAGCAATTAAATGAGAGAATAAATAATTTAGATGATATTTATGTAATGTCAGCTATAAATACTATTTGTTTGATTATTTTTGTTTTATCATTAAAAAAATGGTTAATATGAATGCCAAGATAAAAGTTTTAGAAAAACTTGTTAAAGCAAACCATAGAAATATTCAGACCCAGACAGAGGAATTTTTAGAAGAACTAATTTCAGCATTGCACTAAGACTTTCAAACAGCCAACCTTAATATTTCTGGTAACCTTACAGGAATTGCCAAATAATAAATGGCCCCCAGACTCTGTAAAAGCTGACTGGACTCCTGTGCAAATGTTAGATTTGAGGAGAATCAAAGAAGTGATAGTCTCATATGGCATGAATTCAACTTTTGTGAAGCAGATGTTAAACTCATGGTCAACTTTTAATAGAATTATCCTCAATACTGGAGAGATTTGGTTACAGTAGTCTTGGAGGCTAGTCCTCAATTACAATGAAGGACCTGGTGGGAAGATGAGGCTAAGATCATTGAACAATGAAGTAGAGGTATAGAAATCTCCAAATACCAACTTCTTGGAGGGGAAGATTATGCTAATGTTGAAAGGCAGTCTCTATATGATGATCACACCCTGGCTTTATGCTGCCCAGCAGCTTTGAATGCTTGGGACAGAACTGAAGAAGTAGGAAAGAAAATTGAGTCATTTACTAAAGTGATACAGGACCCAAAAGAAACCTTCATTTATTTCTTACAAATATTGACTTCAGTAGTAAATAGAATGATACCAAATTCAGATGCTAAACAAATAATAATTGAATCTTTGTATTTTGAAAATGTAAGTGCACAATGCAAAGGGATAATTAGTCTATTAAAGACAAAATCAGCAACCATAAAGGAATGGATCTGAGATACAATCAATATTAAATCTCATAACCATGATGATGCTTGGATAGGAGAGGTGAATTCCAGAGGTTTGAAGAAAAATTGAAATGTCAAATGTTTCAATTCTAGAAACAAGGTCACCTCAAAAGGGACTGTAAACAAGGCATTTCTAGAAACAATGTTTTTTCCAAGAATAATCTCAACAGAATGCCCCTCCCTTTTGGAGTATGCAGATGGTGTGGCAAAGGCAGGCATCAGACCAATGAATGTAGATCCACAAAGGACAGACAAGATAACCCTTTGCTATCAGGAAATGCCTTGGGGGGCCTCTTGAAGTCATTTCCTGTCATCATGGAGGAAACTCCTTCCCAGAGCAATTAAAGAACCTAATGCCTATTGTAAGAAATCATACTTGTCTGGATGATAGAACAGCTATAGAAGAAAGAACAAAAATTTCAGGAGAAACCAAAAGGCAAATATTATAAAGGTTCAATTTGAACAAGAGAAACCTCTTAATTACAAGAGGTGATAGTTCATCAACCAGCAGGGCTATTCAATTTAAACTAACTTATATGAATAACAAATGCTTCTCATTTGATCAGATATAACTTGTCAAAAATGAACCTCCCCAAATTTAGAGTTGGAACAGGGTTTTGCTTTTGTTTTTCAGGAGAACAAAGCCAACTAGCTAAGGAATCTGAAGGGTGCTGAATGAGACATCTGAAGAAAAAGAACAAATTATCCAGAAAAAAAACTACCAAGAAAAAGAGTAAATTGGACTACTAGCATATCACATCTCCAATAGGATAAAATTTCGTAAATCTTCCCAAATGTTTGTTTCTGCTTCTCTCTCCAGATGTATAATGCAAATGGTATTTTTTGTAGTCCCAGTTAAATTGAAAATTAAATCTGGCTTTGGAGTTCTAGTGTGACTCTTTCCTTCTCTAAACTCAAGCATGCTTGTTAAATGAAACTGCAAATTCTCTGTCTCTTGTCAGAAAAGCCAGCTAATATAGGGCAGAAGAAAAACCAAAATTAAGAGACTGTTCTATTGCTACTAATCTCATGATCCTTTGGTTTTTTTTAACTATTTAAAACTTTTCTTAAGGTATTAATTTTATATCAAAATTTATAAGATTAATATATTTTTAAACTTCTTATTGTGATATTAATGGTCATATAAAGTATAATTGAATCCAGAAAAAAATTCATCCAGCTTTTTGTACACTATTTCAGGTTTGAGTCTTCTGTCAAGTAACTAGGAATAAAGTTTTTGTAATCTGGGAGTAAATAACATATTGATCCTTTAACCTCCTTGAGATTTGCTATGTATGACATTTGAAATGTTAAGTTTTCTACAGTGAAGGATAAATTTTTTGAACAGCAATTTCTGAAGTCTCCAAAAGGAGGATGGAGCCCCTACACCCCCACACATTGCATTTCCAGTTTCAGGCCAGTAGACAGGCAGACCTCCTGCACACAGGTCAGACTACCCCCATCTCCCATCAGACCCTGTAACCCAAGCCCCGCCTCCCCCAAATCCCACCCACCCTCCAATACTGCAACTATTACCTGAGACAGAACCTGCCAGCACCCAATTCAACTGAAAGGACAGTTGGCAGGCAGACCTCATGCAGACATGTCAGACTACCACCATCTACCACACTCTAAGACTGCAGCAACTCCCTGAGACAGAGCCCACTAGTATCACATGGACTAATAGCTGTTCCCCAAGACAAAGAGTCCTTCAGCATCGACCAGACCAAGAGCTCCCACTAGATCAAGAGTATCAATCAGACCAAGAAAGGCTCCCTCAGACACAGACATCACTTGCACCAAGTGGAGAAAGAGATGGATAGATGTCAGTGCAAAAATACAGTTGTCAACAAAGAAACCAATATGGCTTATGGTGATATTTTATTTGTATTCAAATGTTATTTGTATGTTAATAAATAAAGTTGTCTGGGGGTCAGAGCTATTAGCAAGCCATAGGAAAGCAGGGCAGTGGGGACCTGGAGGTCTATACAGACAGGCTGTGACAAGGCAGTCATGTGGTTGGGTTTACAACCAATGAGAAGGCAGAACAGAAACACTATAAAAAGAAAGACACACAGAAAGTGGTTCTGGTTTGGAGAGGTAGGACCACCGCAGGAGGAAGGGTAAGGTTTTAGCTCTTAGCTCTAACCTCTTGGCTTTCTTCTTTGTATTGGTTCTGTGTTTCTTATTTATTAAGATGGTTGGTTCCATCTATAATGGCTCCATCAGAACCTACATCAGCAAGACCTGAACATTCCAACACAGAAGAAACAGAAGATATCTACCATAAAAATGACTTTAAGAAGGTATTAGACTTCTTAAAAGAGGAAATGAAAAAAATCCCTTAAAGAAATCAAGGAAAAGTCAAATAAAAAATGGGGAAAAATCAGTAAATCCCTTGAAAGCCAAGAGAAAGCAATTAAACAAGTGAGAGAAACAGTTCAAGATTTCAAAACTGAGATGGAGTCAATAAAGAAGACACAAACTGAGGGAATACTGGAAGTGGAAAATTTGAGTAAATGAACAAGAACTACAGATGCATGTATAACCAACAGAATGCAAGAGATGGAAGAGTGGACATAGACAGATGAAACAAAATATTCCATGATGAAACCAGATTTAAACATTACCTATCCACAAATCAGTCCTATAGAAAGTGCTAGAAGGAAAAATCCAACCTAAGGAAGTTAGATGCACCCATGAAAATACAGGCAATAGATAATCCCAAACCACAAATACCAAAGAAGGGAGACACACAACACTACCAGTAAAAATAGCAAGAATTAACAATCATTGGTTGTTAATGTCCCTTAATATCAATGGACTCAATTTGCCAATAAAGAGACAAAGACTAACAGAATGGATTAAAAAAGAAAAAAACAGTATCCCTCTTCTGCTGCATACAAGAAGCACACCTAAACTTCAAAGACAGAAAATGCCTCAAAATAAAGGGCTGGAAAAAGTCTTTTTAGTCAAATGGACTTAAGAAGTGAGATGGTATAGCTATCCTAATATCTATCAAAATAGACTTCAAACTAAAATCAATCAAAAGAGATTAAGAAGGACATTACATATTCATCACAAGAAAAATCCCTCAGGATGAAGTCACAATTCTGAACATTTATGCCCCAAATATGAGGGTACCTACATATTAAAAGAAACATTACTAAAGCTTAAATCACATTCAAACCCAACACACATATAGTGGGTGGGAGACTTGACTCCCCACTCTCACCAAGGGACAGACAGGTCTGCCAGATAGAAACTTAACAGAGAAATAAGGTAACTAACAGACATTATGACTCAGATGGACTTAATAGACATGTATAGAACATACCAAAACAAAAAAGAATATACCTTCTACTCAGCATCCCATGGAACTTTCTCTAAAATTGATGATAAACTCAGTCACAAAGCAAATCTCAACAGATATGAAAAATTGGTATAACCACCTATACTTTATCAGAACACCTGCCTTGAAGTTAGAATTCAACAACACAAAGCACAGAAAGCCTACAAACTAACTGAAACTGAATAATGCTCCACTGAATCACCATAGGGTCAAGGAAGAAATAAGAAAGAAATTAAAGAGTTCCTAGAATTTAAGGAAAATGAATGTACAAAATACACAAACTTATGGGACACTTTGAAAGCAGTACTAAAAAGAAAGTTCATATCTCCAAATGCCTACATAAGGAAGTTGGAGAAATATCACACCATACACTCAACAGTACACCTGAAATCTCTAGAACAAAAAGAAGCATACTCATCCACAAAAAGTAGGCAACAGGAAATAATCAAATTGAGGGCTGAAACCAAAAAAAATAGAAACAAAGAGAACAGTACATAGAATCAATGAAACAAAAAGTGGGTTCTTCAAAAAAATTAACAAGATAGTCATACCATTATCCAAAATAACTAAAAGGCAGAGAGATAATATACACATTAACAAAATTGGAAATGAAAAAGGGAAACAATAACAACAGACAATGAGAAAATTCAGAGACTATCAGGTCAAACTTCAAAAACCTGTACTCCACAAAATTGGAAAATCTAAAACAAATGGACAATTTTCTGGATAGGTACCATATACCAAAATTAAACTAAGATTAGATAAACAATTTAAATAGGCCCATAGCTCCTACAGAAATAGAAGCAGTCATTAAAAGTCTCCCAACCAAAAACAGCCAAGGGCCAGATTGTTTCAGTGCAGAATGCTACCATAATTTCAAAAAAGAGCTAATTCCAATATTCCTCAATTTGTTTCACACAATAGAAACAGAAGTAACATTGCCAAATTCTTTCTGTCAGACTACAGTTACTCTATTACCCAAACAACACAAAGATGCAACAAAGTAAGAGAATTACAGGCCAATCTCCCTCATGAACATTGATGTAAAAAAAATCAATAGAATACTGGCAAACAAAATCCAAGAAGACATTAAAAAATTGTTCACCATGATCAAGTAGGCTTCATCCTAAAGATGCAGGAATGGTTCAACATAAAAAAAAAATCTGTCAATGTAATTCATTGTATAAACAAATTGAAAGAAAAAAACATATGATCATCTCATTAGATGCCGAAAAAGCCTTTGACAAAATCCAACACCGCTTCATGATAACAAGTCTTGGAGATTTTAAGAATACAAGAAACATACCTGAACATAATAAAGGCAATTTACAGCAAGCCAACAGCCAACATCAAAGTAAATGGAGAGAAACTCAAAGTGAGTCCACTAAAATTGGGAACAAGACAAGGCTGTCCATTGCCACCATGTCTATTCCATATAGCACTTGAAGTTCTAACTATAGCAATAAGACAACAAAGGGAGATCAAGGTAATAAAAATTAAAAAGAAAGAAGTCAAACTTGCACTATTTGGAGATCACATATGATAGTATACCTAAGTGACACCAAAAATTCTACCAGGGAACTCCTACAGGTGATAAATCCTTTCAACAATGTGTCAGGATACAAAATTAACTCAAAGAATCAGTCGCCCTCCTATACACAAATGATAAATGGGCTGAGAAAGAAATCAGAGAAACATCACCCTTTACAATAGCCACAAATAATTAAAATAACTTGGAGTAACTCTAACCAAACAAGTGAAAGACCTATATGACAAGAACTTTAAGTCACTGAAGAAAGAAATTGAATAAGATAACAGAAAATGGAAAGATCTCCTGTGCTCATGGATAGGTAGAACCAACATAATAAAAATGGCAATCTTACTAAAAACAATCTACAGATTCAATACAATCCCCATCAAAATCCCAAGACAATTCTTCACAGTCCTGGAAAGAACTATATTCAACTTCATATGAAAAAAAGGAGTAAACCTAGGATATCTAAAACAGTCGTTTACAATAAAGGAACTTCTGGAGGCATCACCATCCCTGACTTTAAGCTCTACTATAGAGCTATAGTAATAAAAACAGCTTGGTATTGGCATAAAGGCAGACATATGGACCAATGGAATAAAACTGAAGACCCTGACATCAATCCACACACCTATGAACACCTGATTTTTGACAAAGAAGCCAAAACAGTACCATGAAAAAAAGAAAGCATCTTCAACAAATGGTGCTGGCATAACTGGAAGTCAACATGTAGAAGATTACAAATAGAGCCATATCTATCGCCATTCACAAAACTCATGGATCAAAGACCTCAAACATAAATACAGCTACACTGAACTTGATAGAGGAGAAAGTATGAAGTAGCCTAGAATGCATTGGCACAGGAGACTACTTCCTAAATATAACACCAGTAACACAGACACTGAGAGCAACAATTAATAAATGGGACATCCTTAAAATGAGATGCTTCTATAAGTCAAAGAACACAGTAAAAAGATAAAATGACAGCCTACAGAATGGAAAAAGATCTTTGCCAACCCCCATGTGATAGAGGCCTGATCTTCAAAATATATAAAGAATTCAAGAAACTGGACAGCAAAATACCAAACAACCCAATTAAAAAAATAGGTTACAGATCTAAACAGAAAATTCTAAACTGAAGAATCTCAAATGGCTGAAAGACATTTAAGGAATTGCTCAACATCCTTAGTCATCAGGTATATGCCATACACTGAAATACCATCTTAAATCTGTCATAAGGGCTAAGTTCAAAAACACTGAAGACAGTTTACATTTGAGAGGATGTGGAACAAGGGAAACACTCCTCCACTAGTGGTGGGAGTGCAAACTTGCACAGCCACTTTGGAAATCAGTATTGGGAATCAATCTACCTCAAGACCTAATGATATCACTCTTGGGCATATAGCCAAGGGATGTTCAATCGTACCACAAAGACAGTTGCTCAACTATGTTCAGAGCAGCATTATTCATAATTGCCAGAATGTGGAAACAACTTAGATGCCCCTCAACCAAAGAATGGATAAAGAAAATGTGGTACATATATACAATGAAGTACTACTCAGCTGTTTAAAAAAAATGACATCATGAAATTTGTAGGCAAATGGATGGAATTAGAAAATATCATCCTGAGTGAGTAATCCAGACTCAGAAAGACAAACACTGTATGTACTCACTCATAAGTGAATACTAGATATAAAGCAAAGGATAATCAGACTACAACCCACAGCTCCAGAGGGGAAACAGAGGAGATCTCCATTAGTAAACTGAGGATGAGGGGAGCATTAGAGGAGCAGGATGGGTGATGAGAACATTAGGGAATGGGATGGTTGAGCTAGGGAAGGGATGGAGTGGGAGAGCATTGAAAGAGATATCTTGATAAAGAGAGACATATGGGGTAAGGGAGAAGCCTGGTGCTAGGAAAATTCCTAGGAATATACAAGGATGAACCCAGGTTAGGCTACTAGCAATACCAGTGATGGTCCCTGAACTGGCCTACCATGGTAATAAGATTGGTAAATGCCATAACTGCCATCATAGAGCCTTCATCCAGTAACTGATGGAAGCAGATGCAGAGATCCACAACCAAGCACCAGGCTGATCTCAAGGAGTCCAGTCAAAGAGAGGCAAGAGGGATTGTATGAATAAAGGGAGTAAAGATTATGATGGGGATATCTACAGGGACAACTGAACCAAGCTCACAGGAAGGAACTCATGATCTTTAGACCAACAGCTGTAGAACCTGCATGGGACTGGACAAGACCTTCTGCAAATGGGAGACAGCTATGTAGCTGTGTCTGTTTGAGGGTCTTCTGGCAGTGTGATCAGGATCTATTCCAATGCATGAGCTGGCTTTTTGGATCACATTACCTGTGTTTGGACATTTTTCTCATCCTTGATGCAGTGGGGAGGGCCTTGGTCCTGCCTCAACTGAATGTACCAGGCTTAGCTGTCCTACCATGGCAGAACTTACCTTTTGGAGGAGAGGATAAGGGGAGGGTCTGGAGTGGAGGTGGGGGGTAGAATCATGAGGAGGGATGAGAGGGGGATCTGCGGTTGGTATGTAAAATGAATTAAAAAAAATTTAAAAGACAGTTGAGTATTTTCATTGAATCTCTCTTAAATCAACCCAACTCAATTCCAGATCAGGTTAACAAGATTCCTCCAACCAAGTTATGTGACCATCAGGATAACAGAGGTCTTATCTTCTTATGTGTCTATGTTCAGTCAGACTTGTCAGAGGTATACTTGAGTTTCAGGCTGCTTTAACAATTCCCACTTCTCATGTCATCTTATGACTTAGAGCCAAGGCCAACAGGAGGAAGCTGCAACCAGAGTCAGAGGAACAGGCCCAAAAGTCCATATTGACATGTGTCTACTCACCACTTTATATTCCACTTTTCACTTTCAATCCTGGCCCCTCCTTCTATCCTTATTATTAGTGACATTTCTATCTCAGGACTATACTCCATCAAGGTATAAAACACACCTTTCCCTGATTTCTCATCTCATCGTTAATGAGCTCTGTCAACACTTTTCTTTTCTGCATTGCTGACCTCCTCAGATAAGCTGACATGTATCCTGCTCCCTCCTTCTGTGATAGATTCCATGAGAATTTAACTTGCAGAATAATAATGGCCTGCACGGGGTACCAAAGCAAGTTTCCGAACAAAAGAGATGTATTTGCCCCAGAGGGATAGAAAGTAAGGAATAAGAGACTAAGACAGGAGACAGAGGACTAGGAAGAAAGGAAAAGGAGCAAGAGAGAGGAGGGAAGGGATATTTGCCCCAGAGGAATTGCCTCTGGGTAGAGAGGAAACAGATGTGGCTCATATGCAAATGGAAGTTTATAAAGGATAAGGGGGAAACCCCATGTTAGGAGGAGTTGGTTTGCTTCTATTGGGCATGTTAATTAGGACATCCAAGGGGGCGTTTGATTGCTGGACTTCAATACTTTGATAACTGGACCTCGGTAGTCAGCCTCAGGAGGAAGAAGTGGTCAAATAAGAGAATACACCTTGATGGCTAGATTTAGGAATGTAATCAGTGGTATACAAGGGAGAGGGAAGGGGGAAGAGCAAGGCCACCCAGTGTCATGTTTGCCATGTTCTAGTCTGCTAGATCCATTCAGAAGTTCCCTTATCCTTTCATCAGGGCTTCTGAGAAAGTGTTAGGTCAGCCTTACTCCAATAGTCATCCAATTCATAACAGTATTTACAAACTATTAACTAAATAGTTAACTATTAACTAAATAATTATTTAACTAAATTAACTAACTAAATAACTGTTTTTATTTCTTCTGACAGGAGATATCCTCTACATATGCAACTTCCCCTTGATCTTTATACTCATACATAAATATTTCATAGGAGGACAGTTGAAATCATATTTTGTTTTCAAATTTTGGTTTCCAGTTTTCATGCAAGGAGAAAGTTTTCATTCACTTTTGGGGGTAATTCTTTGTTGACAAATGTTTATACTGATATTAGAAATGTCAGAAAATACAGTTTAAATTTTTCTATTGTACAAAGAGTTGATGGTTTTGACTATAGCAGTTAAGTACCATAACTTCGTGTAATAAATTAAGCTAATTTTGGTCACAACCAGGCTTACATAACATACAGGACACATGGAACATTAATGGTACCAGGGCTTCAGGTTCCAGGAAACAGTTCCTTATGGAATAATGGCTTGTTCTGCAGTGTCACAGGAACTTAACAAAACACAGAGCAGTCAGAAAGTACAGTGGAATTAAAATCTAAAATACAACCTACAAACCTAAAGGACACAAGAGATGACATCATCATTTATGTGAACTGCTTCTCACTAATCCCAGAATTTTCTAAGTAGTATCTTCCTGCAAAAGAAGTCAACAGCCCAGAGACCTATCTTGCTCAATTAATAATTGTTACACTATTGCATATGAACTTCATTTTACATCCAAATTCATTGAAGGAATCTTGAGATCTGCTTTTTGGTTGAGGGCTGCCTCCCTCTCACAGAATTTCTGAAAAGAGGGGTAAAAGATGAAAACATTGATGTAGGAATCAAGGCCCAAGAAAGTCATCATCAGGAGAAAATTATCAAAGACACTATATAATGCAATGTGTTCACTACAAACTATGGCAGCTAATTCTGTTTAAGAGACAAGAGGAATACAAACCAAAGTGAAACACATTCTTCATTTGTCATTCAAGTGGTTTTTCCCTGAAAACACTTTTCAAGCCACAAAACTCAGTCCATATATTCCATATACAAGTCAACTGATGCATGTGAGTGACCAGAGATGTTTTCTAAGGACCTCCAACCTCCAGATTCCATCCACAGAACACTCTAACTAATTCTGAGCACTGCTACTCAGCCTTTTGTTCAAATATTACTAATGCCTTGATCCTCTGTGGCACTCAGGTTTACTACCGCCTACCTGCTAGATGATCTGGGACTTGTAACCTAATGCTATGTTGCCCTGAGTGGTTGATAAATAAAATGCTGATTGGCCAGTAGCCAGGCAGTAAATAGAGGCAGAATAAGCAGACAAAGAGAATTCTGGGAAGAGGAAGGCTGAGTCAGGAAATGCCAGCCCACCATCCAGGGAGCAGCATGTAATGGCACACAGGTAAAGCCATGGAAAATGTGGCAACATATAGATTAACAGAAATGGACTGAGTTTAAGTGTAAGAGCTAGTCAGTGGTAGGCCTGAGCTAATGGCTGAACAGTTTTAATTAATATAAACTTCTGAGTGGTTACTTTATAAGCAGGCCACAGGACTTTGGGGGTTTGGCAAGACCCAGAGAAAATTTCCAACTGCAAATGGCACCCAAACAAGGGATGGCCAGACTGCAGTCCAAGGCTTCAGAGAGGATAGCTGATAGCAAGGGACACATGGAGAGCCAAATGAAGTAGAAGTGGATGGTATCTGTATGAGCAGGCTGGGGGTGGGGGAGTGGCAGAGAATAAGGAATGGGGAGTGAGAACATAGGGAAATGGGAGGGTCGAGCTGGAGTGGGGACAGAGTGGGAAGGCAGGGAAGGAGATACCATGCTAGATGAAGACATCATGGGAGTGGAAAGAGGCAGGGTGCCAGGGAAGCTTTCAAGAATCCACAGGGATGCCCCCACCTTGGACGGCTGGCAGTGATCAAGAGGGTGCCTGGACTGGTCTACTCTGGCGACTGGTCTAGTGAATACCTAAGTGTCATCATAGAGCTTTTATCCAGTGACTGATGGAGGTGCATGCAGGGATCCAGGACACCAGGCTGAGCTCTGGGAATCCAGTCAATGGGAGAGAGAAGGGATTCCATGGGCGGGGGACATTGAGATAATAATGGAAAGACATGCAGAGATGACTAGCCACACTGGTGGAGACCCATGAACTGTGGAGTAGTGGTTATGGAGCCCCTGTGGGACTGGACTAGGTCCTCTGGATACAGGAAACAGTTGTTTAGCCTGAACTGTTTGGGGGATACCTGAGCATGGGGATCTGTATCCATCCCTGGTGCATGGGCAGGCTTTTGGGAGCCCAGTGCCTTCAGTGTGGCACCTTGCACAGCCTTGGTGCAGCGGGGAGGGGCTTGGACCTGCCTCAGCTTGATATGCCTGGCTCTTCTGACTCCCCATAGGAGACCTTGATTTGGAGGATTTAGGGATGGGGGTGGCTTGGAAGGGAGGGCTTGGGGTGGGAGGAGGGAGGAGGTGGGATCTGTGGATGGTGTGTAAGATGAGTAGAAAATTTCTTAATAAAAAAATGGAAAAAAAAAATGGCACCCCCAAAAAAACACATTGATTACAAATGCACTCTCTTTCTAAAGAAGAAAAGTGGATAGTATAGATATGATAGGATGAAAGGGTAGATTAATGAATCTACTTTTAAATAGCAACAACTTGTTTAAAAATGTTTTACATTGCTATGGATTTTAGTTTATTGATACAAATATAAAGTTAATTTTGTTATACTGTATGTATATTTCTATTCTTATGTAAGGTATTGTGTTTATGCAGCTCATTTGAAATATATTGTATAATTTAAAATGCAGATTATTAGTCTTCTATGATAATCAAACATATAGTCATGTAAAGTTTTCTGGTATACATACATACAATTCAGTTAGGTAGGTAATCTTCAAACACTTTAAAGGCCTACAGAATATGGCATTTAAAATGTTTTAAAAACTTAGACTTTCCTGGACAATGAGACATGTCTGCTTCTGGCAGCACTGATTTACTTCAGAGAGGAAGATGGGCATTGAAGATACTCCATATGGAGTTTATCTTCTTCTTGGTGAAAATAGCCATTTGGGAAAAAAAATGTTCTTGCCTGGACTGCTTGACAAAATGTTGTATTGACTGGACATGCAGGACCCATAGAAAGATGACTACTGAACTTTGTAAGGCAAGATTGTCCTTCAGGTTCCTGCTTTGCAGAGGAGACTGACAGACATTCTACAGGACATAGAAAGAAGCAACTAAGAGACTCTAGGCCTATAGGCTAATGATGAATGTCCCAACATTGCAGAAGAACTTTATGTGACTGTCCAGACAGCCAGCTGTCTCTGTCATTTCCAGAATTTTGGAAGTTGCTTACAATGCATTTCCTGTTTTACTTAGGTAATACTATATCTTTCTGGGGTCTTTGATGTAGTTGAAGACTAGATAGTTATAATTTTCCTTGGTTATGATGAAAGATAAATTAGATATAAAACTTTAGACTCACAAATATAGGATAGATAAAATATTTTCTTTACATTTGCCAAATACAAATAGACTAGATATTGTAACTATAATTCTTGCTTGATAACTGCTTGTTATATGTAATTTTACAATGTTAAAGTTAAAATCTTCCTTTTTGATTAGATAGAAAAAGGGAGGAGCTGTGGGAGGTTCTATATGGTGTGAATCTATGTTGCTCTGATTGGTTGATAAATAAAATGCTGATTAGCTAATAGCCAGGCAGGAAGTAGAGGCAGGATAAGCAGACAAAGAGAATTCTGGGAAGAGGAAGGCTGAATCAGGAAATGCCATCCCACCATCCAGGGAGTAATATGTAATGGCACACAGGTAAAGCCACAGAAAATATGGCAACATACAGATTAATAGAAATGGGGGGAGTTTAAGGGTAAGAGCTAATCAGTGGTAGGCCTGAGATAATGGCTGAAAAGTTTTAATTAATATAAGCTTCTGAGTGATTATTTTATAAGTAGGGACTTGGCAGGACCCAGAGAAAACTTCCAACTACAACCTATTGTTCCTTTTTCCAAAATTAGGAGGGGTACCTGGTAAGGAACTCTTGACAATTACCATCACAGGATTTATAACAGCACAGCATGACAAATGAGTTGTCCTACCTTTTCTGCAGTTCTGAGTGTAACTGTTGGTGTCACCACTGGAGTGGCAGGACTGACTACTTCCTGTTGTATGCTAAAAAGTGTGTTGATCTCATTGTTAATAAAAAGCTAATTGTTCAACAAATGGCATTCCAACATGGGGCCAGAATTCCCATATAGGATCTGACAAGGCTTGAGGGAAGGTTCTAAAAACATGAAAGGATGTAACCAAATGTAGCTTCCTAGTCTCATGTCTCTGGTGCTGGTCACAGTACAGAGACACTGGCAGCTGCCTGTGGGCTTGAGCTGCCAGTGTGAGTCATGCCAGTAGGCCATGAGCTAAGACATTTTGTGAGTTCCCACAGTCTTTTACATGGCTGCAGTACAGACAGGTGTCTCTCAGCTACTGTCTATAGGCTTGAACAGCCAATTTAAGCTCCACAAGCATGCTGTCTGGGTATGGGGTTTTGAACATGCAGACAGAAAAGATTTCAGATACACAGTAAATAAATTCAGGTGAAAACAACCTCTTAAATAGGTTACAGTGTGTTTAAAAATTACATAGGCTTGGGAGAGAAAACAGGAAGTATAGACAGTCATAAAAAACAAGTAGATAGTTTTAAAATAATAAAGTTACCTACACTTTAACTGTACTCAATACTTTAGTATATTCGTGACTCCCTTTCTGTTGACATACACGTTTCCTTCTGATTTCAAAACAGAATGTATAAAGCTGCATTCTGATATCAACTTCAAGAAAGTTTCACTCATGACTTTGCAAGATTCACCAGTCTGTTCTTTCAGAGATAAATATATCTATCTCACACCCATGCCTCATTCACATCACTTTAACTGTACATCATTGTACTTTGGTCGCACCTACCTGCCTAGTCAAATGTTGCAAGAATGAAATAACATGAGAAATCAATGTGAGTCTTCTTAAGGAGTACTAAGGATTTTATTTGGATAAAAATTGAGGAAATACACTCACAAATACGAAACTGAGTAGACAGCTGAATTCATCCTTTCATCTGACCAGGACCGGATCTACCTGGTCATTCAATCCCACCAGGAAGCAGGAAGCTTTTCCTTTGTGTCCTGCTTGTCTGGAAATGACAGCATTCATACTGTCAGCAGTTGAGGCGAGGTCAGTTCTTTGCCCAGTGGCCATTTTGTGCCAAGAAGAAGACAAACTTCCATACAGAATGTCTTAGAAGTCTGACATTCTCTCGGGAGTAGATTGATCCTGCCAGGAGCAATCGTGTTTCACATCAACAGAATTCTAAGTTATCAAAACACTTAAATGCCATATTCTCTAGGTCTATGAAGTATTTGAAGATTGCCTATTCATTGGACATATGCTTATGTAAATTGGAAACCTTAAGTAACATAACTATAGATATGACAATCATGGGTGATTATTAATCTGTAAGCCTTATCTATCTAAATAACCTAAAAGCTAAGGGTTCATATATCAAGGTAAATAGTCCGTAAAGAGGTGTACAAATATAAGGACAATGACCTCAAAATTGTGACAATATACAAAATATCTTTAACAGAGGTAGAAATGTAAGTGCAATATGATAACAATATCCTAAATATGTATCAATACACCAAATATCCAAAGCAGAGAATACACACAGACAATATGACAATTATAATTTTACAACTGTATCAATATACAAAATATTTCAGATAGGAGTGGGAACATGTGTACAATATGACATTTATAGTTTTGAATTTGTATGAATATACAAATTATCTTAAATAGGAGTAGAAAATATTTTACATTTGTATCAATAAGCAAGAATCCATATCAGTGCAAATTATCTAAGGCTAATGGCTTACTAAATTAGTTCACTAGTATATATAATAATCTACCTTAATATACTATACCTATCCATTCCCCTTATTTCTTTTCTAAAAAAAAAATCCTGACTCTAAGTTTTATTGTCTCCCCACAGCCCTTATAACAACTTATTCATGGCCATGAGAAAAATGAAAACTTCTATGAGAAGAAGCTTTGTTTTCTTAAAATTGCTTTCCTGACAAGCAGGACACAAGGAAAAGAAACTGCTGAACAAGACAGGGTAAGATGGTCTTTCAAAATTCCTGCTTCTGAAAATGGTTTGTCAGATATTCTAGGCCTGTAGCCAAAAATTGATGTGTTGCAATGGTGCTGAGAATCTTTAGGTGACTGTCCATGCTGCCAGCTGTCTCTGTCTGGTCTCAGAAATTTCAAGAAATTGCTTTTTAGAGAGTTATGGTATCTCTGTGGGATCCTGCAGGAGGCCAAATGGTTAAATCTCAATAGGACTAGTTGTAATGTATGTAGCCAGGCTCATAGTAATGGGTAAGGTTATCTGTGGTTCTGGCTAGAAGTGTAATATGATGGACTATCTCATCTTGGAACTATTCTGAAGAGTTTGCAGTCCAAAGCTGATCACTGAGTAGTGTTTTTTTGGTCCATGTCATCATTATGTTACAGGGTAGAGTTGTTGTGGGGCCCCATTCTCCTTCTGGAGACTTCAGAGATTGCTATTGGAAAGATTTATTTTTCACTATGGAAAACTTAATCATTACTTATATCAAAATGAAAAGTTTGAATATTAAGATGATGTAACATGTGAGGAAGGAGTCCAAGAAATCAAGATTAAGCAGGGAGAAAAATAGAATCTTGACAACAAGATGGTCCCTAGATTATTGGTTTTCTTCTGTCTCACACCAGTTGGCTCTTCTGATATGAGACAGAATCTCCATATTTCTTTAGAAACATACTTGGGTTTAGAGAAGGAGAGAGCCACATTCCAACTTGAAAGCCAGTTTATTTATAATTGAACTGGGACCACAACATTTCTAGATTTAAAAGAGATATAGATTTTCAGACCTTGATTTGGGGGATGTGGGGATGTGATGTGGAAAGGCTTGGGAGAGAGGACTCGGGGTTGGGAGGAGGGAGGAGATGGAACCTGTGGGTGATATGTGGAGTGAGTAGAAAATTTCTTAATAAAGAAAAATGGGGGGGAAGTTCTGGATTCACACAATCCACACGTGACTCTCATAATTTCTTCTCTACTAGAGCCATTTCCCTCACAGCATCAGCTGATAATTCTCTTGGACTATTTAATTCCTTGTCCCCTTGGAAAGGGTATTGGCCAAATTTACCAGTCCATACTTAGGTATTCCATTGATAGTTTGTAAGTTGGAAATGCTTCCTAACAATTTTTGAAAATCATTAAGAGTTTGCAATTAATCTCTCCTGAATTGTACCTTTTGGATTATAATTTTTTGTAGATCTATCTTGTATCCTAAGTAATTAAAAAATCTCTTCTTTGTATCTTTTTGGAAGGAATTTGTAACCCCCAGCAAGGCAGAACTTTCTTTGCTTTTTCAAACGTGCTTTCTAATGTATCTGACTTAGGATCAGCGATTAAAATAACATCCATGTAATGGTAAATCATAGATTGTGGAGATTTGGCAGGAATTGTTTCCAATGGTTTTGCAAGAAATATTGGCACAGGGTCAGGAGATTTAACATTCCCTGTGGGAGGACATTCCACTGATATATCTTTTGATTGGCTGGGAATTATAATTAGTGGGTACTGTGAAGGCCAATTTTTCTCTATTCTTTTCTTGTAGAGGTATAGTAAAAAAAACAGTCTTTTAAGTCAATAGCTATAATAAGTCATTCTTTGGGTAACAGAGATGGTGAGGGCATCGCATTTTGTAGAAATCCCATAGGCTGAATTACTTTATTAATGGCTCTCAGATCTGTTAGCGTTCTCCATTTACCAGATTTCCTTTTATTAACAAATACAGGATAATTCCAAAGGCTGGTAGATTCTTCAATATGTTGAATACTTAACTGCTCCTGAACTAGCTGTTCTATGGCTTCTATTTTCTTTTATGTAACAGGCCATTGTCCCACCCAGACAGGTTTATCAGTTAGCCATTTTAAAGGTAGGGCCATTGGTACCTCTGAGAGTTCAATGGTGGTTGTGCTGTTTATGTACATCCTGAAAGGTTGGTGGCTGATTTTTATAGTGTCTTATAATATTATTCCTAGATACATGAATTGGTCTATATTGCACTTCTGAGAATGGAGGAATTTTAATCTTTGTATTCCATTACTGTAACAGATCTCAGCCCCAAAAGTTCACTGCTACATTAGATACATATTGCTTCAGCCTTCCTCTCTGTCCTTCTGGCCTTATGCAGTAACTCATCTCATACTTTGTTTTAACTGAGATATGATTCCAATCCCTATAAACTGGACATCTACCTCCTGAAAAGGCCAATTCTAATGCCAGGATTTTGGCATAATTATGCTTATATCTGCACCTGTGTCCACTAAGCCTTCTAAAATAAAGTTATTAATTCATACTCTAAGCTTTGGTCTTTGTTCATTTATGGAAGTCTGCCAAAATATTCATTCTATGGTGCTTTTCAGAGTTTTTGATCCATCTATCAGAACTGTTCTATAATCCAGTGCAGTTTGTTCTTTACATTAGGCATTGGATTATTTAATTGTCTGGGGGGGGGGAGGGATTTCCTCCACAGTGACTGAAAATGACTGGACAGCTTTCTATTTGGGGGACAGTGAGAAGCCCTCTGGGGTATTTCGTGATGATAAAGGGTTACCTCATATGTCTCTTGTTGGTCTGCATTCATTGGTCCAATGTCAGTGTTTGCCACATTTTCTGCATAATCCAGAAGGTTCAGGTCTCCTCTTCGGGTTTTTTCTATAAGAAACATTGATTATAGGGGCACCCAGTGTACAATTTCTTTTTCTATGGGATGGTGTACCACTTAAAACATTTGGTACCTTGATGCCTCCTTCCACCTTTGGAAATCACCTCTCTTATCCAAGCCTCATCACAATAGTTAAGAGACCCAATATTGTTAATGTATTGGCTCTATTCTTCTATGGTTGCTGATCTGATCTTTAAAGGTGCAAGTGTCCTTTTGAAGTCTATATTAGCATTATCAAAAGCCAAATATTGAGTTAATACTGATCTTAATTCTTGGTTTTGTTTATAGTCTTGGTCAATCTTTGTAAAAAAAAAAATCAGTAAACAATTCTTTTGACCCCTGGAATTCCTTTGTATTCCTTTGTATTCTTTTGTATTCCTCAGTTGGTTTCCCTGGTTCTGAAATCTTTTCCCAAGCATTTAAGGTTGCTGTAGGGCATATGGATAATGTATGCTCATCAAAGGTATACTGTGCATTTATATCAGTGAAACACCCTTGCCAAGAATTTGATCTTGGGAGATCACAAAACCTCTAAACTAACCTTGCTGCTCAAGGGCCTTAGCTTCTTCTTGTAACCAGTTTTTTCCATTGTATCTGCTGGCTGTCTTCCAACACAGTGGATATTAATTGATTCCAATCATTAGGCATGATGCTGTTTCTAAAAAATCATGTATTTAACATCTGTTTCACATATGTTGAATGTATACCATACATAACTACAGCTTCCTTGATATTATTTAAATTTCTCATATGAACAAACTGCCAGATATATTCTACATTCCTGCAGGATATTTATCACTTTCTGGCTTTTCACAAATGGTGATAGGGTAAACTATAACATGAACACCACCTGTTGTTACCTTTGGTAAGTCAACTCTAACTCAGTAAGGTACTGGTGATATTATGACTTCTATAGCTTTGACTTTCTGCTTGTTATCACCCTTATTCTCAGTTCTAGCAGATTCCTCCAAAACTTGAAATTGATTAATCACAGCTTTTTCTAGACTCTGTGTCTCCTGTACTATAAATAATTTCAGTGACTTCATGTAATCAAAAGACTTTTTATGTTCATCAGAAACATATGATTCCAAAGACTTTATTCTATCAAATTATGATGATCATTCCTCCTTAGAAATTATCTGTGTGACATTAAGTTTGCTCTGAAGATTTGCCATTTTATCCATTAGGTATTCACATTTGTTATCAATGGAATTAAATTTTGTATCCAGTTATTATTAGTGGACTGAAGTTGTTTTAGCAAATTAGTAGATTCCAAATAAAGAATCCTTTTGTGTAAGCTCTCATTACCACTTTGCAAAGTCTATATCAGTCCCATTAATGTCTCATTGTTGGTATTCTTATTAAACCAATTTTTCAGTGATATGATATGAATTACTATACTGATCACCAATACAGCAAAAATTGTATATGTCCCAGGAAGATTATATATATCTCATAAAATTTCATCCATAGTACAAGCAAAGAAGATTTTACATTCCTAGTTATATTATCTGACATTGTGTGAGAGACTTAAAATTTGTAAAGAATTTTTATGTATTTATTTATTCATTTATCAGTTTAAGGGGTAAAGTTATCAAGTAATTTACCTAAGACAAGATCCTAGAGAGATTGTCCTAAGTGTCCAGCTGTTCCAGATATAATTGACCAGGTTGAGAGAATGGCTGGCAAACTCAATGATTTTGGGATGTGGTATTAATGTTTTGCCAGTAGGAGTCACAGGTATAGCACCAAAACAGACCTGGTGTGAGTTGATTCAGCTCCCTAAATGGGATGCTGTGAATCAAACACTAACCCAGGCAACCCCTGGGTTAGTACATGAGTACTGGACAGAGCTGCCAGGATCACAACAAATGAGGTAATACACGGAACAATGGTGGTGCTATCTGTGCACAGAATGATAGTGGTAGCAGTAGCAGCGGGAGTTTCAAAAGATGGAAAGGCTTTCCTGAGCTTGGAAACCAACCCCCAGCTCAATTTGGACCTAGAGGTGAGTGACTGTGTTTATACCCAGTGAGGCCCGCCCCTAGGACCCATCCCAGGGCCCCAGCCTTTCCCCAGGAACACCTGCCCAACTTGGCCCCAGTTGCTGCCCAGCAGGCAGGATGCCTGCTGGAAGGCTCCTCATTCACCAAGACCCCTCAGCAGCAGACCCTGCAATCTACACACCCTGCCCCCATTCCCATCTGCCCAAGACCCCAGCCATTTCCTGAGGCTAGGAAACCAACCCCCAGCTCTATTCAGGACTAGAGAGAGAGAACTCTCATTGGACAAAGGGTTGTCACTGGACCAAGAATAACCTCAGCAGACAGGGAATCTTCTGGCCCTCGTTAGACCAAGAGTGGCTTTCTGAGAAGTAGAATCTGCCACCTCTCACTGGACCAAGAGTCCTGAGAAGACCAAGAATGCATCTGTGACTCACAGAATCCACTAGCTTTGGTTGACCCAAGAGCAGCTACCTGAGACACAGAATCTGCCTGCTCCAATTAGACCAAGAGCTAAGATTAGGCCCAGAAGGGCTCCCTGAGACACAGACACAACAAGCTCAGAGTGGACCAACAGCAACTCACTCATACACAGGCACCTCCTATACACACTGGAGGAGAAGATGGGCAGACATCAAGGCAGAAGTACAAATAATAACACAAAGAGCAATATAACATCACCAGAAACTAGCCCTCCTCCAACAGCAAGACCTGAACATCATAAGACAGAAGAAGCAGAAGAAAGCAACCATAAGAATAGCATCATGAAGATGGTAGAGACCTTTCAAGAAAAAATGAAATTAAGGAAAAGATAAACAAAAAAGTGGAAGAAATCAATTAAGAAATTGAGAAAAAGACAAACAAAAAATTGGAAGAATTAGAGGAAAAGACAAATAAAAAATTGGAAGAAAGCAATAAATCCCTTAAAGAAAACTATGAAAAAGGAATTAAACAGGTTAGGGAAACAGTTTAAGACCTGAAAAGGGAAATAGAAACAATGAAGAAGACATAAACAGAGGGAATGCTGAAAATAGAAAACCTGAGTAAATGAACAGGAAACACAGATGCAAGCATAACCAACAGAATACAAAAGATGGAAGAGAGGATCTCTGGTGTAGAGGATACAATAGAGGAAATGGATTTGTCAGTCAATGAAAATATCAAAGCCAAAAAAGTCATAACACAAAATGTCCAAGAACTCTGGGACACCATGAAAAGACCAAACCTAAGAATAATAGGGATAGACGAAGGAGAAGAATACCAACTCAAAGGCAGAGAAAATATATTCAACAAGCGCATAGAAGAAAACTTTCCCAACTTAGAGAAGGAAATGCCTATGAAGATATAAGAAGCCTATAGAACACCAAACAGACTAGACCCAAAAAAAGTCCCCTCACCACATAATAATTGAAACACTAAACCTACAGAATAAAGAAAGAGTATTAAGAGCAGAAAGGAAAACGGCCAAGTGACTTATAAAGACAAAGCCATGAGAATAATACCCAATATCTCAACAGAGACTTTGAAAGCCAGAAGGACTTGGACAGATGTAATGCAGACACTAAGAGACCATGGATGCCAGCCTAGACTAATATACCCAGCAAAACTTTCAATCATTATAGACGGAGTGAACAAAACATTCTAAGTCAAAACCAGATTTAAACAATACCTATCCACAAATCCAGCCCTACAGAAAGCACTAAAAGGAAAATTCCAACCTAAGGAAGTCAGATAACACCCATGAAAACACAGGCAATAGATAACCCCATAGCAGTAAACCCCAAAGAAGAGAAGTACACACACACTACCACCAAAAGATAACAGGAAAAAACAGTCACTGGTCATTAGCATCCCTTAATATCAATGGACTTAATACACCTATAAAAAGACACAGGCTTATAGAATGGATATGAAAGCAGGACCCATCTTTCTGCTGCATACAAGAAACACACCTCAGTTTCAAAGATAGACACTACTTCAGAATAAAAGGCTGGGAAAAGTCTTTCCAATCAAATGGTCTTAAGAAGCAAGCTGGTGTACCCATCCTTTTATCCAACAAAATAGACTTCAAACTAAAATCAATCAAAAGAGATGAAGAAGGATATTACATACCCATCACAGGAAAGATCCACTAAGATGAAGCTTCAATTCTGAACATTTATGCCCCAAACACAAGGGCACCCACATATGTAAAAGAAACATTGCTAAAGCTTAAATCACACATAAAACCCCACATATTAATAGTGGGAGCCTTCAACACTCCACTCTCACCACTGGACAGATCTGCCAAATGGAAACTTAACAGAGAAATAAGGGACTTAATTGATGTTATGACTCAAATGGACTTAATTGATATCTACAGAACATTCCATCCTAACAAAAAAGAATACTCCTTCTTCTCAGTACCCCATGGAACCTTCTATAAAATCAACCATATGCTTGGTTACAAAGCAAATTTCAACAGATACAAAAAATTGGAATAGCCGGGCGGTGGTGGTGCACGCCTTTAATCCCAGCACTCGGGAGGCAGAGCCAGGTGGATTTCTGTGAGTTCGAGGCCAGCCTGGGCTACCAAGTGAGTTCCAGGAAAGGCGCCAAGCTACACAGAGAAAACCTGTCTCAAAAAAACCAAAAAAAAAATGGAATAACCTCCTGTGTTCTATCAGACCACCATGGTTTAAAGTTAGATTTCAACAACAAAAATTACAGAAAGCCTACAATATCACGGAAAATGAATAATGTTCAACTGAATCACCAATAGGTCAAGGAAAGAAATTAAAGACTTCCTGGAGGTCAATGAAAATGAATATACCACAAACAAACTTATGGGATGCTATGAAAGCAGTGCTAAGAGGAAAATCCATAGCACTTAATGCCCACACAAATAAGTTGGAGAAATCTCACACTAGTGACTTAACAGCACACCTGAAAGCTCTAGAACAAGAAAAAGTAAAGTCACACAGGAGGAATAGATGCCAGGAAATAATCAAATTGAGAGATGAAATTAATAAAGTAGAAACAAAGAGAACAATACAAATAATCAATGAGACAAAGAGTTGGTTCTTTAAGAAAATCAACAAAATAGACAAACCCTTATCCAAACTAACCAAAAAGCAGAGAGTGAGCATCCAAATTAGCAAAATCAGAAATGAAAAGGGAGACATAATAACTAACACTGAGGAAATCCAGAGAACCATCAGGTCATACTTCAAATACCTATATTCCACAAAACTGGAAAATCTAAAAGAAATGGATAATTTTCTGGATAGGTACCACATACCTAAGTTAATCAAGATCAGATAAACTATTTAAATAGACAAATAACTCCTAAGGAAATAAAAACAGTCATTAAAAGTCTCCCAACCAAAAAAATTCCAGGACCAGATGGTTTCAATGCAGAATTCTACCAGATCTTCAAAGAAGAATTAATACCAATAATCTTTTTTGTCTTTTTTTTTTTTTTTTTTTTTGGTTTTTCGAGACAGGGTTTCTCTGTGTAGCTTTGTGCCTTTCCTGGAACTCACTTGGTAGCCCAGGCTGGGCTCGAACTCACAGAGATCCACCTGGCTCTGCCTCCCAAGTGCTGAGATTAAAGGCATGTGCCACCACCACCCGGCCCAATACTCTTTAAATTGTTCCACACAACAGAAACAGAAAGAACATTACCAAACTCCTTCTATGAGGTGCCGCAGACCACCCAGAGGGAGACCACCACTGCGGGAGAACCAGGGAGAAGGCTCGAGGAGAAGTCAGGAATCAGCGAGGAAATGACAGACAGACACACAATGTGTTGATGTGCTGCTGCAGATTTACTTCTGCAAAATCAGTGCTTATATTCTTTTACAATCAAGGAACTTGGCAGGGGGTTACATCAGACTGTTAACTTTTACAATTACTTCAGAATCAGCAAAAAACAATAACAAAGTACATCAGTATCTATTTCTGTGTAGTGCAAGAGACAATAACAAAGCACATCAGTATCTATTTCTGTGTATCACTTCCGCAGCTTGGAGTTCATTGCGGTTGTTGCTTAAGGGCATGATCTCAGAATTTTGTGAAATCTGTCTCACGCCAAAGACCACATCTGTGGGAACTAGATTTTTACCAGCCAAGGTTTAACTCACCCTCTATATACTTTTTGTATAATTTCATTTATTTCTTCCTCACTCCTATATATCCACTTATCCTTCCAGTTGTCATATACCCTTCTATACCAATACCTTAGGGCTGGCTTCATATTTTCTATGATCTGCTGTCTTTCTTCCTTACTATAAAGGCACCAAGGCTTTCTAGTCCTGGCTAGCCTTTCCATAAAAGGCAAATCACTCCAAAGTTGTTTCTTTCCTTCATGATTCACTCATCTATTCCCAACTTCATCATAGCCTCCCATATATGGGAGCAGCTCTAGGTAATTTCCACTCTCAGGGGTCCACCTAGGGGCTGTCCACCAACGCCCCCCCTCCCCCCGACACAGAAAAGACATACAGAGAAAAAGCATGATTAGTGCCAACAAGGACTGTCGCCAAGGCCATCTTGTCCTCCAGGGCCTCCTGGAATCCTCAGGCTGCATGGCGACTGCTGATTGCAGGGGAAACTGCCTGAGGCCCCGCTCCAGGAAGCTTCAACCTCAGCCCTTCAGCTGCCTGACTCCAGCGCAGCGGCATGCTTTGCTACAGCTACACATGTGTCACAGCTGTGGGCGTAGCAGTTCCCCCTTTTCTGTTTTTAAAATGAAGCTCGAACACGTCCTGTTGCACTGTTTTTATGGAAGTATAGAGACATTTAATGAGACAAGGGAAAAGAAAGATGACCAGTACCACTAGTAAAATAAGCACACCAATGACTATAAAATATTGAATCCAATCCATAGGATTCAAATCTTTGATTCCCTTTTCTATTTCTGAAGCTAGGTCTTGTAAACCTCCTATCTGCAAATGGGCCTGACTCATAGCTGAGATATCTTTCTGAAGTGCATCTAAATCATGAGTAATATCTGTATCTTGCCAGACACCTTGCAGGTGGGTCTTGACCTTTTCCCAAGGCTGAGAAGTATTATAAGGTAATGGAGTAACACAGATGGATTTAAAATTACCATGGCAGCGAGCAAACATTGTGGTCTTAAGGTTAGAAATATCTTGTCCTAAGGCCAAAACCACTTCTTCTAAAACATTAATTTTTGACTCTAATTTTTTATCTATAGCCTCCTGCTCAAGCAGAGCCATAGTGATATTCTTTTTTTTTAATATGCATGTGTTAAATGTTGATTTTTTTCTTTTTCTTTTTTTTTCAATTCCTTTTTTTTATTATTATTTTATAACACCATTCAGTTCAACATAATAGCCACAGATTCCCCTGTTCTCCCCCTCTTGCCCACCCCTCCCCCAGCCCACCCCCATTCCCACCTCCTCCAGATCAAGGTCTCCCCGAGGACCAGGGTCGACCTGGTAGACTCAGTCCAGGCAGGTCCATTCCCCCCATCCCAGACCGAGCCAAGTGTCCCTGCATAAGTCCCAGGATTCAAACAGCCAACTCATGCAACGAGCCCAGGGCCTGGCACCAATGCACAGCTGCCTCCCAAACAGATCAAGCCAAATGACTGTCTCACCCATTCAGGGGGCCTGATCCAGTTGGGGGCCCCTCAGCTTTTGGTTCATAGATACTGTGCTTCCATTCATTTGGTTATTTGTCCCGGTGCTTTATCCAACCTTGGCTTCAACAATTCTCGCTCATATAAACCCTCTTCTTTCTCACTAATTAGACTCCCAGTGCTCCACCAGGGGCCCAGCCATGGATGTCTGCATCCAGATTCCTCAGTCCTTGGATGGGCTTTATGGCACCACTATCAGGGTGTCTGGCCATCCCATCACCAGAGTAGGTCAGTTCCTGTGGTCTCGCCACCATTGCCAGCAGTCTTTTGCGGGGGTATCTTTGTGGATCTCCGTGGGCCTCCCTAGCTCTCTGCTTCCTCCCCTTCTCACCTTCTCTTGTGGTCTTCATTTACCATGGTCTCCTATTCCTTGTTCTCCCTCTCTTTTCTTGATCCAGCTAGGATCTCCCACTCTCTTTCCCTCGACCGTCACCCTTCATTGTTCCCACTCATGACCAGGCTGTTCATGTAGATCTCGTCCATTTCTCCATGTCTTTTTTTGGGGTCCCGTTTTCCAGGTAGCCTCACTGGTGATGTGAGTAGCAGTCCAGTCATCCTTGTTCCACATCTAGCATCTTCCAATGAGTGAGTACATACCATATTTGTCTTTCTGAGTCTGGGTTACCTCACTCAGGATGATTTTTTCTAGATCCATCCATTTGCCTGCAAACCATATGATGTCATTGTTTTTCTCTGCTGAGTAGTATTCCATTGTGTATATATGCCACAATTTATTTATCCATTCTTCAGTTGAAGAGCATCTAGGTTGTTTCCAGGTTTTGGCTATTACAAACAATGCTGATATGAACATAGCTGAGCAAGTGCTCCTGTGGTATGATTGAGCATTTCTTGGGTATATGCCCAGGAGTGGTATCGCTGGATCTTGGGGGAGATTGATACCCAATTTTCTAAGAAAGCGCCATATTGATTTCCAAAGTGGTTGTACAAGCTTGCATTCCCACCAGCAGTGGAGGAGAGTTCCCCTAGTTCCACATCCTCTCCAGCATAAAGTGTCTTCAGTGTTTTTGATCTTAGCCACTCTGACAGGCATAAGGTGGTATCTCAGAGTTGTCTTGATTTGCATTTCCCTGATGATTAGGGAAGTTGAGCAATTCCTTAAATGTCTTTCAGCCATTTGGGTTTCCTCTGTTGAGAATTCTCTGTTTAGTTCTAAAGCCCATTTCTTAATTGGACTGTTTGTCCTTTTGATGTCTAATTTCTTGAGTTCCTTATATATTCTGGATATCAGTCCTCTGTCACATGTGGGGTTGGTGAAGATCTTTTCCCATTCTGTAGGGTGTCGCTTTGCCTTGTTGACCATATCCTTTGCTCTACAAAAGCTTCTCAGTTTCAAGAGGTCCCATTGACTGATTGTTTGTCTCAGTGTCTGCACTACTGGTGTTATATTTAGGAAGTGATCTCCTATGCCAATGAGTTCAAGACTATTTCCTACTTTCTCTTCTAGCAGGTTCAGAGTAGCTGGATTTATGTTGAGGTCTTTGATCCACTTGGACTTAAGTTTTGTGCACGGTGACAGATATGGATCTATTTGCAGCCTTCTACACGCTGATATCCAGTTATGCCAGCACCATTTGTTGAAGATGCTTTCTTTTTTCCATTGTACACTTTTGGCTTCTTTGTCAAAAATTATATGTCCATAGGTGTGTGGGTTAATGTCAGGGTCTTCAATTTGATTCCATTGGTCCACATGTTGGTTTTTATGCCAATACAAGGCTGTTTTTATTACTGTAGCTCTATAGTAGAGCTTGAAGTCAGGGATTGTGATGCCTCCAGAGGTTGTTTTATTGTACAGGTTTCTTTTAGCTATCCTGGGTTTTTTGTTTTTCCATATGAAGTTGAGTATTGTTCTTTCCAGGTCTGTGAAGAATTGTGTTGGTATTTTGATGGGGATTGCATTGAATCTGTAAATTGCTTTTGGTAAGATTGCCATTGTTACTATGTTAACCCTGCCTATCCATGAGCATGGGGGATCTTTCCATTTTCTGAGATCTTCTTCAATTTCTTTTTTCAGGGACTTAAAGTTTTTGTCATATAGGTCCTTCACTTGCTTGGTTAGTGTTACCCCAAGGTATTTTATGTCATTTTTGGCTATTGTAAAGGGTGATGTATCTCTAATTGTCTTCTCAGCTTCTTTGTCCATTGTATATAGGAGGGCTACTGATTTTTTTGAGTTGATCTTGTATCCTGCTATGTTGCTGAAGGTGTTTATAAGCTTTATCAATTCCTGGGTGGAATCTTTGGGGTCACTCAAGTGTACTATCATGTCGTCTGCAAATAGGGAAAGCTTGACTTCTTCCTTTCCAATTTGAATCCCCTTAATCTCCTTATGTTGTCTTATTGCTCTGGCTAGAACTTCAAGTACTATATTGAATAAGTATGGGGAGAGTGGACAGCCTTGCCTCGTTCCTGATTTTAGTGGAATTGCTTTGAGTTTCTCTCCATTTAATTTGATGTTGGCTGTTGGTTTGCTATATATTGCCTTTATTATGTTTAGGTATGTTCTCTGTATTCCTGATCGCTCCAAGACTTTTATCATGAAGGGGTGTTGGAGTTTGTCAAATGCCTTATCTGCATCTAGTGAGATGATCATGTGGTTTTTTTCTTTGAGTTTGTTTATATGGTATATTACATTGATGAACTTTTGTATGTTGAACCACCCTTGCATCCCTGGGATGAAGCCTACTTGATCATGGTGGATAATTGTTCTGATGTGTTCTTGGAGTCTGTTTGCCAGTATTTTATTGAGTATTTTTGCATCAATGTTCATGAGGGAGATCGGTCTGTAGTTCTCTTTCTTTGTTGCATCCTTGTTTGGTTTAGGAATCAGGGTAATTGTAGCCTCATAGAAGGAGTTTGGTAATGTTCCTTCTGTTTCTATTATGTGGAACAATTTAGAGAGTATTGGTATTAACTCTTCTTTGAAGATCTGGTAGAATTCTGCGCTTAAGCCATCTGGTCCTGGGCTTTTTTTTGGTTGGGAGACCTTTAATGACTGTTTCTATTTCCTTAGGGGTTATTGGACTATTTAAATAGTTTATCTGGTCTTGATTTAACTTAGGTATGTGGTATCTATCCAGAAAAATGTCCATTTCTTTTAGGTTTTCCAGTTTTGTGGAGTAGACGTTTTTGAAATATGACCTGATAATTCTCTGGATTTCCTCAATGTCTGTTGTTATGTCCCCCTTTTCATTTCTGATTTTGTTGATTTGGATTCTCTCTCTGTGTCTTTTGGTTAGTTTGGATAAGGGCTTGTCTATCTTGTTGATTTTCTCAAAGAACCAACTCTTTGTTTCATTAATTTTTTGTATTATTCTCTTAGTTTCTAATTTATTAATTTCACCTCTCACTTTGATAATTTCCTGGCATCTATTCTTCCTGGGAGACTTTGCTTCTTCTTGTTCTAGAGCTTTCAGATGTGCTGTTAATTCACTAGTGTGGGATTTCTCCAACTTCTTTATGTGGGCATTTAGTGCTATGAATTTCCCTCTTAACACTGCTTTCATAGTGTCCCATAAGTTTGGGTATGTGGTGTCTTCATTTTCATTGATCTCTAGGAAGTCTTTAATTTCTTTCTTTATTTCTTCCTTAACCCATTGGTGATTCAGTTGAGCATTATTCAGTTTCCATGAGATTGTAGGTTTTCTGTAGTTTTTGTTGTTGTTGAAATCTAGCTTTAAACCATGGTGGTCTGATAGAACACAGGAGGTTATTCTGATTGTTTTGTATCTGTTGAGATTTGCTTTGTGGCCAAGTATGTGGTCGATTTTAGAGAAAGTTCCATGGGGTGCTGAGAAGAAAGTATATTCTTTCTTGTTAGGATGGAATGTTCTGTAGATATATGTTAGGTCCAATTGGGTCATGACATCAGTTAAGTCCTTTATTTCTCTGTTAAGTTTCGATTTGGGAGATCTGTCCAGTGGTGAAAGTGGGGTGTTGAGATCTCCCACTATTAATGTGTGGGGTTTTATATGTGGTTTAAGCTTTAGTAATGTTTCTTTTACATATGTGGGTGCCCTTGTGTTTGGGGCATATATGTTCAGAATTGAAACTTCATCTTGGTCGATCTTTCCTGTGACGAGGATGTAATGTCCTTCTTGATCTCTTTTGATTGATTTTAGTTTGAAGTCTATTTTGCTGGATATCAGGATGGCTACCCCTGCTTGTTTCTTAAGACCATTTGATTGAAAAGTCTTTTCCTAGCCTTTTATTCTTAGGTAGTGTCTGTCTTTGAATTTGAGATGTGTTTCTTGTATGCAGCAGAAAGATGGGTCCTGCTTTTGTATCCATTCTGTAAGTCTATGTCTTTTTATAGGTGAATTAAGTTCGTTGATATTAAGGGATATTAATGACCAGTGATTCTTCATCCCTGTTATTTTTGGTGGTAGTGTGTGTGTACTTCTCTTCTTTGGGGTTTACTGTTGTGGCTTTATCTATTGCCTGTGTTTTCGAGTGTGTATCTGACTTCCCTTGGTTGGAATTTTCCTTCTAGTGCTTTCTGTAGGGCTGGGTTTGTGGATAGGTATTGTTTAAATCTGGCTTTGTCTTCGAATGTCTTGTTCCTTCCGTCTATGGTGATTGAAAGTTTTGCTGGTATATTAGTCTGGGCTGACATCCATGGTCTCTTAGTGTCTGCATTACATCTGTCCAGGTCCTTCTGGCTTTCAAAGCCTCCATTGAGAAGTCGGGTGTTATTCTGATGGGTTTACCTTTATAGGTCACTTGGCCTTTTTCCTTGGCTGCTCTTAATATTCTTTCTTTATTCTGTACATTTAGTTGTTTAATTATTATGTGTTGAGGGGACTTTTTTGGGGGGTCTAGTCTGTTTGGTGTTCTATAGGCTTCTTGTATCTTCATAGGCATTTCCTTCTTTAAGTTGGGAAAGTTTTCTTTTATAATTTTGTTGAATATATTTTCTGTGCCTTTGAGTTGGCATTCTTCACCTTCTTCTATCCCCATAATTCATAGGTTTGGTCTTTTCATGGTGTCCCAAATTTCTTGGACATTTTGGTTCATGACTTTGTTGGCTTTAGTGTTTCCTTCGACTGATGAAACTATATCTTCTACTGTGTCTTCAATGCTAGAAATCCTCTCTTCCATCTCTTGCATTCTGTTGGTTATACTTGCATCTGAAGTTCCCGATCTTTTACTCAGGTTTTCTATTTCCAGCATTCCCTCTGTTTGTGTCTTCTTTATTTTTTCAATTTCCCTTTTCAGTTCTTGGACTGTTTCCTTTGTTTGTTTCATTACTTTTTCATGATTTTCTTTCAGTGCTTTATTGTTTTCTTGCAGGACTTTATTGTTTTCTTCCAGGAATTTATTGTTTTCTTGGAGGACTTTATTGTTTTCTTGGAGGGCTTTATTGTTTTCTTCTAATTTGTTTGCCCTTTCCTCTAGTTGTTTACAGTGTTCTTCCAATTTTCTTGTCTTTTCCTCTATACAAGTCTCTACCTTCTTCATGAAGTTACTCATAAGGCTACTTTCTTCTGCTTCTTCCAATTTTTGGTGTTCAGGTCTAGATGTTGGAGGGGGGCTAGGTTCTGGTGATGCTGTATTGCTCTTCATTTTGTTGTATGTACTTCTGCCTTGACGTCTGCCCATCTCCTCTTGGTTCCTTCTTGGTCTTATCAGTGTACTTGTTTCAGAAAGAGCTGACAGATTCAGGAAGTCTCTCTCTCTCATCCAAAAGAGAGTTCTCTTGTCCAACTCTCTCTGGTCCAGAAGGGAAGTCTGGGGCAGGATGGGAGCTGGGGGCTGGTCTCTAAGTCTCAGGAAGTGGCTGGGGTCTTGGGCAGATGGGCGTGGGGGCAGGGCGCGGAGATTGCAGGGGCTGCCGGGGGGCTAGGAGAAGGGGATCCCTCCCGGTGGGGCTAGAAGGGGACCTGCCCGGTGGCCAGAGCCTGTGGCCAAGTTGGGCAGGTCTTCCCGGAGTGGCTGGTGCCCAGGGATGGGGTCCGGGTTGGAGCCGGATACTCACCTCTGGTCCAGAAGGGAAGTCGGGGGCAGGATGCCATAGTGATATTCTTATTAAGAGTATTCACATAATGAGCAGTATGAATTTCTTGAACTAGAGCTGTAGTTGCAACAGAAAAAGTAGTAATTATAGAAATTAATGCAGTAATGCCCAAAATTAATGTAGCAACAAACCGTTTTGGCTGAATCAAATTTCTCAAAGTATTCAATACTTGTAAGGCTGAATTATCATACCAAGGCTCAGGGCCTAGTTCCACATGCAACATGACAAAAGGAGGTCGCCGAACTATAATCACAGTTCCCAAATCTTTCGGCTCCGAGGAAGTGGTACAATTTGTTAATTTACAAGAACTACAAATTATCCGAAATGAATTACCATCTTGTGAAATATTAACAAAGGAAGATTGTGCCAAGAGAAAAGCATTAGGGTAGGATATGCAGGCTCGAAGACCAATGGCCTCTGGTTGAGTATGGTTAGGCTTTTTCTCTAGCATCATATTGGCAGCTGTAACAAGCCTAAATAAATCAGAATATTTTCTAGTGATGTTGTCTTGTTTTGCAAACCATGTAGGTTCGACAAGGCCTGGAGAGAACCATCTCCTAAGGGGCTCTCCATGTCCCTCAAAGACATACTCATGAAATTTCTCTTTTTGAGTATTCAAGTAATTTTTATAAGTCTCTCCTTTGTCATTGGAATTAGAGTAGTCCCAAACTTTAAGCACATCCAACGACCCTGTGGTTCATACCACGCAGCAGCATTAGGAAAGCCACAAGTCAACCAAGCTGGAAACTTGGACAAGGAAGAATCCCAAAATTGATCCCTGTCTCTATATTTTTGAATGTCAGGAGTTATAGGAATAGTATTAACTTGAGTAAAATTATCTCTATACAGTCTGTCTCCTAAAGTTTGTACCCATAGCTCCCAAACCTATCGCCTACCAGCACTCGCTTTGTCTGGACCGTCAGTCAGGAAGGTTCTATAAGATGTCGGAAAGCAGCCGTAAGGCACTTTCCCTTGCAGCGTCAGGCAGATTGGTAGTGAATCTGCTCTGCCCTCAAAATTTATTAAAGAGGAGGAGCTGCTTCGGGCGTCAGAATCTTGAGCTCCACCCAACCTGACTGAATCATTTGTCAACACTTTGATGGGTTCCTGATAAAGCCATCCTACTGGCTGAATAATCGGGGGATTAGGAACATACGCCCAATAGGAAACTCCCTGAGCTACCGGGAGTGGAGCAGAGATCAAAGACAAAAAGGCAATGAAATAAAATGAAGCGGTGAGGGGTTTTCCCTGCTCAATTAGCAGCTTCTTCGCGTTCTGAGTCAGAAGCCGAATCTGCGACCAAATCACTTTCGGTTTCTCGCTGCCGAGTTTCATCTTCTTCATTTCTGTCACCAGTTTCTTCTGTTGCTTCCTCTAGCGGCGCTTGCACCTTCTTTTCTCCCTTTGCAGGTCGGATAAGGCGATCCGGGATCCAGATGGGGGAATCGGCATCCTGTGGAAAAACACAAGCATACCCTCGTCCCGCGGTTATGAGGACATCCGGTCCCTTCCATGTGCCAGACAATAAATCCTTCCAGTACACCAATGGCAGAGGTGTACTGTGGAACTCACGATCCCAGTGAATTAGGGCTGCAGTGAGTCTTTTGTCATTAGTATTAAGATGATTAAGCACAAATAGGGCATGTGACAAAATGTGATGAGGAGTAAAGTACCCATTTGAGGCTTGCAGCCTCTCTATTTGTAACTTCAGATTTTGATGAGTTCTTTCTATGATAGCTTGTCCCTGTGGGTTATAGGGTATTCCTGTAACATGAGCAATTCCCCACTGGTTGCAAAATTGCTCAAATGCTTTAGAAGTATATGCTGGCCCATTATCTGTCTTTATTTGTGATGGAAGGCCCATAATCTGAAAACATTGCGTGAGATGTTGAACCACATCTTTGACTGCTTCCCCAGTCCTGGCTGAGTCAAAAGTGAAGTGAGAATAAGTGTCCACTGTAACATGGACATATCCCATCCTACCAAAGGAGGAGATATGAGTCACATCCATTTGCCAAATAACATTTGGTTTTAAACCTCTAGGGTTTACACCCATTTTTGGTGGGTGGTGTATTGGAGGGCAATGTGTACATTCCCTCACTATTTGTCTTGCTTGTTCCCTTGTTATAGAGAACATTTTCCTCAAAGCAGATGCATTCTGATGATGCATTGCATGACTCTGTTGAGCTTCTTGTATAGTAAAGGCTCCTAAAGAATTCTGTGTTAGTAGATCTGCCATAGCATTTCCTTGAGCCAGTGGGCCAGGTAATTTGCTATGTCCCCTTATGTGTCCCACATAAAATTTTTGTGATCTATTGTGTACCAAATTCTGTAATTTTTGCAAAAATGGTAAAATAGGGGACTTCCCTGATAAAAGAGCAGTTTCTAATGCTGGAAACAAATTAGCTACATATTTTGAATCTGTAAAAAGGTTAAGCTCTTGAGAAAACTTTTTAAAGGCCAAAATAGCTGCCCTAATTTCTGCTTGCTGTGCAGAAGTCTTTTCTCCTTCCTCTACCCACAGCCCATGTGTCTGGGTGAAAACCGCAGCTCTTCCTGTGGAAGAGCCGTCTGTAAAAATATTTACAGCATGATCTAGGAGGCTGTGAGAGAACCAGACAGGAAATATCAGTTCCACATGCCTTGTAAATTCTATTATAGGATGTCTAGGGTAATGATATAATATTTGGCCTGTATAATTTTGTAATGCCAATATCCAATCTTCATTAAATTGATATAAATTTTCTAATTGTGCCTTATTATAAGGGATAATGAGCTTCTGAGGTTCTCTTCCAAACAATTCCCTAGATCGATTGTGGCCTTTGCAAATTAACAGGGAACACAAATATGGATAATCAGCTAACATTTTTGCTTGAGTGTGTGGTAAATGTAGCCATTCCAACACCCCGTCCTGCCAAAGACAGGCAGTAGGTGTGTAGGAGGTTGCAAAAATTAGTAAAGACCAAGGTTTTTCATAATTTATTTGTTTGACTTTAGCTTCAGTTAAGGCTTGTTCCACTAATTGTAAAGCCTCAACAGCTTCCTTTGTCAATTCCTGTTTAGATTTTGGATCTGAATCACCATGCAAAATCGAATACAACGGACTTAACATACCAGTGGTAATTTTTAAATAAGGTCTAAGCCAATTAATATCACCTAATAGTTTCTGAAAATCATTTAAAGTCTTTAATTTATCTCTTCTAATGGAAACCTTTTGAGAAGTAATATAACCTTCTTTAATAATTTGACCCAAATAATTCAAAGGCCTATCTCTTTGCACCTTATCAGGGGCTATTACTAGACCATATATAGTCAGTGTCTCTATAGTTTCCTCTAATATTTTTTCCAGCTGGGTTTTATCTTTATGAGCCAAAAGTATGTCATCCATATAATAAATAAGATACAAATCACGATGTTCCTGTCTTATTTTTTGTAAGGCCAGATCCACAAATTTTTGACATAGTGTGGGTGAATTTTTCATTCCTTGTGGTAAAGTAATCCATTGATACCTTCTAAAAGGTTGTTTAAAATTTTCTGAGGGAACACTAAAAGCAAAATATTTACTATCTGAGGGATTAAGTTTAATGGTAAAAAAGCAATCCTGTAAATCTATGACAATTATATGCCATCCTTGTGGCACAGCCACAGGTGAGGGCAGACCAGGCTGTAGAGGTCCCATGTCTTTCATGACTGCATTAATTGCTCTAAGATCCTGCAACAGTCTCCATTTTCCTGGTTTCTTTTTAATAACAAAGACGGGAGTGTTCCATGGACTATTGGACTCTATTATGTGTCCTTTTTGTAATTGTTCCTGCACCAGCTGTTCTAGAGCCTGTATTTTTTCTGTTGTTAGGGGTCACTGACTCACCCATACGGGCTCCTGAGTAAGCCATTCTATTTTATCTGCATATAGATGTTCTGCAGTGGCCCCTATGAAAAATTTTGATGACTAATTTGGTCTGAGGTTACTAACTTTATATCCATGGAATCTAAAATATCTCTTCCCCACAGTGTAAAGGGAAGAGAAGGAAGCACATAAGGTTGAATCAATCCCTCCCTGCCTTCACTCTTCCATTTTAATAATGCAGTGCTCTGCATAACTCCTGAAGCAGAGCCAAGCCCTAACAAAGAGGAACCTGTCTTATGGACGGGCCAGCTATTGGGCCAATCTGAGACAGCTATACAGATCCTGTCCGCACCTGTATCCATCAGACCCCAAAACTTTCGTCCATTGATCATAATACATTTAAAGGGTCTCTCCCCGAGATCCTGTATCATGAATGCACCTTCAGTGGATCCAAACTGCCCTTGCCCCCGAGCACCTTTAATAACAGGATTGGGTAACTTAACAAAAGGTAAAAGAATCAATTGAGCTAGCCTCTGTCCTTAATGAATTTGAATAGTTTCAGCTAAAGTTTTTACCATAACCTTGATTGTATTTTCTGTATCTGCATCAATAACTCCTGGTAGAACTTCAAAGTTCTTTTGATAATTGGAACTTCGTCCAATGACTAGCCCTACAGTTTGTGGCAACAGAGTGCCCTTCACATTAGTGGGGACCAATGTCACTCCATCCCATTTGGATAATATCATATCCTTAGTGCTAGCAAGATCCAAGCCAGCACTCTCTGGGGTTGCTCTAGGCAAATCATGAATGGTAAATTCTGGAGCATCAGGGTTTAACCCTAAGGGAGGTGCCCTTTGCTTGGCCTCCTCTCCCTTTGGTGCGGGGTTAGGAGAACACCCCTGACCTAGTTTTTTGTCTCTTCTTGATCATCATCGGAACCTCCCCTACCTAGGGGAGTTCCATCCTTATGAAATTTTGATTTGCACTCATTTCTCCAATGTTTACCTTTTTTGCAGCGAGGGCATAGGCCAGGAACCCCCTTTTTGGGTCCTGCTCTGTTTCCCTGCCTGCAATCTTTTTGCATATGTCCTTCTTTTCCACATTGAAAACAAGTAGGAGATTGGGTGGCCTTCTTGCCATTCCCATATGTCTGTTTTATATAGGCGCTAAATTTCTGTCCTTTCATTGCTGCGGCGTAGGCCATTCCTTGAACTACAACCGGTGAGGCATCTTGACATGCTTTAATATAATCTTGCAGGGTTCCTGTTTTTCTGATTGGCCTAATCAGATCCTGACAGAGAGCACTGGCATTTTCCCATGCTAACTGCTTTAAAAGAATGTCCGTTCCCTCAGAGGGAGGGAGCATTCTAAAAATAGCTTCCTCAAGTCTAGCTATATATTCTGGGTAAGGCTCCTCAGTACCTTGCCTAATGCTAGCCAATGCTCCTCCCTTGGTTCCCTGAGGAGGAATCTTACGCCATGATTGTACAGCGTTGGTTGTTATCAACTGCAAGATATCTCTAGGTATCTTGGTCTGTGATTGTGGGGTGGCTTAATCCTCTGTCCCCATGAGCATTGCCATAGTGGGCTTAGGGCCACGCTTCTTAAGGGATTGTACCAGTTTCTTTACTCTTGTCTTCATACTCAGTCCTCCAGAGGATATAATCCCCGGGGCTGAGAGTGGCTTTTGCGGTTTGCATCCAGTCATAGGGTGTTAACCAAGAGCTGGCAACCACATCCACTATTTGCAGTGTGTAGGGAGCAGAAGCCCCAACACTTTTTACTGCAGATTGTAGTTCCTTTAAAACTTTTAATGAGAGGGGCTCCCATACAGGACCCTCATCATCCCATGATTCTGTTACAGGAAAGATCCCAAAAGAGGCGTCCCCCGTCCTGCGTGCCTCTGCCATGGCCCCTTGGAAGCCAACAGGTGGCAAAGGAGGATGTTTTCTTGGCTTTGGCACCGGTCGCTTACTGGCTGTAGTGCCAATCACCTTAAGAGATCGGGGATTATCAGAGTGATCCCGATAATCGTCTTCCCATTCCTGCTCTGCTTGTTGGTCATCAAGACCCCAATTATCATTATTGTCTTCTATTTTCCTAGTGCTATACTGCAGAGGAGGAGCAGAGGCAGTGAGCGGCATACGTTCTTCCTCGTCTCCTTCCTCCTGACCCACTTCATTGTAGATAGGGGATTCCCCCTGATCAGAAGCAGTTTCCCTGCAAAGTCCCTGAAACGGGGTTGTCTCTGACAAGAGATCCCTCAAATGAAACCATAATTGAAATGCTTGAGGGGGCAGAGTCTTTTCGCCATTGGTCTGTACATATTTACGCATTTCTTTCCCCACTCTCTTCCACTCATCTAAAGTCAAGGAGCCTTCCTCAACGAACCAAGGGCTAGTCTTTCTTAGAAATTCAATAAACTGTTCCACATCTGAAACTGATGTCCGGAACCCTGATTTGGTTAACATGCGTTGTATCATATAACCAACATTTTCTCATTTTTAGTCAATGCGTGCCCCATGATTCCTTGATTACTTACTCTTAACCGGTGATCCTTTACTGGCGGGACTGCAGCTCCCTGGTAAGAACCGTACCTGACTTCTGAGAAAGAAAAGAGGGAAAGATTACCTGTCCTTCAAGTCCCTGTTCAGGCGCCACCTGCCGCAGACCACCCAGAGGGAGACCACCACTGCGGGAGAACCAGGGAGAAGGCTCGAGGAGAAGTCAGGAATCAGCGAGGAAATGACAGACAGACACACAATGTGTTGATGTGCTGCTGCAGATTTACTTCTGCAAAATCAGTGCTTATATTCTTTTACAATCAAGGAACTTGGCAGGGGGTTACATCAGACTGTTAACTTTTACAATTACTTCAGAATCAGCAAAAAACAATAACAAAGTACATCAGTATCTATTTCTGTGTAGTGCAAGAGACAATAACAAAGCACATCAGTATCTATTTCTGTGTATCACTTCCGCAGCTTGGAGTTCATTGCGGTTGTTGCTTAAGGGCATGATCTCAGAATTTTGTGAAATCTGTCTCACGCCAAAGACCACATCTGTGGGAACTAGATTTTTACCAGCCAAGGTTTAACTCACCCTCTATATACTTTTTGTATAATTTCATTTATTTCTTCCTCACTCCTATATATCCACTTATCCTTCCAGTTGTCATATACCCTTCTATACCAATACCTTAGGGCTGGCTTCATATTTTCTATGATCTGCTGTCTTTCTTCCTTACTATAAAGGCACCAAGGCTTTCTAGTCCTGGCTAGCCTTTCCATAAAAGGCAAATCACTCCAAAGTTGTTTCTTTCCTTCATGATTCACTCATCTATTCCCAACTTCATCATAGCCTCCCATATATGGGAGCAGCTCTAGGTAATTTCCACTCTCAGGGGTCCACCTAGGGGCTATCCACCAACGCCCCCCCCCCCCGACACAGAAAAGACATACAGAGAAAAAGCATGATTAGTGCCAACAAGGACTGTCGCCAAGGCCATCTTGTCCTCCAGGGCCTCCTGGAATCCTCAGGCTGCATGGCGACTGCTGATTGCAGGGGAAACTGCCTGAGGCCCCGCTCCAGGAAGCTTCAACCTCAGCCCTTCAGCTGCTGGACTCCAGTGCAGCGGTATGCTTTGCTACAGCTACACAGGTGTCACAGCTGTGGGCGTAGCAATGAGGCTACAATCACCCTGATTCCCAAGCCAAACAAAGATGCAACAAAGACAGAGAACTACAGACCAATCTCCCTCATGACCATTGATGCAAAAATACTCAATGAAATATTGGCAAACAGACTCCAAGAACACATCAAAACAATTATCAACCATGACCATGTAGGCTTCATCCCAGAGATGCAAGGATGGTTCAACATATGAAAGTCTGTCAATGTAATACACCATATAAAAAACTGAAAGAACCCTCACTGACTCAGTGGTGTTTTTGTATATAAATATCTGAGGCGGCAGTGGCCAACGGCTGCACTGCTGTCAGGCTGCTCCAGTCCCCACAGCTGAGAGCTCTTCAGCCGCTGCTCCACACTTCTCCTTACTGTCACAGTCCTGCCAGTAACAGCCGAGAATGATGTGGGAACTAGTTCTTTGTGACCAAGCTTTGGTAAAAGTCAATAAATCAGAGTTTGTCAAAGGCAAAACCATTTTGTGGACAACTCTAGCTGCAACTCTGGGAACGTGTGTGAGAAAGAGGAAGGGATCCTTTCACAGGGCTTGACTAACCAACCCCACTTGCCCAGCCGATTATTCAGATGGAAAGGGAGGAAGAAGACACCAGAAAAGGAGTTGGTTTTGAAATCTGCACAGCTGATATTTGTTCTTCAGAGCAGTGAGGACTTGAATGAACATCATGAAACTTGAGGAACACTTGTATTTTCCTTCAGAATTTAAAAATGTCGTCTTGTACAGAAAGACTACATTCAGCGTGGGTCAGGTCCAAGAACAGCAGCATTAAACACTTGGCCATTAAGCGTGCCCAGCACTGCTTTTCATCCATCTGTGATTGTTCTCTTGAGAATTCTGTTTAGATATGTACTACTTTTTAAATTGGATTATTCACACAGTGTAAAGGAATATTCCACAACCTGTCCAAATGGCTAAGATCAAAAACATAACTGACAACTCATGCTGAGGAGGATGTAAAGCAAAGGGAACACTCCTCTATTGCTGGTTAGAGAAAATATTTATTCTGCCCCTTTGGAAATCACTATGGCTGATTCTTAGACTACTGGTAATCAGTTTATGTCAAGACACACCTATACCACTCTTGGGCATATGACCAAAGGATGCTCAATCATTCTACAAAGAAAATTGTTTAACTATGTTCATAGCAACATTATTCATAATAGCCAGAACAAGGAAACAACATAGATGTCCCTCAACTGAAGAATGAATAAAGAAAAAGTGGCACATTAAAAAAAATACTTAAACAAGAACCAAAAATTTCTGAGGAGCTGTTTGGGAACTCCCTGAATGCTGATGTAGTCATTCATTTGTCAGTGCAGTGTCAAACCTTCCACTGGTTTTGTGTTGACCTCCTTTCTTTTACTTCGCTAACAAAATATCAAAACACCAAATCAAGTTTAACTACTTAGACATGATCAAAGTTTGAGACCTGTTTGAGGGTTGCAAAACACTCTTTACCTAGGGATTGCTCCATAGTTGAAATTATTGTATGGATAGTTTTTGGTCCAGACATTTTCATTCTCATCAGCTTCTGCCAGTGCTTTTGAATTAAATGTATGGCCCAGGACAATTCTCCTTCCAGAAACATCAGAAGGTTGGACACACATGCTTGAAAGCTCTCTCACCTTCCTCAAGCCTCCTCAGATTTACTATAACTCACAGGGAGACAAAGAGGAGCAAGGGATACACTGCTAAGGTCAAAACTAAATTTTCATCACTCTCAACCATGATATAGACAATGAAATAATAGTACAATGCATAATAAAGTATTTCTTTGCCCAAAAAAACTCACAAAACAAACAAAAAAGCCAATTAAAGTATTTTCTTTCCATATATTCTATGAATTCCAGGGGCCTATCTTGAAGCTCTATTCTTTTTCATTAGTTTTAGCACAGATTCTGAAGCCCCAATCTTCTGGGTCATGCTCAATTCATAATCTTCACTAAATAACTGAAGATTTTAAATTGCAGAATTCAGAATTGTACTGACAAAAGGATGAGGAGAGCCCTTAAAACTTCTAAGGTATGGAGTATGAGAAGCCTAGAAAGTGACATTGTTTGACAGGCAGAGTGCACATAGGTGAGGAGCTGTCTCTTCTGATAAGATTCTTCTCTGTTGCATTCCAAAAGATATTTTCTTGAGTCAGAACATTAGAAGGTTCTGGAGAATCTTCACATTAAAACAGATATTGTAGTCGATTGATGAATTGTTACTATAGTCCCAAACACACACGCATTCTCTACTACTCTTCCTTCCTACTCCACCCCTTCCAAAAACATGCTACCCTGTTATTAACAACGTAAGTAGCAGCTCAAGGTCCCAGAACCCTTACTACTGCTGCTGCTTCTCCACCTCCTGCTGTTCCTCAGCAGAAACAGAACCATGGTGACTGGGATCTTTGGTAAGTAGACATCAGGTCATGGGGGTATAGCTGTTATAATACCCATCCTTAACTTCTGAGCCTCAAATTTATGTGTTTCTTATCTGTTCTTTTCTCAGCTCTGCCCTAGGCACCCTGCCTCCAAGTACTCTTGCTGGTCTTTTTATTTCAATCCTAATATCTGTGAGTTTCAATAATCACCCTCCTTCCAGAGTCCTCCCTGTGTTTCCCATGTGCCATCTCTAATGACAATTATTGGTTGTCAACTTGACTATATCTGGAACTAGAATGCAAAAATGGAGAACACAATTGTGAGGGATTTTTGCTTAATTTGCAGTAGGAAAATCCACTTCTAATCCAGATCTTTGAGGTAAGAAGACACACACCTTTTTCAGAACTTTTAAACTGGGAAAAGACATACCTTAAATCCAGATCTTGAGGCAGAAAGACACATCCTTAATCTGGATCATTTGACATGGGAAAACCCCACCTCTAATCTATGCTGTATTTTTCTGCTAGAAGCCTATAACAAAGACATGAAAGAAGGAAGCTTTTTCTCTTTGCCTGCTTGCTCTCGCCTTGCTACCAAGTCTATACCATCACTGGCATTAGAGTCAACATCTTTGGAATTCTAGCATATACTGAAGGCCAGCTAAGACATCCAGCCTTGTGGACTGAGAAAATACTGGATTCTTGGACCTTCTGTTCACAGAAAGGCATTGTTGGATTAGCTGGAGCACAGCCTGTATGCCATTCTAACATATATTAGAATGTTCTAATATATATATATATGTGTGTGTGTGTGTATATATATATATATATATATATATATATATATATATATTCTTTCTATAAGTTCTGATATTCTAAAGAACCCTGACTAAATAGATTTTGGTACAGAAGTATAAGGATGAATCTTTTAAGTATCTGAAATAGGTTTTCTAATTTCCCAAATTCCAAAGTTACTGAAGTCTTTACAGTTACTGATGCTTCTTCTCCTGGGAGCTCAAAAAGTATTGAAAGCCCATAGTGCAAACCACATTACAAATTTAAGGAGATAAATGCATTTTATTATTCTGATTCACTAATTTTGAGTAGCAATGTACTTGGTGATTCTGTATATAAAATTTTTGACAGTTTGTGGAAAAATAAGGATAATGATGATGGTGGTCAATTTCTCTTAGCATCTCTGGATAAATTGGCAAAGGATAGGAATGGGATCCATGATAAAAATTAACCAACTTCTAGTACCTCAAACTATAGTGAAGGTCAGCAATGAATTTAGTAATAAAATTGACTAGCTCCAGTGCACATAAACAGTTGAAAGCTTTCTAAGTGTGCCCTGGAAAAGATTATTCTTTCCAGCAGTGATGGAGCTCATTTTGCAAAAAAAAAAAAAAAAATCAAAACTCTCTTTATAAGGTTGGTTGAATTACACTGAAAATATAAGTCCCATCTTTGGAGGGTGTGAGTGGTTAAAAATAAGGGTATTAGTTGGTTAAAAAATGGAATCCTGTAACTCAGGATGAGGATGTGTGAGAGGAAACTCCTATTGAAGCAGAGAACTTTGAATTATCAAATTCTTAAGGGTTTATCTCACCTGAAGTAGTTTCTCCAACCTCAGCCACATCCCTTGAAACATTGCCTTTTTCATCTTTGACAGAGGGTATTAATCCTTCATTGTCACCAAACCAGAAGTGATTTTTCTCTGAAGGAAATGTCAGACAAAATAATACTGATGTCCTCTAGGTCCCACCAAGAGTTACCTCTAAACCTATAACCAGACTGAAAGCAAAGTGGGCTCCCAGAGGGGAGGTAGAAAGCATAGTCCATGAGGAAGTGTGCTACACTAAAGAGCTTAATGAATTCACTAATTTATTCAAGTTAAAGACTGGGAAATATGTGTGAAAATGGAATTTAAGGATATGGGATAATGGTGGAAGGAACTTAAAACTGGATCGGGCTGAGTTTGTTGATATGTGCCCTCTGAGTGGAGATTCTAGGTTTAATATGGAAGCTCCTATGATTAAAAAAAAAACTTATTAAAGTTTATTTGAATGGTTGGCTGAAGATTTGTCAAAAGATGGACGTGGTAGTTTGAATTAGAATTACCCCGTGGGCTCATTGGGATTGGCACTATTGGTAGGTGAGGCCTTGTTGGTATATTTGTGGTTTCGTTGGAGGGGGTATGTCATTAGGGAGTTGGCTTTGAGGTCTCAGAATGCTTAAGTGAGACTGTTACATTCACTTCCTGCTGCATGTGGATCAAGATGTAGAACTCCCACCTACATCTCTGACACTATGTTTGCCTGCACATGACCATACTTCCTGACATGATGATAATGATAATGTACTAAAACTCTGAACTGTAAGCCAGGCCCAATTCCTTTATAAGAGTTGCCATAGCCATGGTGTTCTTCACAGCAATAAAATCCTAACTAAGACAATGGGCTATTGAAGAGGAGTTGGAGATGTCTGATATCCTTGGATTAGTGTTGATGAAGGGATTTGAAAGATATTCTCATTTTCTATCTGTCTCTCTATATATCTGTGTGTGTCTCACTGTGTGTCATGCAGACACTAATAACAATAACAATAAAAAAGTAAAAACATTTTAATGTGAGTCTACTAAATGCATAATTAAGAAAGCTGCTGATAGAAACTCCAATAGGAAAATACTTGCCAATCTCTCCCACACCTACATACAAATGACCACTAAAGGCTAGTGTTTCCTTACACTCATCAAATAATCTCATTCTGGAACTTTCAAGGAATCTTCTATAAACTGTTCAGTCTACCTCAAGACCTTAGTCATTGGCCAGTCTTAATAGGTAGCAACTCCAGTCACAAACCCACTTCTGCTGTTCCTCTGCCATCTACTACTCTGCAGCCTGATTAAAATCATGGTGTCAGGAATCTTCCAGAATGAGAGTCCAGCTAAAGTGTCTAAATGTTATTGCAGCTTTCATGCACCTCTGAACTTCATATCAGCCCTCTTTTCACTATTCAGTTTCCAGTTTCTCCCTCATAACCATCCACCTGGAATCTCTAAGTGTAATCTTTTTTCCCATTGGCAAACTTCAGAAATTCCCCTCTTCCTAGCATCCTACATTCCTACTATATTAGCCCAGACCCAGAAACGCATCTAGAGTCAGTCTCAAACTCCATTCTGAGTCATCATCATCCATCACTGGTGACAATGAAGTTGACTTGTCTCTGATTATCACCAGCTGTGGTACCCATTCTGATTCTCCCCCTGCTTCTCAGGTATTGTCCTTCTTCCTGTACTCCTCTTCACAAATGCGGAAGCCATGGAAGCTCAAGTATCCAGGAGTGCCTCAGATTCTGGTTTATGGCTGTGCCATCCAGTACCCAGGTGTGGAGACAGGTTCTACAACCCCTTGGAGCAGTGTTGTGAGGATGACAACATCCTGCCCCTGAACCAGACCCGTCTTTGTGGCCCCAATTGCATCTACTGGCCCTGCATTGAGCTATGCTGTCCTGAGTCCTTTAGCTCCCAGAAGAAATTTATTATCAAGCTGAAAATTCAGGGAAAGAGATCCCATTGCAGTTCATCCCCCATTTCTGGGGACTGTGCTAGGTAATTGCCCACTTACTGTCTGTGTTTAAGGTTGAATATGAAAATGGGGTGGGATGAGTCTGCAGACACACCCCCCCTTTATGAAAACACTTACCCCTATTCTACTCACTAACACCATTCAGGCTGTTTTATTCACCTATTCTCTGATTGTTCATTTCTATTTTTTTCTTTGCAGCAGAAAGACATTTATACAGAGAAGATATCCAAGAAAAGCTATTGCTATCCGAGGGACCAGTCTCCACAGGCAAAGGCTCAAAAGATATCGACAGCATCAGCATAACTAAGAATTTTCTATCTGAGGGGGTTGGGGAAAAAGACACTCATACACTCTCTTAATGGTTTTCTTTATTCTCCTTCTTCTCTCTCCCTCTACTGCTTATATACTGCAACAAAATCTTTCAAGCAATACAGGGATCACAAAAAGGTTACATTCCATTTCTCAAGCAAATGATTATAGGTAAAAAACATTTTTATCTCCTAACATAATTAAAACAGTCATCTTCACATCTCACATGCAACATATCTAAGTAACTTGTCCTCAAAGAGTGCCAAGTCTCAGGACATGGAGACACCCAGAATGTCGTAACTCCTCTAGTTTAAGTTCAAGTCAACATTCCTGAGATACAGTAATCTCTTAGCATCAGCTCCAGTTGGCACTCCCAAGACACTGTGGCAACATGATGCTTTAAATCTCAAAATGTACTTTCTGCCTGTGTGTGACCCCTGACTATAAAAGAAAAGCTGTATCCTTTTGGGGTGCTACAAAGTCGAATCATTCTCTGTGCCCTGACTAGTCAGAATTTCTTTCCCCATGGTGTTTTTGAATAAAAGTTACTTCTGTTTCTGGACTTTGGTGTTCTGCTCCTTGTTGTATGCACAATATCAGAACACAACACTTTGATACATTAAAAATAGTTAGTCTGCTGAACTTTGAAACTTCAGGGTTCATACCCATATCAGCAAACTGAAGTCAGAAATGGGTGCAAGGAATTAATCATCCATCAGTGAGCAGTAATTGAGCTGTTTTGTATTTATGACCCTAGCCTAATGAATCAGACAGCTTAGTTATATGTCCTTGAGAAATGTAGATTGCTTTTCTGTGATTGTTTATCTTAAAAACCATTAGCAAAGCATCTGGTCTAATCTAAAGTTATTTTGAAGCTTTGTTTTACCTAACAGTGCAGACTGAAACCTGTGACTGCATCTTTTCAGCATTAAGGGAATTAGGACCAGGCTGGGAGCTGGGGAATTTAATTGTTTTCCTAATCATCAACCTTAGCTGTGATCTAATGCAGCTCCTAGGTGAAACTCATAGGCCTCAGCTATGAAACATATCCTCATATTTATTTTTATTCATCAAAACTCTGTATAGGCTATTAGTGTTATTACCAATTAGACAGTACAGCTTAGTTGACAATCCATAGATAAAAATTCCCAGTAGATTGTGGCATATTCATGAGATAAACATATTGTACTATAGGCAGTGGGGATTTCCCCACATTCATTCACACCATGCCAGCTACCAGAGAAAGATTGTAGCAGCAAACATGTAAAGGCACAAGGGAAGCAAAAGACAATCTGGAGTCATAGTCTCATAGCCTTGCTTAAATGAGATTGACCCATCAGAGAGTTTCCTCCTGGTGGGCTGACACCTTGAACTTCATTTACCACCTGCTGCTCCTCTGACACAGTCACTAGCAAAAGACAACTTTCTTTTAGGTAAGAGTGATATTCAGGTAGGCTTCAGAGTCCATATAATCACTAACTGAGATGATAGTTGAGTGCTGGGCTGTAAACAGGACATCCCTAAGGCTCAGGAAACATTTCAGAAGAAACTTGACTGTTGATAATCCCAGTATTACTTCAGTTGTTTGTGTGTATCTGGGCCTATCAACAGCCAACTGTGGATACTGATGAGGTTCATGGGAACTACTCTCTCTTCCTACTGAATTATCTACTCTTAGATTACAGGGAAAGACAATCATTGTCTTTGATGTCATAAATGGTGAGCAACCAGGCTCCAAAGGATGGTTCCAAACCTGTGGCCACACAAACAGTCCTGATTAAAATTGGTACATGATTAAAAACAGAATTACTAATTATTTGATTCCTGCCAATGTGAGGTCTGTCCTTGCTAAATACTATTATTAATAGTACTCTGAGTCCTGTCACTGCTGACCAGGTGTGAATGAGTGTGGAGTCATTCACTGGGGCATGAGCAATACACATGAGGCCATGTCCCCAGAGGAAAGGAACTGTCCCTCTGCAGTAGACACCAGCTGCCCATAGCTCCTCAGCCTGGGTTGTGGCCTCAGGAAACCCCATTCCCCCACACACTGGAATTTTGACTGATATGAACTTGACCAGGTCTTGTGAAGGCAATCACAGATGCTGTGAATTGATGTGTGTACCAGCCATATTGTATCCAGAAGACAGTCTTTCATGGCTGTCCTCCATAACCTCTGGCTCTTACATTCTTTATACTGACTGTTCCAGAATGATCCCTTAGCCTTAGCTGGGGAGGTTCATAAAGATGACCTATCTACAGCTAGGGACTCACAGTAACTTGTCCTCAGCACTTTGAACAGTTATGATTCTCTGTATCAACAATTACTTACTGCAAAAGAAGTTTCTTTGACCAAGGTTGAGAGCACATGTGTATGGCTATAAATACAAATAATAAGAAGATAATTTGAGGAATGGAGAGATGGATCAATAGTTAGGGGCATCCATTACCATTCCAGAGAACCAGAGGTCCATCCCCAGTACACACATAATGGCTGACAACTGTCTATAACTCCAGTCCCAGGGTGCCTTCTTCTGGCCTCTGCAGCCACTGCAAATAATAATACACTGACATGTATGAAGGAAAAACACCCACACACATAAAAACAAAGATTAAAAAATAATTTTAAAAAACAAGGGTATTTGACAATAAGACTATTTAGCAAAATAGCACTGGTAGGGCCCACACACACACACATACATACACTGAAGCCTATTATTGAGAGGTATTGTGTTTCTCATTTTTATTTGTTAAGCCACCACACAATGTATTAGATGTCATTTGGGCATTTCAAATAAAATGTGTTTTACTAAGTTCTGCTGCTCTCTCACCCCCACCCTTTGTTCTCAGGTCACCATTGTGTCTCTCACACAATGTCTTATCTGCCTTCCTATCACATATATTTCTAGCTACAGTTTTAAGGATCCCAACACTCAGTCTTCTTCCCTGGACATCTTTGAATGCCTGGTCTCTTCCAATCAACATCGACTCTTGAATGCTCCTACTTGAAGGATGGGTACCTGAGGCACTGGAATGAAGTGACATTATGTGTGTTTCATTACAATGCTCATTTAAACATAGTTTAATTTAAAATGTATTGGAATGTTTTTGAATAAATTTCTATACTTTTCCTGTGTCAGTGCAATTAGAGATGAATATAGCCAATCCAGAGTTCATGAGAGCACAAAGAAGGAACCTGTATGCAAACCAGATGTGGGGCCCTCACAGAAATTCAAGCAGTATGTGGTACGGAGTTTTCCTCCAAACACTCCCTCCTGAAGGCTCCAGAATTAAACAAAGATCACATGTCTGTCTAGAAAAACAGAAAATACCAAGATCCTCAGGACTCACTCAAGATTATAAAACCAGCAAGCTATGGCTGAGAGAAGAGACTCTCAGACATGGAGAGCTGCCAGCATGTCTTCAATTTAGTGAAAATTGCTAAATGCTAGTTAAGTTTCCAAGTCCAAGGTCAAAGTCACAGACATAAATGGCCAGGTGTTTCTAATGTTCTGACTCACTAATGTATACCAAATCTTGATCTTGTGTGCCCATGTAAAATTATGATTCTGGCCTGGCAAGACAGCTCAATGGGTAAAAGTACTTGCTGCCAAGCTGCATGATCTGTATTTGATCCCCAGGGCCCACATGATGGAAGGAGAGAAGTGACTCCCATACATATACTTCATTATACTGCTGCTGACATAGATAGATGATAGATAGATTGATAGATAGATAGATAGATAGATAGATAGATAGGTGATAGATAGATAGATAGATAGATAGATAGATAGATAGATAGATAGATAGATAGATGATAGATAGATTGATTGATTGATGATAGATAGATGATAGACAGATAGATAGATAGATAGATAGATAGATAGATAGATAGATAGATAGATAGATAGATAGATGATTGATAGATAGATAGATAGATAGATGATAGATAGAGCAATTATAAAAAATGATAATGGCTCTGCCTTTCAAGAAATAAGACACATGTTTACTGGGATGTGATCATGAGTAACTATGGTCCAGAAGCTCAGATTTTAGTTACAGTGATAACATGTATGCTTCTATATGGCTATTTGAGTTTAGTCCATCAAGGATGAAACTTCCTGATGCCTCAGAGCCTGATTGCATTCTGTAGTGACCCTTTTAACTCAGAACACCAATATTTGGCTCCCAAAGTTGTAGGCTTGGAGAAAATATAGTTTTCACATTCTAGGACTGGAGGTGAAAATATGCTCACAGGTAAGTGAGGACTCTGGGATTTTGATAGGGACATGGAGAATTCACCATTTCAGGAGCAGCAATATATACAGCTGCTAAGTGTTTTTAAAAGGAAATGGGGTGAAAGTAAAAGAAAAACAGCTTACCAAGCTTTTGGTACCAGTCAAAAAGTATTGTTACTGGTTTCTGTCAACTCCTCATGTTCAATTAAAACTGATGGTAAGGAAGCAAGGGTTGAGAGCTTTGAGAAGAGCTCATCACAGAGGGGAGCCTCTGCTGTTAAAGAGTTGGACTTTATGTAATTTGATTTCAAATGCTCCACAGCTGTTTCAGAATGAGGAGTTCACAAAAAAACTTGATCAGATGTGGAAGAGGGAAATAAAAAGGAGAACATTCTGGCTAGAAATTGTCAGTAAGCAGAGAAGAGTGTTGTCTCAGAGTTAGATAAAAATGTTGTTTCAGAGCAAGAAGAAAGAAAGGAGGGTCAAGACATTGGAGATAAATCTCTTTCTGCTTTAGATGAAATAGACTGAGAAATGGGAAAAGTTGAAGCACTAACTGCTCATTTGCAAAACTGACAGATACAAATAGAAATGCTCCAGAGACAAAGAATAAGAGAAGGAAAAAGTCACTTCCTGATAGAAAAAAAGGGAAAGAAAAGGAATCTTCTCAGTAGAAAAAAAAGGAAGAAAAAAAGGACTCTTCCCAGTAGAAAAAAAAAAGAAGTGTTTAATCAAGGACCTATGGCACCATCTTATGGAGGCATTGACAAATGATTACCTAAGTTTATAGGAACACTTTTACAGGTCTTCCCAAGTAGTATGCAACAAATGCTGGCAAATAGCCAATATCTTCAGAGCTTTTTTCAGATTGATTGGGGACCTACAGACATGACAGATTTAAGGAAATTTAAAGAAGCAGTGGTGGCATATGGGATGCATTCACCCAATATAGGACAGATTTTAAATAACTGAGCTACTCAGCATAGAATTATTCCACAAGATTGAGATGTTAGACTATCTCTTACAAATATTCCTATTGTCCCTAAAGGAAGAGGAACATATGCTTTAGTGGCTATCTCATGGCAAGGAATTTGTGAAGATAATGTGGGATCATTACCTACTGCCAAATCTAAAGCAGCACTTCCTGAAGTAGCTAGTATTAAATCTCCAATACTGAGTTTGAGTTCCCCTGATTGTTATGTTGATGAACTACTCCATTGCTAATAGGACATTGGTAGCTCATGCTGTTTATGCCTGGACCCTGAGCATAACTAATCACTTACTTCATCTAGTTTTCTGGTTGTAATGGATTGCCCTGCACAGCTTTGACTGATCTACATTTGTTAGTTCAATGTCTACCCTTTCCACACCTTCTACAAACTCCTGAGAGTTGAGGCCTTTTTTCTGATTTATGTTTAAGAGAAACATTTCTTGACATAGCCATGGACAGTTTTTCTTCAAATGTCTCCTTTTGCCAGTTAAATCATCCTATATTTTGAGATAGAAGATCTTTAGCCAAGGTCTACCCAATAGTATTGGCATTGTAAGCAGGAAATCTAATAGCAGTGGATCTAATCCACCCCTCTAAAGGAGCTCCCTGAGCTTTCAAAGGCCTTATGGCTTTCTGATATTTGGGTTTGCATTCTTAAAAGCCAAAGATTCAACTAAAACCTTCCTAATATAAGGATCAGCTACTGCTATATGCACTTCTGAAGTTAGTCTTTGTAAAAAAAAAAATCAATGTAATCTGCCCTTGAGCTTTGTGTAATTTTTTCTGAATGAGGTAGTTCTTCTCCATGGATCCTCAATCTTATCCCAGGCCCTTATAGCTGCTAAACAACAAATTGCTTGATAGTGGCGTCATCAAACAAGTAATTCATTTCAAACTTTGCAAGGTGACTCAGATTTAAACAGTCCAAGGAACTTAACAGCTGGGGCAGAAAAGGAGTAGGCCCAAGTAGAAACAAAGTTGCAAGATATATATGTAGATCAATCAAATCTTGCAATTAAATGTATTTTAGTAATTTTATCTTCTACTCATTCTCCCACTGGACTCATTATACAAAGGGAAAACAATATTTTAGAATGCATATTTTTAGCCCATAAACAATATAAAAAGTTAAAAGCCTATATAAAAAGTGTTTCTGTATTTATTATAAAAGGAAGAATATGACTGCACTGATTGTCAGGAATAGATCCAGTTGAGACTATAGTGCCTTATTCTAATGTTCAAATTATGCAATTATAGGTAATTAATGATGAATAGCAAAGAGCCTGTAGCAACTACTTAGGAGAAATCAGCAATATATATCCCAAAAGTAAAAGACATCAGTTTATAAAAAGAACTGAATTAATTCTTCCCTCCATACTAAAAAAGTCAACTATTTCTGGGGCTCTACCTTTTATATTGATGTAAATAAATTAGGAATAGCTGATTATAAGTGAGAAACTTAATTAAAACAATTCAAAGTCCATATGCTTCAGTCCAAAATCAGAGTTATATGCATTCTAATGGTCTTATTAGATCTTAATGAATTTCTTAATATAATTATTTTTTGTAATTATCAATATACAGAATAAATTGTATTATATAAATAAACTGCTGAACTCATGCCTGATAATTCAGAATTAACTCTATTATTCACACTACAATGGGCAATTCAGGAAAGGAATTGTTCACTTTATTTTACTCATATTCAACATCATACTGGATTGCCTGGGCCATTAGCAAAAGTATATGAAAAAAATTAATCAACTACTAATAGGAAATGTATTAGTAATACATTATAATAAATGTATTAGCTTCAGAATTTCATTAAAAATCATGTTAAAAATAAAAGTTTAAAGAAAAAATCCATAACTTGGCAACAAGCTAAAGAAATTATTTTTAAAAATTGTCCTCCTTGTTCTTTCTATAATCAGATTTCTTTACCTGAAGAAGCAATCCTAAGGTCACTGAAAGAAATTAATGTTGGCAAAAGACATATTTTACTTGGTAGATTTTGGGAAATTAAAATATATACATGATACTATTGATACATACCCTGGATTTCAGTGGGCATCTGCTTTGAGTCTGAAAAGGCTGATTCTGCAATTATACATTTATTAAAGGCATTGCATATAATGTGCATATCAATACAAATCAAACTAATAATGCTCCTGCTTATGTTTCCAGCAAAATAAAACAATTTTTGTATGTTATAACATAAAACACATTACAGGGATACTGTATAAACCTACAGTACAAGTAATTAGTGAAATATCTAATTGTGCTTTTAAAGTGATGTTTATAAAACAAAAGGGGGATATGATGACTACCAGTGATAGATTAAATAATACTTTACCAACTTTCAAGTTTTGAATGTTAATGAATCAGGAACAACAGTTGCAAAAAAGACATTGGCCTGTAGAAAACAAACAGTTGAATAGAGTCACCCTGTGTACACTACAAGGATGTTTTGACATCAGAATGGAAACCTGAGAAGGTGATAAGGTTGGGCTGAAGTTATGCTTATGTTTCTGCAGGAAATGAGAAGTTGTGGGTACCAACAAAATTAATAAAACTTAGACATGAGCAAAAGAAGTCTTGGATGCCTTGGCCAATGACATGGATCACACAACTCTGGGAAGAAAAAGATACAAAAAGCCCTTGAAGCACACAGATGATCCTAAAACATGGAGACAGCTTAAGAAATTGTCTGAATAACCAAACCAAACTAGTGGAAACTCATGAACTTTAGAACAACAGCTATGGAGTCTCCATGGGACTGGACTAAGTCCTCTGTATAAGCAGGAAAGTCGTGTAGCTTGATCTGCTTAAGGGACCCTCTGACAGTAGCATCAGTATCCATTCCTGGTGCATGACTTGGCTTTTTGGAGCCCACTACCTATGGTGGGACACATTGAACAGCCTTGATACAGGGGAAGGGACTTGGACCTGCCTCAACTGAATATACCAGGCTCTTCTGACTCCACATGGGAGGTCTTATCTTCTTGGAGGAGAGAATGGGGGGTGTTGTGGGGATGTTGGTGATGGAAGGAAGAAAGAGAGGGGATTCTGTGGTTGGTATGTAAAATGAATAAAAATTTCTTAGTAATAAATAAAAAAGAAATTGTCTGAAAAGGGGGATACAACAGTTTAGCTGGCTGGGGAAACTTTGAGTGCTACAACTTTGTCCCTTGGTATGCTGCCTGTGATAGCTATACAGGTAATGGAGATCAATCATACTTACTTGGCTTATAGTCACAATCCTTCAATTAACTAAGAGATAATATGGGGAGATATGGATATTCCTGTTGTGGTCAGTGAACCCTCTTGGCTACCTAGTCCCTTATGATCACAGAGGATCTGCTAAGCCTGAGAAAGAGGGTAAGGAAATTGCAAGCTATAGGGTTGGAGTGCAAGGAATTCCTATTTGTATTGGTAATGGAACTCACTATCTAAATATGACCTATCAAGTTTTCTTATTGATAGTTAATCATTAATACTACCCAGGATTTTTACAATACATTTTATATACTTCATGCATCTTTTTTTAGAGGACAAGAAATTAATGCTACTAGCTCCCTCACTGCCATTTTGTGAGATATGGGTTACCAACAACAAATCTGTCTGGATATATTGGAAACAATGATGAGAATATTTGAGTGCTTGTTAATATCTCCCAAGGAGAAATTATTGATTATATCCTTTATGGCTCCTCTTGAGGAAAATATTATCACAGTGTAGTTCAACTGGAACTGTGGACATCAGTTCTACTACTAATGAACCTATCCAATGGCATGGAGTTAGGATGTTATGTCTTCTGTTGCAGTTTAGCAATTCAGTGCAGACTAACCTGTGGAAATTAGAAAATGCTTTTCACTCTCTAAAAGCTTAGGAAGGAAGGTTAAAATTTAAGAATGGTAAGTTTACTTCGTCCTTTAGATTAAATCAAAATTAAATTAAATCTAAACCCTTTAGATTAAAGTTATCCCATTGTAACTTGTATGCTGCTATCCTATACATTCCTGAAAGTGCCTATACAATGGTGCCCTAATATTACAGTATCACTTGTGAATGCTGTACTCATCAGACTCGTGTTAATGCTAGTATGTCATTGGATGTCACTTCTGAAAATTTATATATTCTTAGAGCAGAGCTAGTGGTCTGGATGCCAATGAAGCTGTCAAAGCCATGGCAAGACTCACCTGTAATTATTCAAGTAAGTCCAGAAACTCATTGAAAGAATACTAAGAACTCATTGTTTGGACTGATTATTGATGTAGTTATGGTAATTATTGCATTAACTGCTACTGCTGCAACAGCTGAATTGGCAGTTCATGAGGAAATTCAAACTGCTGAATTTATAAGAGACTGGCACCAGCATTCTACTGAACTTTGGGCTCAACAGAGTAGAATAGATAATGAGATAGTTACTGAAATAGTTGATTTGAGACAAACTGAAATACTAATGGGAGATCAACTAGAGATCTTAAAAGAACAAATTAAAATGTGGTTAGAATATTGCATCTTATTGTACTAAACATTTAAGTTTTAATGAAAGCAAGTATGATAGGCAAAAGTTAAAATGCATTTGTTTAATAGCCCTAATTATTCTAAAATAATTTACTACAAGAAATTAAGGAAACATTTTCAAGTAAGTTTCCTGGTGTATCTGGGATGGAAAGTCTTACAGATACCTTAGCTTCATTTAATCCTATGAATCATTTTAATAGGTTTTTTAAAGTTATGAACATTTATTTGTTACCGATAAAAACTTATTTTTGACTGGACTCAGACTAAGAATTAGAAGCTCTCAGAGGACAGCCTATATCTCTTGGTGATCTATTCCTGGCACTTTTCTTGGGCTTCCTTCATTTTCTTGGCCAAAAGTTTAGCATATTCTGCAGCCTCCTCCTTGTTTTTCTTTGTTCCTTGTATTGCCGGACACATGGTGTAACAAGACACTGAATCTTGGGTGCCTTGGTACTGGGCTTCTTACTTTCTTTGTTTAATGGCTTTCTGACCATGTATTGGTGGACATCATCTTCTTTAGAAAGATTGAAAAACTTTCAGATTCTGCTAGCTCTTTTAGGTCCCAATCAATGAGGCACAGTAGTATCTGTCAGTCCAGGAATATCCTTCTCTCCTTTTTTTTTTTTTTTTTATAATAAACAAGTTGAGAACAGTGAGATTGACATCCATGATGCATCCTCAAACAGACTTATACTTCCTTTCTCCAACTCTCCTTGGTCTATAACAAGAATACCACTTAATCAACAGCAGGCTCACTCTGCCATGGGTCAAAATGCCTTGCTTCATGGGAAAACCTTGTTGTCATTCCTGCCACTGATTCAGACCACATAACCCTTCCACTCCTCTCTGAGAGCATCAGCAGCTACTTCTGTGGCCATGCACTTCTCATGGAACATACGAAGCTTGTGCTAATTGTCCATTTTGATGAGTTTCTGACAGCTGGTGGCATGGAAGGAGATATTCAGCTTCATCTTGACACAGCTCACCACCTAGTTTAATAGGTTTATTATCCTGGTGATTGTTACACTGGTTTTAACTGTAATAACTTTACTCGCTTAGAAATGTATTCTGGCTTATCTATTTAAGACTATGAAACAATGTGATAGGGAAAAGGCTGTATTATCTGTATGATCATCAACATAATTAAAATAACTTTTAAAAGGGGGAAATGGATTCTCTACCACCACAGCTGCTCCCTGAGACACAGACTCTGCCAGTTCTGATTAGACCAAAAGGTGAGTCTTTGTTCTCCCAGCCGATCACCCCAGCCTCTGGATGCCCCTGTATGCCCACCCATTACATCCCCAGTTGCAGGCCAACAGGCAGAACTCCTGAAGGCAGGCCTGATTACCACCACTACCCAATGGACCCTGTAACCTACAAGTCCCACTCCACCTCTCAAACCCACCCATCCTCCAAGACTTCAGCTGCTCCCTGCAACACAGACTCTGCTAGCTATGATTGGAACAAGAGGACCTTGTAACCTACAAACCCCAATCAACCCCTGAAAACATACTCAAACTTCAAAATTGTAGCTGCTCCCTGAGACACAGACTCTGCCAGCTCCAATTGGACCAAAAGTGGCTCCCTAAGACAAAGACACTATTTGCACAAATTGGAGAAGATAAGTAGATGCCAGTACAAGAATGGATTCAGCAACATGAAGAGCAATATGGGACCACCAGAACCTAGTGGTTCTATGTCAGCAAGACCTGAACATCTCAATACAGAAGAAGCAGAAGAAAACAACCTTTAAAATGACAGTAAGAAAATGATAGAGGCTTCTAAAGAGGAAATGAAAAAAAATCTCCCAAAGAAATTGAGGAAAAGACAAAATGATGGAAGAAATCAATAAATCCCTTAAAGAAAGCCAAGAAAAAGTAATTAAACAGGTGAAGGAAACAGTTCAAGACATGAAAATTGAAGTAAAAACAATGAAGAAGACATAACCTGAGGGATTGGGGATTTAGCTCAATGATAGAGCACTTGCCTAGTAAGCGCAAGGCCCTGGGTTCAGTCCTTGGCTCTGAAAAAAAGAAAAAAAAGACATAAACAGAGGGAATGCTGGAAACAGAAAATTTGATTAAATGAACAGGAACTACAGATGCAAGCATAACCAACAGAATATAAGAGATGGAAGAGAGAATCTCTAGCATGGAGGATATAATAGAGGAAATAGATTCATCATTTGAAGAGAATACTAAAGCCAAAAAAGTCATAACATAAAAAGTCCAGAAAATCTGAGACACCAAGAAAAAAACCAAAACTAAGAATAATAAGTATAGAAGATGGAGAAGAATTCCAAATCAAAGTTACAGAAAACATATTCAACAAAATCATAGATGAAAACTTTCCCAATCAAAATAATGAAATGTCTATGAAGATACAAGAAGCTTACAGAACACCAAATAGACTGGACCCAAAAAAGAAGTCCCCTTGCCACATAATAATCAAATGACTAAAAATAAAGAATAAAGAAAAACTATTAAGAGCTGCAAAGGAAAAAGGCCAAGTAACATATAAAGCAGACCCATCAGAATGATACCTGACTTCTCAATGGAGACTATGAAAGCCAGAAGGTCCTGGAAAGGCATTATACAGACACTAAGAGATCATGGATGCCAGCCCAGACTATTATACCCAGCAAAATTCTCAATCAACATAGAGAGATTAAACAAAATATTCCATGATAAAACCAGACTTAAACAATACCTATCCACAAATCCAGCCCTACAGAAAGCACTAGAAGGAAAAATTCAACACAAGGAAATTAGATGCCCCATGAACGCACGGGCAATAGATAATCCTACACCAAGAAGTCCTAAAGAAGGGAAACACACAACACTACCAAAGTAATAACAGGAATTAACAATCACTGATCATTAGTATCCCTTAATATCCATGGACTCAATTCACCTATAAAAAGACACAGGCTAATAGAATGGATATGATAACAGGATCTGCCCTTCTGCTGTATACAAGAAACAAACCTCAACTTCAAAGACAGACACTACCTCAGATAAATGGCTAGAAAAAGTATTTCCAATCAAATGGACTTAAGAAGCAAGTTGGTGTAGCTACCCTAATATCTAATAAAATAGACTTCAAACTAAAATTAATCAAAAGAGATCAAGAGGAACATTACATATTCATCACAGGAAAAAACCACCAAGATGAAGTCTCAATTCTGAACATGCCCAAATACAAGGGCATCCACATATGTAAAAGAAACATTACTAAATCTTAATTCAGACATCAAACCCCACACACTAATGGTGAGAGATTTCAATTCCCCACTCTCACCAATGGACAAGCCTGCCAGACAGAAGCTTAACAGAGAAGTAAGGGGTTTAATTGATGTTATGACTCAATGAATTTAATAGATATCTACAGAACATTCTACCCTAACACAAAAGAATATGACTTCTTCTCAGCACCCCATAGAACCTTCTCTAAAATCAACCACATACTTGGTCACAAAGCAAATCTCAACAAATAAAAAACAATGGAATAACCTCCTGTATTTTATCAGACCACCATGCCTTAAAGTTAGAATTCAACAACAATACAAATTACAGAAAGCCTACAACCTCGTGAAAACGGAACAGTGTTCAACTGAATCACCACAGGGTCAAGGAAGAAATAAAAAAGAAATTAAAGACTTCCTAGAATTTAATGAAAATGAATGTACAACATACCCAAACTTATGGGACACTATGAAAGCAGTGCTAAGAAGAAAGTTAATAGTGCTAAATGACTACATAAAGAAGTTGAAGAAATCTCACACTAGCAACTTAACAGCATACCTGAAAACTCTAGAAGAAAAAGAAGCAAACTCACCCAAGAGGAGTAGATCCCATGAAATAATCAAATCGAGGGCTGAAATCAATAAAATAGAAACAAAGAGAACAATACAAAGAATAAATGAAACAAAGAATTGGTTCTTTGAGAAAATCAACAGGACAGACAATCCCTTATCCAACCTAACTAAACTAAAAGGCAGAGAGAGAACGTCCAAATAAACAAAATCAGAAAAAAAGAGACATAACAACTGACAACAAGGAAATCCAGAGAACCATCAGGTCATACGTCAAATACCTGTACTCAACAAAAATGGAAATCTAAAAGAAATGTACAATTTTCTGGATAGGGAGCATATTCCCAAATTAAATCAAGACCATATAAAAAATCTAAACAGACCTATGACTCCTAAGGAAATAGAAGCAGTCATTAAAAGTCTACACACACACACACACAAAAAAAAAAAAAAAAAAAAAAAAACCCTCAGGTCCAGATGGTTTCAGTGCAGAATTCTACCAGAATTTCAAAGAAGAGTTTATAGGGGAAAGGGGCTAGTTAAAGAAACCCATCCTGACCCTGTAGCCCAGAATTAGGGAAGGATGGCTCAGATCAGGCCAGTGAGAGAAACACAGTTTAGCTCAGATTACAGCCATCTCTGCCCATATCCATCTGACTTGTGAAACCAACCAATCACAGAGCAGGACAGCAGAATCTTGGCCCTAGGGCCTAGGACCAGGGAAGGAAACATAGCCTGTTTGAGAAATGAGTCAGAGAAATGAACACTTTATCCCCAAACCCAGAACCAAGGAAATATGCCCCGACTCTGAAATTAGTACCAAAATAATATTCTTGGGCCTTAGAATCAGAGTTAGTGAAAGAAATGTGCCCTGGCCTTGGAGGTAGTGTCAAAAATCCAAGAAAGGCCAGTGAATAAAACACAGTTTGGCTCTGAAATCAGGGCCATCTCTGCCCCTTGCCCACAAAACTGGCCAATCCCTGGGCAGAAAAAAATTAACCAATCACAGTTGATTCCACCCCCTAGACATCCTATATAAATTGTCATGCCTGGTCAGTTGTGAGCTGTTCTCTCCACCCTGGTAAAGGCAACTACTCTCCTGGACTCCTCCTTTCCAAATAAATCTCTTTCTCAGAAGAGTTTTGGATGAAAACCTTCATTCACTAGTGCATAGAAGAACGTTACTGGGACATCTCATAGTGGATTGAGCAAGGGGGAGCTAAACAGAAGAACCTTGCTAAGACATCCCATAGTGGACTGAGCAAGGGAGAGCTGGTAACACTGAGCCAGAGACTTCAGCTCTCCAGGAAAGGAGCAGGATTACTGTATCCTGTGGAGAGACCATCCTCCATCACACTAGGTATATCCTGACTTTCCCGAAGGGTCAGGATACCCTTCCCTGCTAAAGCAGTTCCACGCCTGACTCTCCTGAGGAGTCAGAAAAATTTCCCTTCCAGGGTTGGGCTATTTCTTTGCAGTCTCAGCTGTCAGAGCTGTGCTAAACAGCTCTAGGTATCCGGGACACCTTCAGGGCAGAGCTGTTGTTCTGAGCAGCTCGAGGTGTCTGGGATACTTTGCCCTCCAAGGCTGAACTGTCTCCTTGCAGTTTCAGCCATCACAGCTGTGCTACACAGCTCAAGGTGTTGCCTGACTCCCCAGGTAGTCAGGACACCAAACTCACAGAGTTGCAAAACTCACCTTTTGCAACCAGTTTACTAACATTTTTGGTGCAATGTACTAACAGAGTTAATACCAATACTCCTCAAATTGTTCCACACAATAGAAACAGAAGGAACATTGCCAAACTCTTTCTATGAGGCTACAGTTACCTTAATATATAAAATAAAACCAGACAAAGATGCAACAAAGAAAGAGAATTACAAACCAATCTCCCTTATGAACATTGCTGCAAAAATATTCAATAAAATACTGGTGAACCAAATCCAAGAAGACATCAAAAAGTTATCCACCACAATCAAGTAGGCTTCTTCCCAGAGATGCAGGGCTAGGTCAACATGCAAAAATCTGCCAATGTAATCCATCATGTAAACAAACTGAAAGAAAAAACATGTGATCATCTCATTAGATGCTGAAAAAGACTGACAAAATCCAACACCCCTTCATGAAAAAGGTCCTGGAGAGATCAAGAATACAAGGAACATACCTAAACATAATAAAGGCAATTTACAGCAAGCCAACAGCCAACATCAAAGTAAATGGAGAGAAACTCAAAGCAATTCCACAAAAATCAGAAGCGAGACAAGGCTGCCCATTGTCCCCATATCTATTCAATATAGTACTCAAAGTTCTAACTGCAGCAATAAAACAACAAAAAAGAGATCAGGGGATACAAATCGGAAAGGAAGAAATCAAACTTTCACTATTTGCAGATGATATGATAGTATACATAAGTGACCCCAAAAATTCTACCAGGGAACTCCTATAGCTGATAAACTCCTTCAGATCAACTCAAATAATCAGTAGCCCTCCTATACACAAATGATAAATGAACCAAGAAAGAAATCAGAGAAATATCACCCTTTACAATAGCCACAAATAACTAAAATAACTTGGAGTAACACTAACCAAACAAGTAAAAGACCTGTATGACAAGAACTTTAAGTCACTGAAGAAAGAAATTGAATAAGATATCAGGAAATGGAAAGATCTCCCATGCTCATGGACAGGTAAAATCAATGTAATAAAAATGGCAATCTTATCAAAAGCAATCTACAGATTCAATACAATCCCCATCAAAATCTCAACACAATTTTCCACAGACTTGGAAAGAACAATACTCAAATTCATATGAAAAAAAAGAAAACCCTTGCTTACAAAAAAGGAACTTCTGGAGGCATCACCATCCCTGACTTCAAGCTCTACTATAGAGCTATAGTAATAAAAACAGCTTGGTATTGGCATAAAAACTAACATGTGGACCAATGGAATCAAATTGAAGACCCTGACATTAATCCACACACCTATGAACACCTGATTTTTGACAAAGAAGCCAAAACTGTACATTGGAAAAAGGAAAGCATCTTCAACAAATGGTGCTGGCATAACTGGATGTCAACATGTAGAATATTGTAAATATATCCATATCTATCACCATGCACAAAACTCAAATCCAAGTGGAACAAAGACCTCAGCATAAATCCAGTTACACTGAACCTGATAGAGGAGAAAGTAGGAATTAGCCTAGAAAACACTGACACAGGAGACTACTTCCTAAATATAACACCAATTGCACAGACACGGAGAGCAACAATTAATGTATGGGACCTCCTGAAACTGAGAAGCTTCTGTAAGGCAAAGAACACAGTAAATAAGACAAAATGACAGCCTACAGAATGTGGTGGTATTTTATTTGTGCTGAGATATAGTGATATTTTATTTGTATGTTAATAAATAAAGTTTGCCCAGAGATCAGAGGTAATAGCAAGCCATTAATACAAAAGTCAGGTAGTGGTAGCACAGTCCTTAATCTGATCAGGGGATAGGCAGGATCTCTGAATACACACTAGGGAACAACCAAGCATGGTGACACATACCTTTAATCGCAGCACCAATCATAGAGACCTAGAGGTCTGTACAAACAGGTAGTAACAAGTAAATTGGGCTAAGAGCCAATTTGAGGGCAGAACAGCAAGGCAATAAAGGTGCAGGTTAAACAGGAAGTAGTTCTCTTTTGGGTAGCTGTAGGACTGAGAAGGTAAGGTTGGTGGCTATCAATATTTCCCTGATCTCTAAGGCTTTCACCTTTATATTTATCTCTGTGTTTCTTATTTAATAAGACCGTTTAGAAATTTGTCTACAGCAGAATGGGATAAGATCTTCACCACTGCACATTTGACAGAGGGCTAATTTCCAAAACATATAAAGAACTCAAGAAACTAGAGAACAAAATACCAAATAATTCGATTAAAAAATGGGCTACAGATCTAAACAGAGAATTCTGAACAGAAAAATCCCAAATAGCTGAAAGACATTTAAGAAATTATCAACATCCTTAGTCATCAGGGAAATTCAAATCAAAACAACTCTGAGATACCATCTTGTACCTGTCAGAAGAGCTAAGATCAAAAATACTGATGACAGCTTATGTTGGAGAAGATGTGGAACAAGGGGAAAATTCCTCCACTGCTGGTAGGAGTGCAAACTTGCACAGCCACTTTGGAAATTAGTATGGTGGTTTCTCAGAATATTGGGAATCGATCTACCTCAAGACCCAATGATACCACTCTTGGGCATATACCCAAGGGATGTTCAATCATACCACAAAGACCCTTGCTCAACTATATTCATAGCAGCATTATTCATAATAGCCAGAACCTGAAAGCAACCTAGAAGTATGGATAAAGAAAATGTGGTACATATACACAATTAAGTACTACTCAGCTGTAAAAAAAAAAAATCATGAAATTTTCAGGCAAATGAATGGAACTAGAAAATATCCTGAGTGAGGCAACCCAGACTCAGAAAGAGAAACATGGTATGTACTCACTCATAAGTGGATACTTGATGTAAAGCAAAGGATAATCGGACTACAACCCACAGTTCCAGAGAAGCTAGGAAACAAGGACCCAAAGAGGGATGTACAGATCACCTTGTGAAGGGAAAACAGAGAGGATCTTGATGAGAATATTGGGAATGGGGGGAACAGAGGGTATGGGATGGGGATAAGAACATGAGGGAATGGGATAGTTGAGCTGGGGGAAGGATGAAGTGGGAGAACAATGAAAGAGATATCTTGATAGAGGAAGACATTATGGGGTAAGGAAGAAACCTGATGCTAGGGAAATGCCCAGGAATCTACAAGGACAACCCCAGATTAGACTGCTATCAGTAGCAGTGAGGGAGCCTGAACTGCCCTACCCTGGTAGTTAGATTGGTGAATACCCTAATTGTCATCATACAGCCTTCATCCAGAAACTGACAGATGCAGAGATTCACAACCAAGCACACCAAGGGGAATACTCCTCCACTGCTGGTCAAAGTACAAACTTGTACAGCCACTTTGGAAATCAGTATTTCCATTTCTCGGAAAACTGGGAATCAATCTACCTCAAGGCTCAATGATACCACTCTTGGGCATATCCACAAGGGATGTTCAGTCATACCACAATGACAGGCCAAGCTCTGGGAGCCCAGTCTAAGAAAGAAAGAGGGATTCTATGAGCAAGGCGGGGGGTCAAGATCATGATGGGAAAATCTACAGAGACAACTGAACCAAGTTCATAGGAACTCAAGAACTCTAGACCCATAGCTGCAGAACCTACATGGGACTGGACTAGACCCTCTGCATACAGGAGACAGTTGTGTAGCTGGGTCTGTTTGAGGGGTACCTGGCAGTGTGATCAGGATCCATCCCTGGTGCATGGGCCAGCTTTCCAGATCCTGTTACCTAACGTCAGACACCTTACTCACACCTGATAAAGTGGGGAGTGGCTTGGCCCTGCCTCAGCTGAATGATGGGAAAACTTACCCTATTGGAGGAGGGGATGAGGGGTAGATCAGGACAGGAGGTGGGGGAGATGTGGGTGGAACATGAGGAGAGATGAGTGGGAGATCTGTGGTTGGTATGTAAAATGAATTAAAAATTAAAAATTAAAAAATAAAAGGGGGAAATGTAGAGGAAAAATAGTAGAGTCATTGTGTCATAATAAAACAGTTGTTTGATAAAGTACTTAAGCCTTGAAGAAATTGTGGAAAACACTGATTTATACAGTTGTTCTTCTGAAGAAGCATTACAGTATTTGTATGACTTTAGTCACAAAGACAGTCCTAGCAAGCCTGGAACATCTTACATTATTTAGTACAGTGCACATTGCACAATAAGGACTAAAATTGTGGGGATTCGATATTTTCCTTCAGGAAACATATTCATTAGATCAGGGGATTTAGTATGAGAAACTTGTTTTACCCAAAAAACAACACTTGTGTAAAAATCAATAAAGACACCTCTGTATGGCTGTATGAGGTACAATCCTCCTTTCTGACCCTCCATGTTGCCTCAGAGCCTGATTACATTATGAACTGCTCCTCTTTCTTTGATCCCACACAACTCAGAACACCAACACTGGAGCTTTTAGAGTCAGAAACTGACAGATCCAATAGCCCTTACAAGTCAGGCTTAACCACCCATTCTCAAAAATCCAATTAAAGACACAATTAATGATGGAAAGCAGGTTTCTTCAATGTAATTACATTGGGAAGAACAGTCTCTTTTATTGGTACCAGGATAACATCTTTTTTCCTCTCCAAGCATGAGATCCCTGGAGAAATTCTAATTTCTGGGAAACCATTGCTTCAGTAGTTTGATAGTCAAAAAGTGGGACACGAGTGTCTCTGTATTCTTACTAATCCATTTTTAGGAGTTCTTTCATTTAAAATAAGAGTTTTTTTTAAAGGTCTTCCAGTGATATCTTATCATACTTCAAAGAACATTTAATAGTTACCACCTATAGGAACTTCCCAATAAAAACAGCTCTCCAAAATTGTCTTGCTAAATAGTTGATGCATGCCTCAAAAGACCCACTCAGTTAAGAGCAAATGGAAACATGATTTCTTTTCATTCTTCTAATATCATTTTCTCCATGGAGAGCAACCAAGTCACCTGCTGAGCAGACAGGACACAAGTTTGAAATGCCTCCTGACCTTAGCATGCTTATACCTACATCTCTAGCATATTGATGTTTGCCTCAGCACCACACAAAGCTTTGTGCTTCACCTCCTTCCTCTCCTACAAGGCTTTTGGATACAGACATTTATAAATCAAACTGCCACTTATTCCACACAGGACAGAATGTATCTGGAACTCCCCCAAGGTTTCTTCAAAGCACCCTACTCTAAACTTTGTTTCAGGATGTTTGTTCATAGCATGGAAATAAGGATTTACTCTGAGCTAATATTTAGGCCAATTCCACAAAAGCCTTTACTTTATAGCTCAAGGATTTTTCAAAAGAAGACAAAAAATAAAAAAGGTTACTATCCTTATAATTATAATTTCCTCCACAAAAATAGAGCCCCAAAGTTCTTATGCTAATTGAACTCTATCAGGAGAGGCTGTTGAATTTTCCCAATAAATGATTCCATACATCTATAATGTTATTCCACATCAATCTCCTTTGTATTTGGGCATTTCTCGTGAATTTAAAATACTAACCAACACAACAGTCATTATATACACAATGTGTGAGTCAGTATGACGCTCTGTTTTTACACTTCCTTGTCACCTTAATAGCCAAGTTTACTTGTTTTCATTTTCCAAGGTCTCCTATAAGCCCAGCAAGACCCTCGAGGTGTTTTCTAACAGACCTGTGAGCTCTCTACGCTACTCTTAAATAACATCAAGATTTTTGGCTTCAATCTCCATTTCAATCTCACAGTTTTGAGAATTTTAAATTCTAGATATGCTCTGCACTCACCATGGTTCTATAACTCTGCAAATATTGAAAGACCTCACCAAGCCATGAATGTTTCAGTATAATCATGATATACTCCTGTAAAAGTCTTCACATTGGCCATGAAACTCAAAGTAGCTCAATTAAATATGTAAATTAAAATCTTACAAATCTACTCTTCATGGTACAACTCACCTGCTTTTGATTTTATTGGCTGGAAGTAACCACTAAGGTTCTAAAGAGTTAATATTTTGAGTTTTTTTCAAAAAAATCTATGTTTCTTTTTCTATTTCACTGTGGTGCTGAGGATAACACTCAGGACCTCATGCATCCTAAGCAAGTGTTCTACCACTTACCAACATCCACCAGCACATATATACGTCATTCTAATTTCTGCCACAATAAAGTTTTAGAAATATATTCCTCTTTAAATATCTATTTTACCCAGAATTACTCTAATAAAAGTATTTTCAGGTGTTATATTTTATTATCAAGTATTTACAATTAAGAGATTTAATTTTAAAATAGTTGATTGGGAAGCTATAGGTAACAATGGAGAGTCACAGCCACTCCTTTACAGAGAAGGTAAAGGAAAATAAAGGAAAGAAAGGGAAGGGAAGGAGAAAAGAAGGGGTTTCAGAACCCAGGGAATGCTCAATGATGAAGGGTGGAACAGAAGGAATGATTGCTGTGGTCTGCATCTGAGGCGATGGAGCTTCATATGCTACTAGATGTGCTGACCAAGACATACATTTTTTTTTCTTGTGCATTCTAAAATTTTTCTTAAGTCCCCACTTTGCTGAAACAAGCCTGAAGCCAGATGACATCAGAACTGGAAAAAGAGCTTATAGGAATAAGTTAACACAGTTATGGAACAGAAATTAGAAAACAGTAGAATGGATGTGACCTCCCACACACACCACACTTACCCAATTCAGTGTCCCAAGAGATATGGTAACCCAAATATTAATGACACAAATAAATGTAAAGGCCCTTCCTCGGCCAGCTTTGGGAAGTATGGTTTTTTTGCCTGGAATGGATCCAATTATATTTCAATAAATTCTGTTCTAGAAGTTGCCAGAAATATAGTAGCTACACTCAGGTGAAAATCAAACTCCACCCTAATATCAGCTTGAAGAACCAATCCCTATTACCACTGAAAAATACTCACAACAGGCAATATCTAAATTCTAAATATACATGAAGCAAGCAGATAGTTATCTACTGCACACACACACACACACACACACACACACACAAACACACACACACAGTTATAAAGATCTCTGTAACTTGTCTAGGCAGCCCTCATCTCTTTAGCATAATTAGTCTGATTTTCGTTTGAAACATGTTTTGCTAGCTCTCAATCCCCAGTCCTCATTTGCAGCACATCATGTTTCTGTAGCTGAGCAAATCCAGAAATAGTATTTGTAAAAATATGTTGAGTTCTTATGAAGATTTTACATAAAAAAGCCCTGGAAATCTCTGATTGTGCCACTTCTCACTTACATCCAAATTCCCTGGTCTAAGTCACTAATTGTATTCTTTCCCATTCACACTGATGGGGCTGCAGAAACAGAAATACCCTGCTCTTTCTCCAGATCTCCCCACAATTTTATATCCTGCCCTACCTAGAATAAATGGAGCCCAAAACCAGATAAAGTAGAGCCCAGAAAACAGAACTCCCAAAGTAAAATGCAGTGGATAAAAAATAGGATTATGAGAACCAGCTCCTGCAACTCATCCCTACCAGAAGCCTGTTTTCTATTGGAGATTGTAGAGGTTCAGTCATCCATAAGTGTGCTTAAAGCAACAGAGGATAAACATAGTGTCAATAACAGAGAAATTAAGATCTCTCCAAGGCTAGGAGAGATGGTGCCCACCTTCATAGTCCACATGGCTCTCAGCAGTACCGTATTCCAAGCTCCATTAAGCCCTGTGTATAATCACTTTTGTAGTCCAAAGTCACAAAGTCATCTCCATTCCTCCAAAAAACAGCATGGTCAGGCCTATCACAGCAATGCTCCATTTTTTGTACCAACTTCTGTCTTAGTTACTTTTATATTGCTATGAAGAGATACCACTGCCAAGGAATTTTATAAAAGAGGTTATTGGAAACTTGCTTACAGTTTCAGAGAGTTGGAGTCATGATTATCATGGAGCAGAGTATGGTGGCAGGTAGTCATGGCACTGGAGCAGTAAGTGAGAACTCACATCCTAGTCCACAGGCAGAAAGCAGAGAGAGATATCTTAGAATCTTGCTGGCTTTTGAACCAATGAGACAACTCCCCCAACAGGGTCATACCACCTACTCTTTCCTAAAAAGTTACACCTACTGGGTTATGAAGGTTTCGAATATATGAACTTATGGCCACCATTCTCATTCAAACAATCACACTTGGTATATCTGCTTCCACAGTGTGCCTGCACCCTTTGCTGCCTCAACTGTTGGCTTAGATCCTACTTCTACACATACATGTAGATATGCTCAGCATTTGGGAAACATTTTGCTCAAAACTATACTACATGGTTAACTTGAACTAGATTCTCTACTATCTCTGTCCTCCTCTCTGAGGCTAAAGATATCTACCAGCACTCAATACTGGAAGAGTTCAAGAACCAGAGCCTGAATTCCTTGAAGACCTCCATCTATTCTCAAGAAGCACATGTCTGTCCCTCCCCTTTGTTATTCTCCCCCTTTATCTCTTTATTCTCATCCTGTGTTAGTTACTTCGCAACTCCATGAAGTTGAGAAGTCAGTCTGTGAGCACAGCTTCTTCACCTCCAATCTTCAGGTACTGAATAAACTCTGTTTTCCCAAAGCTTCTATACAAGATATCAGTTTTATCATGATCTTTAGAATCTTGTAATAATACAAGAAACATCAAAGGGAGAGCTTCAGGGAGAAAGTGGAAAGGCACTAGGTGGTAACTTAATTAAATATAAAAAAAGAAAGTAGTGGGAAAACTAGTACTGTTGTAGACTGTATTAGAATATTCTTATAAAATGCATGAAAATAATGAACAACATGTGTCAATGGAAAGACAACATCTAAAAAATATTGTTGTCTTCCACAAGAAAGACAATTTTAGCACACTCATAGAGGCTCACACACACAGAGTAAAATTTGAAACATGCTAAAGGATTGGGAAATAAATATAAAAATTGAAATGAAGAAAATGAGGACTGCAGAACCAGTTCAGAGTTGAAGAGCACTGGACACTCTTACCGAGGACCCATATTCAATTCCCAGCATCCATTATAGACACACACATATATATGTATGAACTTCTCAAAGAATAAATTAAAAATATGTTTATACAACAGGCCATCATGTGTAGCTAGAGTTTTCCTGCCTGGCCCACAGTCAGGACAAATCTTTGTCGCCCACAGTCAGAACAAATCTTTGTCACCCGCCAGTCCCACAGCTATTCAGACCCAACCAAGTAAACACAGAGACTTATATTGCTTACAAACTGTATGGCCATGGCAGGCTTTTTGCTAACTGTTCTTATAGCTTAAATTAATCCATTTCCATAAATCTATACCTTGCCACATGGCTCGTGACTTACCAGCATCTTCACATGCTGCTTGTCCTGGTGGCGGCTGGCAGTGACTCCATCTGCCTTCCTGTTCTCTCTCTTTTTCTCTCTGTTAGTCCAACCTATACTTCCTGCCTAGCCACTGGCCAATCAGTGTTTTATTTATTGACCAATCAGAGCAACACGTTTGCCATACAGAACATCCCACAGCAATCATGAGTCATTCATTCTGAGGACAAGAAGTGAGAAACTCTACTTCTGGCTAGGCAGCAGAACAAGGTCCAGATCATATAAGGTGAACAGAAGTGAGATCAATAGCCCTCTATGGAGACAAAAACCTAGAGATGGAGGCTGGGTCCCAGGGAAATTTCCTTTCATTTTGCAGGTGAGTGGCTTCTGAGCCATCTCCAAAACTCGTTTTTTCACAATGGATCTCTGTTATTTTCTCATTTTTCCCAAACTCAGCTGAAAGTAGCAGCCCTCACCCAGGATTCCATTATCTAGATTTCCTGTCTGAAAATTCAGGATAGTGTCATAGAGTCAGTCAATCCCAGTTGCCCAGGCATCTCAGGCTGCATCATCAGACTCAGCAAAACTAGGGTTTCCTGGTTTGGTTAGTGCCTGGCTGACTCTACACAATCATGTCTCAAAAGGCATACATTCCAAACTGTCTAACTTTGACCCATATCTGTAACTGTTTGAAACAATTCCAGTGGTTTTGTTATCATGTGTATTCCATGCATGTTGCTTGCTTAGTTTTGCTCAGCATTCTTCTCTTTTCTATGGTGATATTTTAATTGTACTGAAATGTGATTTTATTTGTATGTTAATAAGTAAAGTTGCCTGGGGGTCAGAGCTAATAGCAAGCCATAGCAGAAACTGGGCAGTGGTGGTGCATGCCTTTAATCCCAGCTCTTGGGAGGCAGAGTTAGACAGAGCTCTGTGTGTTCAAGGATACAGGAGCATGGAGACACATGCCTTTAATCTTAATACCAACCATAGAAGACCTGGAGGTCTGTACGGACAGGCAGTGACGAAGAGGTCATGTGGTTGGGTTTACAACCAATGAGAAGGCAGAATAGAAAGTCTATTAAAAAAACAGACAGGAAGTAGGTCTCTTGCTGAGGACGATAGCAGCAACAGTGAAGGGTAAGGTTTTTAGCTCTTAGTTATCGCTCTGACTTCTTGGGCTTCCATCTTTGCATTGGCTCTGTGTTTCTTATTTAATAAGATGGTTACATCTACACTTTTCAAATTAAGTTTTGAGAGTTTCATATATTTTGATCATACTTACCCTATATTTCAACTCCTCCCAGATGCATCCTGCACCCCTACCTACCCAAGTTTGTGTTCTGTTTTTAAAAGGCATCAAGTCCATTTTGTGCTGCTCATATACTCTTGAATATAAGGTCATCCACTTGAGTGGGGTTTACTTACTAGGGGATATACCTTTAAAGGAAACTGGCTCTCCTTCTCCCATCAGCTCTTCATTGCCTATACCTCCTCAGCTAGGGTATGGTGTCATGCACACATTCCCTCTCCATGTTGAGATTTTACTTGGCTTGAGCTTGTGTAGACCTATCTTCTATCTTCCCTTCTGGTCAGAGAGATCCTGAGTCTCGTTAGGAAGGAAGTCACCAGGTACTTCTGCCTCCAGGACACCTCACTGACCTCTAGCACCCTCCCTAACTTCACACTCAGTCTTACAAACTTCCATGTGACATTTTGGAGAAAGATCCAAGGTCACATTACCTATGAGGCTCATTGGCGTAGCCACTGTGTAAGCCTATTTTAAAAACAACTTAGGTCAACCACATGTTCTGATGAAAGGATTTTTAAGGACTTGGACATCCTGGGTCACCTCAGCATCTGGGGTCTTTGCAAACACACTCTGAGCACTGGGGACCTGCATCTCTTCATCCAAATGGCTTACATTTCTACTCATAGACCATGTTATATTAGAATGCCATGTATCCAAGAACACAGGAGCAAGACAAAGTGGAATTGATTTATTATAAAGAGGACACAAAGTTCGTTGGGTACAGATGCGGCTTGGATCCAGGAAGAATTTGAGGAGGTAATGAATATGATCAAAATACATTGTATAGTATTCTCAAAGAAGTAATAAAATGAAAAATTAATGCAATTATAAAATCTATCTGGCTTATTTTGTTTGGCATAATATCCTCAATATTTATCATGGAGTAAAACCAGACTGTCTTTCTTTCTTATGAATGAGTAATATACCACATACAGACTGACCACATTTCACTTTTCCATTCTTCCAATGATAGACACTTGGGTTCCTTCCACTGTGGGCTATTATATGCTATTATGGGCATGAATACCTGAGTATCTATTGAGTTGCCATTTTCAATTTTATTGGCAATATGTCCACAATTTCAATTGCTGGTCACATGAGAATTCCACTTAACTTTTTTGAGGAATTGCCATATTTCCTTCAGCGGCAGCTAAGCATTGTTACATCCCAGTAGCAATGCACACACCTTTCAATTCCAACAACTCTTTTCAATTGATTTTCTCTTTTGTCATAACCATTCTAGTTGAATGTGAAGTCCTTAGAGCTTTACATTCCCTGGAATCAGAAGGTTGAGTACATTTTCTCATGTTATTGATCACTTGTCTCTATTCATTGTATAAATATCTATTTGAATCTTTTAATTTTATATTAGACTGCTTCTATTGTTGATTTTTAGGAGCTATGTTCTGGGCATTAATTACTTATGTTATTTTTATTTTTGAGATAGGGACTCACTGTGTAGCCCTGGGTGGACTGGAACACACTGTTTAGACCAGGCTGGCCTCCAACAAGCAGAAAATGGCCTGCTGAGATTAGGAGGTGGCCAGCCTCTGCACTTGTGATGGGTAATGAAACTCCATTTTATGCTAGGCATCCATCTAGGTACTCAGTACCCACTAGCCATTTGTCCCTGACTGCAGTCTCTGGAGGACAAGTTCCCAGTTACTCTGACTCAGTGATCTCAACACAAATATGTACAGCCATGACTATCTACTTGTTATGGTATGACTAACTGCTTTTTTGGCTTCTGTAATTTGTTTACATAGATACCCAAAAATTGTTTTGAGTTGCCTTAACTAATTAACTTGGCAGAGCACACACTTTCATGATCATTTGCATAGATATTGAAGATCTTGTGGGTTTTGCCAAAATAAAAAAAAAAAAAAACTTCCCTATATGCTTCCTTCATGACAGGTGTGAGATTTGGCTTTAAGGCTATTGTCCTGCTAGCAGCTAATCAATAAATCATTCAATTATAATTAGATTGAGTCTATGGTTTCCTATTCTATGGATTATCTTTCTAAACAAGTGTTTTATACCATTTGATCATGAGTTTCAAGGCACATTTCCATGCACATAAAACAAGGAACTGTTTTGCACTCAAAAACAGACAACCATCCTAACTAAAGGGGTTTTTAAGCACATTCCAGAAAATTGATGCTAGATGGCAATAGAACACCAACCACAATGAAATGATATAAGATGGGCAACTACAAAAGTGCACACAACCTTGACATGTATTAGCAAACAAGTGTATGGCGTTGCCTCATTGTCCACACTATTTTGTTTTGACATGACGATCTCGGGGCAGTGGCTGCAGGGCAGCTGAGATGGAGATGGCTCATGGTTCTTTGTGTATCTGGATTTTTGTCTCTGAGGCACAACTCTCGGTTTAACTGTCCTGTTCTCTCTATTAAGGAGTCTTGAGACCACTCACCATCACTAAACAAGTCTGCATCACTGAGCCATGCCCTCATTGTGAGGCAGGAAGGCGGGTGGTACCAAAAGCCATTTCACAGCTGCATCTTGGCCTGCTGTTGCTTAGCACTCGAGACTCCACCCACTTTGCTCCTCATCAGGCAATAGCTGAGCTACAGATGGAATGTTCCAGAGTGGACACCGGGCTAGAATGTGCACAGGGACATTGAGGCATGGCTCCACGTGGGAGGCTCTGCTTCCGTGTTTGTGAAGCCGCAGGTGCTTGAGCCGTTCGCTTCACCGGGGAGTGAGTGTGTAGTGTCCTACTTGAATAGTAGCTTTATCCATGAGGAATGAGTCAGGCTGCCTCCTGTCATCCTCCTGTGTCCCAGCACTAAAAACATGGGAAGGTGGAGTCCAAACCATTCACTTTAGAGTATGCCATCCAAATACAGATGATAAACTCCATGGTCACTGTTGAAGCTCCTAGGAAAACTTAACCTTCACACTCAAAACAGGACAAATCACCCTGCCTAAAGGGCTTTTTTTGAGCTGCATTCCAGAAATTTGTCACTAGATGGCAATAGAACACTGATCAGAAAGGAGTGAAAGCAGATTGCCAACTACAAGAGTGTAAGCATGTGTACAACCTGGACATGAATTGACAAGTTTCTGATGTTAACTTTATTGTCAACTACTGCATTTGACTTGACTATTTAGGGGCTGTTGCTGCCAGGCAGCTGCATTGGAGAGATCGTGCAGATCTTTCATGTATCTGGATCTTGTCTCTGGGGCTCCAGTTATGATTTGCTGTCTGGTTCCCTCCAGCACAGAGTACAGAGACTCCATTGTGCATCACTGAGCAAGTCCATTTCACTCAGCCATACCCTCACTGTGGTGTGAAAGGGGGGCCATATGGAGCCCAATCTCACAAAAGGAGTCTCCTTGTTGGCCAGCACTTGAGAGTCTACATGCTTAGCTCCTCACCAGTCCTTTACTAAATTGCAGACAGAAACATCTACAGTGGACACAGGGCTAGAATGTGCACAGGTACCTTGTGAGCAAGGCCCCACTTGTGTGGCTCAGCCTCCTTGTCTATGAAGAAACAGACGCGTGGGTGATTTGCTTCATCCAGGAGTGTTTCTTTAGTGTCCTGAAAGAACATTAATTTTAGCCACTCTGTAGCCCAAGGTCTGTAACTCTTGCAGCACTTCCTCAATAGGCCCTTTACAATCCATTTTCCTGGGAAACATCTGGTGAACGGACAAGAGGTTAGCATTTAATGTCTCATCAAACAGCTTTAAGGAATTTTTAAACATTTTGGGAAATCTGGTCTATGTAAGTTGCCCGCTGTACTGCCCTTTGAGAATGTCCATTTAAAAGCAAAGATGAGCCCTTCCCCCGCCCCCTCACCAAGAAAACACCCCCCCTCCGTGACACCATTGAAAACCAAAAACATAAGCACACCCTGAATCAATTGGGAAGAGCACAGACTGGACCAAGAGCCTGGATTAGACCAAGAGCTTCCATTAGACCCAAAGTATCAACTGGACCAAAAGAGGCTCCCTCAGAAATCAACAGCAGTTTTGTGGAGTGGAGAAAGAGATGGATAGACACCAGTGCAAAAATACAGTCAACAACATGAAGACTAATATGGCACCAAGACCTGAACATCCCAAAGCGGGAGAATCAGAATAAATAGACCTTTAAAATGGCCTTAAGAAGATAATAGAGGCTTTTAAAGAGGAAATGAAAACTGCCCGTAAAGAGTTTGAAGAAAAGACAAAAATAGGAAGAAATCAATAAATCCCTTAAAGAAAGCCAAGAAAAAGCAATTAAGCATGTGTTTGAAAAAGTCCAACATTTGAACATTGTAATAGGAGCAATAAAGAAGACACAAACTGAGGGACTGCTGGAAATGGAAATTCTGAGTAAACAAACAGGAACTACAGATGCAAGCATAAGCAAAGAATGCAAGAGATGGAAGAGAGAATCTCTAGCATTGAAGATAAAATAGAGGAACTAGATTCATCAGTCAAAGAAAACACTAACACCGAAAAAGTCATAACACAAAACATCCAGGAAATCTGGGACACCATGAAAATACCAAACGTAAGAATAATCAGGATAGAAGAAGGAGAAAATTACCAACTCAAAGGCACAGAAAATATATTCAACAAAATCATAGAAGAAAACTATCCCAACAAAAATAAGAAAATGTCTATGAAGGTACAAGAAGCTTCTAGAACACCAAATAGACTGGATCCAAAAAAAAGGCCCCTCACCACATAATAATCAAATGTTTATACATACAGAATAAAGAAAAATATTAAGAGCTGCAAAGGAAAAAGGCCAAGTAACATCTAAAGGCAAACCCATCAAAATAACACCTGACTTCTCAATGGAGAATCTGAAAGCCAGAAGAAGGTCCTGGACAGATGTTATGCAGACACTAAGAGATAATGGATGCCAACCCAGACTATTATATCCAACAAAACTTTCAATCACCATAGATGGAATAAACAAAATATCCCATGATAAAATAAAATTTAAACAATACCTATCCACAAATCCAGCCCAACAGAAAGTACTAGAAGGGAAAATCCAACCTATGGAAGTTAGATATGACCATGAAAATACAGGCAATAGATAATCCCACACCAAAAAATACCAAATAAGAGAAACACAACACTACAAACAAAAATAACAGAAATTAACAATCACTGGTCATTAATATCCATTAATACCAGTAGTCTCAATTCGCCTGTAAAAAGACACAGGCTGGCAGAATGGATAAGAAAACAGGATCCATCCTTCTGCTGCATACAAGAAACACACCTCAACTTTATAGACAGACACTACCTCAGAGTAAAAGGCTGGGAAAAGACTTTCCAATCAAATGGATTTAAGAAGCAAGCTGGTGTAGCTATCCTAATATCTAATAAAATAGACTTCAAAATAAAATTAATGAAAGAGATTGGGAAGGACATTACATATTTATCATAGGGAAAAAAAAGACAAGATAAAGTCTCAATTCTGAAGATTTTGCCTCAAATAAAAGGGCACTCACATTTGTAAAAGAAACATTACTAAAGCTTAAATCACACATCAAACCCCACATACTAGTAGTGGGACACTTCAACACCCCATTCTCACTACTGGATAGATCTGCCAGATTGAAACTTAAAAGAGACATAAGGGACCTAATAGAAGTTATGACTGAAATGGACTTAATAGATATCTACAGAACATCCTAACACAAAAGAACATATCTTCTTCTCAGCAACCCACGAAACCTTCTCTAACATTGACCACATGCTTGGTCACAAAAAAAAACTCAACAGATTTAAAAAAATGAAATAACTTCCTGTATTTTATTGGACAACCATGGCTTTTAGTTAGATTTCAACAACAACAAAATTTACAGAAAGCCTACAGTCTCATGGAAATTGAACAATGCCCAAGTGTATTACCAATGGGTCAAGGAAAAAATTAAGAAAGAAATTAAATATTTTCTAGAATTCAATGAAAATGAAAGTACAACATACCCAAACTTATGGGACACTATGAAAGCAGTGCCAAGAGGAAAATTCATAGCACTAAATGCCCACATAAAGAAGATGGAGAACTCTCACAATAGTGATTTAACAGCACACCTGAAAGCTCTAGAACAAAAAGAAGCAAACTCACTCAGAAGGAATCTATGCAAGGAAATAATCAAATTGCCTAAAATCAATGAAATAGAAACAAAGAAAACAATACAAAGAATCAACAAAACACAGAGTTGGTTCTTTGAGAAAATCAACATGATAGACAAGCCCTTATTCAAACTAACCAAAAGTCAGAGAGAGAGCATCCAAATCAACAAAATCAGAAATGAAAAGAGAGACATAACAACAGACATTGAGGAAATCCAAAGAATCATCAGGTCATACTTCAAAAACCTGTACTCCACAAGACTGGAAAATCTGAAAGAAATGGACAATTTTCTGGATACCACATACCAAAGTTAAATCAAGACCAGATAAACTATTTAAATAGGCCAAAAACCCCTAAGGAAATAGAAACAGTAATTAAAAGTCTCCCAACTAAAAAAGCCCAGGACCAGATGGCTCCACAGCAGAATTCTACCAGAATTTCAAAGAAGAGCTAATTCCAATACTCTTCAAATTGTTTCACGCAATAGAAACAGAAGGAACATTGCCAAACTCTTTTTATGAAGCTACAGTTACCCTAATACCAAAACCACACAAAGATGCAACAAAGAAAGAGAATTACAGACCAATCTCCCTCATGAACATTGATGCAAAAATACTCAATAAAATACTGGCAAACTGAATCCAAGAACATATCAAAAAAATTATCCACCATGATCAAGTAAGCTTCATCCCAGGGATACAAGAATGTTTCAACATATGAAAATCTGTCAATGTAATACACCATATAAATAAACTGAAAGAAAAAAAAAACACATGATCATCTCGTTAGATGCTGAAAAGGACTTTAACAAAACCAACACCCATTCATGATAAAGGTCTAGAGAGATCAGGAATACAAGGAATGCATACCTAAACATAATAAAGGTAATTCACAGCAAGCCAACAGCCAACATCAAATTAAATGGAGAGAAACTCAAAGCAATTCCACTAAAATCAGGAAGAAGACAAGGCTGTCCACTCTCCCCATATTTATTCAATATAGTACTTGAAGTTCTCGATAGAACAATAAGACAAGAAAAGGAGATCAAAGGTATAGAAATTGGAAAGAAAGAAGTCAAACTTTCCCTATTTGCAGACAATATAATACTGTGTACATAAGTGACCCAAAAATTTCTACCAGAGAACTCCTATAGTTGATATACTCCTTCAATAATGTGGCAGGATACAAGATTAACTCAAAAAAAATCAGTGTCCCTCCTATATACAAATGATAAAAGGGCTGAGAAAGAAATCAGAGAAACATCACCCTTTACATTAGCCACAAATTATATAAAACACCTTGGGGTACCTCTAACTAAGCAAGTGAAGGACCTGCATGACAAGAACTTTAAGTCTCTGAAAAAAGAAATTGAAGAAGATATCATAAAATGGAAAGATCTCCCATGCTCATGCATAGATAGGGTAAACACAATAAAAATGGCAATTTTACCACAAGCAATCTACAGATTCAATGCAATCTCCATCAAAATCCCAATACAATTCTTCACAGACCTGGAAAGAGCAATACTCAACTTCATATGGAAAAGCAAAAAACCTAGGATAGCTAAAAGAATCTTGTACAATAAAGCAACTTCTGGATGCATCATGATCCCTGACTTCAAGCTCTACTATAGAGCTGTAGTAATAAAAACAGCTTGATATTGGCATTACTGACATGTGGACCAAGGAAATTGCATTGAAGACCCTGACATTAATCCACACACCTATGAACACCTAATTTTTGACAAAGAAGCCAAAACTGTACAATGGAAAAAAGAAAGTATCTTCAACAAATGGTGCTGGCATAATTGGATGTCAACATGTAGAATATTGCAAATAGATCCATATCTGTCACCGTGCACAAAACTTAAGTCCAAGTGGATCAAAGACCTCAACATAAATCCAGTTACTCTGAACCTGATACAAGAGAAAGTAGGAAGTAGTCTTGAACACATTGATACCAGAGATCACTTCCTAAATATAACACCAGTAGTACAGATACTGAGAGCAACAATTAATCAATGGGACCTCTTAAAACTGAGTTTTTGTAGGGCAAAGGGCACAGTCAATAAGACAAAATGACAGCCTACAGAATGGGAAAATATCTTCACCTACCCCACATCTGACAAAGGGATGGTCTTCAGAATATATAAAGAACTCAAGAATTTAGACATCAAAATAGCTAACAGTCCAATTAAAAAACAGGCTATAGAGCTAAACAGAGAATTCTCAACCAAACCCTCTCAAATGGCTGAAAGGTATTTAAGGAATTTCTCAACATTCTTAGTCGTCAAGGAAATGCAAATCAAAACAACTGATATACCATCGTATACCTGTCAGGATGGCTAAGATCAAAAACACTGAAGACAGCTTATGTTGGAGAGGATGTGGAGCAAGGGGAACACTCCTTCACTGTTGGTGGGAATGCAAACTTGTACAGCCACTTTGGAAATCAGTATGGCAGTTTCTCAGAAAATTGGGAATCAATCTTCCTCAAGACACAGCTATACCACTCTTGGACATATACCCAAGGAATGCTCAGTCATAACACAAGGACACATGCTCATCTATGTTCATAGCAGCATTATTTGTAATAGCCAGAACTTGAAACAACCTAGATGCCCCTCAACTGAAGAACAGATAAAGAAAATGTGGTACATATACACAATGGTGTACTACTCAGCAGAGAAAAACAATGACACCTCATGAGGTTTTCAGGCAAATGGATGTAACTAGAAAATATCATCCTGAGTGAGGTAAGCCAGACTCATAAGGACAAACATGGTATGTACTCACTCATAAGTGGATACTAGATATAAAGCAAAGGATAACTAGACTGCTACCCACAGCTCCAAGGAGACTAGCTAGTAAGAAGGACCCTAGGAAGGACGCATGAATTGCCCAGTGATGGAGAAATGAATGAGATCTACATGAGCAAACTTGGGGTGGGGAGGTAGTGCAGGGCAAGGGACAGGGGCATGAGAGCTTAGAGGAGTGGGGGGAAACAGAGTAGGAGAAAAAGGAAAGAGATACCATGATAAATGAAGATACCATGGGAATAGGGAGAAGCAGAGTGCTAGGGATGTTCCCAGGAATCCACAAGGATGACTCCACCTTAGACTGCTGGTAACAGTCAAGAGCGTGCCTGAACTAGCCTACTCTGGTGATCGGATGGCTGAATACCCTAACTGTCATGATAGAACCCTCATCCAGTGACTGATGGAAGCAGATACAGAAATCCATGGCCAGGTCCCAAGAACAGCTCCAGGAGTCCAGTCAATGAGAGAGAGGAGGATTTCTATAAGCAAGAGTTATTGAGACCATGATTGGAAAATGTACAGAGATAAGTAGCCAAACTTGTGGAAATACATGAACTACAGACCAATAGCTGAGGAGCCCCCATGGTACTGGACTAGGCCCTCTGGATAAGTAGACGGTTGTTTAGCTTGAACTGTTTAGGGGACCCCAAGCAATGGGATCGAGACCTGTCCCTAGTGCATGAGCTGGCTTTCTTGAGCCTAGTGCCTATGGTGAAACACTTTGCATAGCCTTGGTGCAGGGAGAAGGGGCTTGGACCTGCCTCAACTGAATGTACCAGGCTCTGCTGACTCACCATGGGAGACCTTACCTTGGAGGAAGTGGGAATGGGGGTGTTGGGGGAAAAGCTGGGGGGGGGGCAGGAGGAGGAAGGACATGGGAAGCTGTGGTTCGTATATAAAATGAATAGAAAAATCTATTAATAAAAAATACATGGAAAAAAGAAAATATTCAATAAATAAACTGCACCGGGAGATTCACATAAAAATTTAAAAAATAAAAGCAAAGATGAATGGACTCACTTCTGCCAAAGAGAGGCTGAAGAATGCATCTTTCAGGTCCAAGACACCATATACCTATTTCTCTGGAGGGATCAAGCTCATGAGAATCAGCAGTCTCAGGTTTATTCATAGGCAGGAGAGGTGTATTTCATCATGATAATCAGGGAGCCAGGATACCTGTCTCTGTAAGCCAGACAATATGAACTGCAATTTCTGTATTTGTTTCCAGGGCCATTAGGTATTGTTTAATCTGGATGGAATAACTGAACTAGTTAGTAGAACAACCAATCTACAAGAGAGTCTAACTGTATCTTTTGATTGGAGGAAGGACTTTGAGCTAGGAGATTTTCTTTTGATAGAGTATTAGATACCAAAATTTTGCTAGATATCTGTAAGTCCAAATCAGTTTCATCATCAAAGAAGGTGAAGGTGGCTTTCAGTTTATACAAAAGGTCTTGTCCCAATCAGTTGTCTACTGTTAAACATAGTTTTAGCTACTCACAGCTGAGACCTACTTAAACTTTAAAATTTTTCTAACTTTTTTGAGGGAGAGTTTCTCTACATATTCCTGGCTGTCCAAGAACTCACTCTGTACATCAGCCTGTCCTCGAACTCAGACATCCACCTGCCTTGGCCTCCTGAGCACACAGATTAAAGGTGTGCACCACCACTGCCTGCCTAATTTATATATATATATATATATATATATATATATATATATATATATATGGCTAACTTGATGAAAAGTCTTCTTTTAACAGCACTTTTAGTTCTATAAGAGTCCCTAGGGAAAAGTGTTTAAAGTCTCCTTGGCCAATGTTGGACAAGGTAAAATCTGTTCTGTCCAGTCTGCATTTCTCAGTAGCCAAATCCCCATCTCCTGTTCCTCCTGCAGGCCTTGGGGTAGTTTTCTACTTTTTTCACAGAAATGTAGTTTTTAGGTTTTCCAATTATACAGAACATTGGCTGAAAAGAAAAACAAGGAAAGAGCAAGGAATAAATTTTCCTCTTCTGCCCTTCCCTGAAACTGCTTAGAGCATACAGAGGAGCAGGAGGAACTATTTCTTATCTGTGTGATTCTGCTTAGACAGCAGAGGTCTCTGGACAAGAGTCTTAACACTTACCACCTCCACACAGGGGCCCGGGTCAACCCTGACACTGAGCAACAGAAAAGGGACTAGCTAATGTGAGCACTCTGAGAGTGTGACAGGGTATTTTTTGTTTGTTTGTTTGTTTCTCTGGGCTCTGTATCAGACCCAAAAGAACTTGGATCCCAAACAAGAGGGCACAAGTCTTAAGCTAGGATAGACTCACAGCAGAGAAAAACACTCATCAATACAGGGAAACAAAACTGATAGAAATACACAAAATAGCACACATGCTCACGAGCGTGCACACACACACCCACACACACAAACAGAGAGAGACAGAGACAGACTGAGAGACAGGAAGACAGGAAGAGAGAGAAGAGAAAGAGAGAATGAAGGCAACCAGGGGTATCCACCACACATTCATATACCTGAAAAGACAGGGGAATCCAGTGACATCTCACAAACATTCATGACACTGGATCATCTGCCACAAATGACCTCTCTTATGTGTCCAAACACAAGGTGCCTTAACCAGACTTAGCTCCAAAAATGGCAGACCAGGCAGCATTCTAATTTGTCTCCTTTTGGGGTGGAGGTGTCAGATTCCTCCAAAGCATTTGCCTGAGATTCATCAAAGGGAGTCTTGGGGACCTGAAACTCAGATTGTAACCCACAAAGAAGCTCCTAGATCACCACACACTTCTCAGGTCCAAGGGACTCTGAGACCCCTAGTGTCTCCAGGCCTGATCTCTGAGGATCAAGTGGGACCTCCAAAAATGTTGTGGAGTATTGGCCAGAGAAAATCACTCAAACATAATTTTAAGACAATAGAAAGTCTTCATTAGCTAGATAGCCACTACACTGAGGGCCTCAGATTCTTTCCAATGTAGCACCAAGCCTTTCTCAAGGTGAGGCTTTAAGGACAAAAACTATGGACTCTGGTGGATTTGGTCTTGTTTTCATTGTGGCAGGTGAATTTTACTGTATAAATGACACTTCTATCATGGAGGCAATTATGCTAAGACCTGAGCACTTAAGAAGGTCTGGGGGCCCTGTTATAATAGTTGTGACAAACATGATATATCTATCACTGTACAATTACAAACAAATTATAAATTTAGAGTAGGTGGCAATGTACTTTGAGGACATTCTTTTAGTATCTCAAACAAAGACAACAACCTTAGATTTTCTGTTAATTGACATTAGATCACATGGTAAGAAAATTGAGAAAGAAAGCACAAATATTTGTATGAACACATTCTTAAAATTTGACAGAAATATATCTCTTTTTTGCAACTGGTTACATGGTGTAGCTATTTAGAATTACCATGCCACAACCTGTGTTTTCCAATACTGACTCAAGGTAGAATAGAGAACCACCCCAGAAAGTGGAGCAAAATTGGGCCAGTAAGGAGTGTCATACCTTTGGATGGTGACTTTTATTGTGGATAGTGGAAGATTATCAAAAGAAGACAGAGCATAAAAAATGCAGCCCTCTATGCCATTCCACAGAGGAAAGCATTTCAACTCTTTTACAGCTTATCCCACTCCAAAACATTGTGCATATCTCTACTGAAAAAAAAAAGTGATTTGAACAGAAAAAGTAAACTACAAACTAAATCATATGTACAGGACCCACAGAGGAAAAAGAAGCAAAGTGCACACACACACACACACACACACACACACAGCATATCCTGTCTCCTCTCAGTTATTAATCATGTGGTAATGACCTCAATGAGAATAATGTGGAAGAACACCTGAAAAATTCAAATGAATTTTTCATTTTTTTCTAAATAATTTTTAACAGCCTATATTCAGGTTAGATTTTAATATAACATTAAAAACATTCAAACAAAAACCCACCAAGAACACGAATAGCCAAGACAATATGTCTCATAGAAAACAGCAACTCTATTTCTCCAAGAAAGGCAACTTAGCTGACACACAAGACATGGACTTCGGAATAGCTGTTATAAATACGTTCAAGGGACTCAGAGGATATGGCTAAATTCTGGAATGAAGGAACACAGAAACACACAGCTGAATGAAATAAGAAAAACAATTTCAGATACAGAAATAGAATTTAATAGAGACAGAATCTTTGAAGAAAAGTCTAGCTGGAATAAAAATCAAAATGAAAAGCTCAGGAAGTAAAATAAAATGTTCAGAAGAAAGCCTCACCAACAAATTGGATAAAGTGGAAGGGGAGGGGGATGTGATACAATTGGAAAATAACTTTTTAAAAGGTAGAAAAGAAAATATCAAGGCTCAAAGACAGTGTTAACGAAATCAGTCACTTACTCCCAGAAAATGTTGATGTCCATGGCCTGTGCTGCCACCTGTAGCAAGCTTTCTTGTCTGACTATCTTTGGATCACCAGCTCCCAAATAATAATATGGAGACTTCTTATCATGTATAATAATAAGCTTAACCTTAGCTTAGGCTGTGTTCCAACTAGCTCTTATAACTCAAATTAACATGCTTCCATTAATCTGTTCTGCCATGTGGTTCAATTAACTTTCCTCTGTATGGTGTCCAAATTGTTTCACACCTTGTTGGTGAATTCCATGCACCTAGATTCCTCCTCCTCTTCCACCCTCTCCCTGAAAATCCCACCTATTCTTTCCTGCATATCTATTGGCCAGTCAGGTCTTTATTAAACCAATCAGAAAGCCGCTTAACAAAGACACATCTTCACAGTATACAGAACATTTGTCCCACAACATTTCACTCTCTTTGTCTAAATAAAAAGGAAAGGTTTTAACTCTAACACAGTACAACTATATACAATAAGAACAATTATGAAGTAAGAATTAAACTTACAATGTCCAGTGTGGTTGAAATACTGTGCACCCCAATAAACTTTTCTGTGGGTCAGAGTATAGACCAGCCACTATATTAAACATAGAAGTCAGGCAGTGGTAGCACATGCCTTTAATCCTAGCCTTCTGGAGGCAGAGATCTATCTGGATCTCTGTGAGTTCAAAGCCACACTGGAAACAACCAGGCATGGTGATCCACACCTTTAATCCCAGCACTTGAGATCTCATGTATTTCTTGGGAAAGACACACACCTTTAATCCCAGGAAATGATGGCAGGAAGCAGAAAGGTATATAAGACATGAGGACCAGGAACTAGAAGCTTTTAAACTTCAAGGCTTTTTAGCAGCAGTATAGCTGAGATTCATTTGGTTGAGGACTCAGAGGCTTTCAGTCTGAGGAAACAAGACCAACTAAAAAGTTGACAAGGTGAGGTTGGATGTGGTTTGTTCTGCTTCTCTAATCTTTCAGCATTCACCCCAATAACTGGCCTTGGGTTTGTTTTTATTAATAAGACTCTTTAAAATTCATTCTACAGTCCAGTCCATTTGTATTTGGCATATTTGGAGAAAATACTCTATTATCTATCCTATTTTGATAAACCCAAAGTTTTATCATTACTTGTATTAGCATCCTAAAAACATCTTTTTAGACCTGAAAACATATTCTTAGATAAACAAATTAAGCTTTTATGTTTCTCAACCTCATAAACTGTATATCTCTTATGTAAGTTTCTTTTCTAAATTTAGTAAAAAAAAAAAAAAAAAGAAAAGAAAAGAAAACTGTAAAACTACAACTATCTATTCCTCAACCCCATAGGAAATGCAGAGCAAGCAACTTTCAAAACTATAGAAATGACAAAAATATCTGGCTGCCTAGACAGTCATTCAAGGTTCCCCTGCCATGTTGGGACATCCATCTTCAGCCTATAGTCCTAGAATGTCCAACAGACTTTTTTGTGAAGCAGGAATTTTGAAGGACTGTCCTACTTCATCTTGGCAAAGTTCAGCAGTTGCCTTCTTTTGTGTCCTATTTGTCCAATTTGAACACCATACTGTCAGTTTTTTGCCCAAAGGTCTTGCTTTGCCACCTTGAAAGCAAACTCCATATGGAGGTTTTCCAATGCCTACCACCCTTTTTTGATGTAGATCAGTGCTGCCAGGAGCAGATATATATATATATAACTGTCATAAAAAACCTTATGCTTATAAAATATTTATGCCATATTCTATATGTCTATGAAGTGTGTGAATACCATATAGCTATCTAAAATATATCTCAGTTTGACTTTGAAAACATATCTAACATGGCCACAAACTTGATTGTTAGATGACTGACTAATAGCCTGTATTTCTTAATTATCCTAAATAGTTCGCAATAATAACTTTCAAAGACTAGAAAATTACATTACATTTTTAAAGGAGATGCATAGGTAAATACCTTAAACAAGAGTAGAAACATGTATAACAAAAATAACCTTTAATTTGTATCAACATACAAAAAACTCCATACCAATATAAAATATTTGAGACTAGTTTTTTTTTAGTTCAAATGTAGACTCATTAATCCACCCTTTTATCCCTTCATTCTATACTATATCTCCCATTTTTTTCCTTTCAGAAAGAGATCCCTGGATCTAATATCCTTTGTTCAGCTTTCTTTCTATGACCAACCATTTGTATTCAACCACCCTAAATGATAATAAACACCAATAATCCATTCAATAATGAAAAAAATCCACCCAAACGAGCTCTTGGGAATGTGGATGTCAGGTTTGCTAGACTCCTTCCTGTTGTCTGGGGGTGAGGGCATCTCTAGAGGACCCTGAAAAAATGGAGATAATGGTCTAGTTCTGGGAGAGCTAGCTGTATTGTTCTTTGCTTAGTCTCTGTGTAATAGGAAAGTGTAGAGCTTATATGAAGTCCTAGATGGAGCAGTCCGTGAGACTAGACTATCTCAACTAGCAGTTTTGACATTGTTCTTGATGTAGAATTTTTAGGAAACTACAACAGAGGCATTCTGAGAGGATGGATCACCTGGGTTACCTGTTTTCATTGGGACCTGGTCTTTTTTTTTTTTTTTTTTTTTTTTTTTGAAAACACACAAACTTTTAAATGTAAAATTTATCTGAATTAATACAAGTATGGAATTGCAGTGTACACAAGTCAGCTAAAGTTTTTGTTGTTGTTGTTATATTTGAGCATGAAAAGGACATCTTCTAATTTTGTAAGTCTGTTTAGACTGTATAGCCAAACCTCTATCCATTCCATATGAAAGCACGGTATGTAATAATAAGTTATGAGGACTTTGTAGCCACTAAGATTTATCATGTCTCAATAGTCTCAAAGCTATTCCCATGTAGAAGGATCAGCATATATAAATCACCTATCTTGTAGATTTTCTTGTTATTTTCTTCATGTCTATAAGCCAAAATTTTCTGGAGGTCTCCCTCAAACAAATCTGATCTTCGTTAATTTTGAAGAACTCCATAGCTTTTTGTTTCCTGTGGAAACAAGGGCAAAACCTCAACCCAGTATAACACATTTCCTGACTTCCATTCTGAGGTTAGGACTTAAAAGATATACTTTGTTGCAATTCAGCAGCCTTTTCTACAGTCCAGTGCATCTCAGCAATTGTTTGTTCCTCATTAGCATTTATAAAATTCAAAGTTAACAAAGAACTATATATGATCCACATGCCCTGTGTTATGGTCTTTCTTATCTTGTGTGCCTTGTTCCTCTTATGTTACTTTACTCTCTCTTTAGAGACTTTGTTTTATTATTTTTAAACTATTTATTTTTCTATGACTGTCTATACCCATTTCCTTTTCATTCTTCACCATCTACGCACATTTTTAAGCATACTGTATCTATTCAGAGGTTTGCTCAGTCTGAACCTGATTTTCGGTTCATCTGTAGCATTTTTCTGACCACATAAGACAAACCTTAAACTGTCATGCAAGCCATGATGCAGCTGCCTTAGCTTAAAGCTCACTGATGGCTGGATCCACTCACTTTGGGTCCACAGGCAGCCACAGGGAGCTGAGCCTAACTGTCCCAGCCATGCCTCATCATCCCAGCTCTGGAAAGCTTCTGTGTCCATGCTAGCCAGGCATTTATACCTCCAGATGAGTAGCATGCTGTTTTTATAAGTGCCCAGCTGTACAGCAGGGCCTTTTAGAAGAGCCATACCTTTATATGCAGCAAGCATTTGGCCTACCCAAGACACCACACCAGGAAGTTGTGTCTAAGTCTGTGTTCAATTTTTTTTCACCTTTTTCAGGCCTTATATGGATTTACGTGCTAAGCATTGGATGGCAAATGTAGCAAGCTTCCTTGTCAGACATTCTTTGGATCACCAGCCCCCAATAATTAGAATGTGGATCAAGAGGGACACTCCTCCTCCACTGTTGGTTGGAATGCAAACTTGTACAGCCACTTTGGAAATCAGTATGGGCTTTTCTCAGAAAACTGGGAATCAATCTATCAAAAGACCTAGCAATAGCACTCTTGGGCATATACCCAAGAACACTCAATCATACCACAAGAATACATGTTCAATTATGTTCATAGCAGCATTATTAGTAATAGCCAGAACCTGAAAACAACCTAGATGTCCCTCAACGTAAGAATGGGTAAAGAAGGGGAGAGCGGCGGGGCAGAGAGCGTGACTCGCCCGCTCCAGTGCCACCGGTTCCCGCTGCGCTTCCCGCCGTCGCCGCCAACGCGCAACCATGTCGGAAGAGAAGCCCAAGGAGGGAGTGAAGACAGAGACGGGGCAGGATGGCTCAGTGGTGCAGTTCAAGATCAAGCGGCACACTCCACTGAGCAAGCTGATGAAGGCCTACTGCGAGAGGCAGGGCTTGTCAATGAGGCAGATTCGATTCCGGTTTGATGGACAACCAATCAACGAAACAGACACTCCAGCCCAGCTGGAGATGGAGGATGAGGACACCATTGACGTATTCCAGCAGCAGACAGGAGGAACAGCTCTCCGAGGGACCGCCCCCATACCCAACCATTGTCCTGACATTTGCTATTGAATGGTGACCATGCAGCCACGCCAATCACAGAAGAGTCAGCAGAAGCCAGAGTCACCGCTTGGAGTGAACTACAGACCATAATGCAGGGACGCGAGTATTATGTAACTTGGCCAACAAGAGTGTTTGGTTTAGGGAAATGAGATGTGAGGTTTTGGGATTTGTTTTTTGTTTTTGTTTTTGTTTCTGTTTCCTCCCATCCCTAAAATATTTTCCTCCCCAAACTTGGGGCTGGATGTAGACTCTCAGCCTGTGGCCCAACTCTGCCCCCAGAACTGTGGTTACCTCTAGTTTGACTTGTCCTAATCAAATAGAGAGCTTGTGGGCACATTCCCCAGTGGGCATGCCTATGGGATGTTGAAAGGGGGAAGAGGGACAGAATTCCACCTATGTGTTGTAGGCAAAGAATATAAAAATGTGAAATACTATAAATTTGAGCTTTGTCAAACATATGGTGAAGTTCAAGGGAAAAGACCAATGCTTTTTAAAAATGTAAGGAGTCCTTAAGTACTGTGACCCAACTATTCCTGCACACGCCCCTTTCTACTTGGTATCTGGGAGTGGGTACCTGGGCAAGGCTGGTACAGTGAAACCCACTCTCTTCCCTTTTCATGATGTAGAAGAAAGTACTTGCCCTATCTCATTTGGAAATTGAATGTGGCCTCAGATTCTTTCTAGTACTTGGTTCTGATACATAATTATGGTTTCTGTTTAAGAAGGTAATTGGTTAAGTATCAAGTTTACAGTGATGTTGTGTAAGAGACTTGTGTGGCTGCAAAAGAAAGCCAGGGGAAGGTGGCCTCATTCTCATGGACTGTGCTCTGCCGCTTTACAAATGTGTATTCAAATGATGCATCAGTGGGTGACGTCAGTCCTGCATTGTGGGGTCTATACCAGTTAAATGTTCATAGTTCTGCCTGTCATCCTTCTGTAAGGATCCATTGCTGCTTGATGGCCATCTCTGCCTTTTATAGTCACCTGACACTGACCTACCATCTCTCGCTTGCTTAAAATCCTGAGGAAAATGTTCTTGTTTCCTGTTTTGCTGCGTGGGCTTGGGTGGGATGTCTGTTGGCTCTGTTGTGTTTATTCACCAGTTTGTACATTATTTGTTGTCCTTTACTACTGTAAACAGTAAATATAGTTTGGTAAAAAAAAAAAAAAAAAAAAAAAGAATGGGTAAAGAAAATATGGCACATACACACAATGGAATACAACTAGGCAGTGAAAAACAATGACATCATCACATTTGCAGGCAAATGGATGGAACTAGAAAATATCATCCTGAGTGAGGTAACCCAGACTCAGAAGGACAAAGTATGTACTCATAAGTGGATACTAGATAAAAAGCAAAGGATAACCATACTACAACCTACAGCTCCAGAGAAGCTAGCTATCAAGGAGAACCATAAAAGGAATGCATGGATCACCCTGGGAAGAGAAATAGATGAGATCTCCATGAGTAAACTGGAAGGAAGGAGGTGCAATGGAGGGTAGGGGATGGAGTATGAGAACATAAGGGAATGGAATTATCAAGCTGGAATAGAGATGGAGTGGGAGAGCAATGAAAGATACCTTGATAGAGGGAGACATTGTGAGGATAGAGAGAAAACAGGTGCTAGGGAAGTTCCCAGGAATCCTTAAGGATGACCCCACCTTAGAATACTAGAAATAGTGGAAAGGTTGCCTGAACTGCTCTACCACAGTAATCAGATTGGTGAATACACTAACTGTCATCATAGAGCCTTTATCCAGTAACTGATGGAAGCAGATGAAGAGATCCACAGCCAAGCACCAGGATGAGCTCTGGGAATCCATTCAGAGAGAGACAAGAGGGATTATATGAGCAAGGGTCATCAAGATCATGATGGGGAAATGTACAGAGACATCCAGACCAAACTAGCAAGAATTCATGAACTGTGGACCAATATCTCTGGAGCCTCCATAGGACTGGACTAGACTAAGACCTCTGCATACATGAGACAGTTGTGTAGCATGATCTGCTTAAGGGACTCCCTGGCAGTGGGATCAGGATGTGGTAATATTTTATTTGTGTTCTAATAAGTAAAACTTGCATGGAGATACAACAAAAAAAATTCCAGCCACTATATTAAACATAGAGGCCAGGCAGTGGTAGCGCATGCCTTTAATCCTAGCATTTGGGAGGCAGAGATTTGTCCAGATCTCTGTGAGTTCAAGGCCACACTAGGAACAGAGCCAGGCATGGTGGCACATGCCTTTAATCCCAGTGCTAGTTAACCATAGAGGTCTGGAGGTCTGTACAGAGAGACAGGAAGTAATAGAGCTAGGAGGAAAGAGGAAAGTGCTGTAGCTGGGCAGAGAGAGGAAATAAGGACAGGAACAGAAAGGGATATAGGTGTGAGTATACAGAAAGTAGCTTTCTCTTGGGCTGAGGAATTCCTACAGGTAAGACATGGCTAGCTTGCTCTCTGATTTCTCAGTTTTCACCCCAATATCTGGCTCTGGGTTTTTTATTAATAATACATTTAGCAATTCGTCTTACATCAGGATCCATCACTGGTGCATGAGTGAGCTTTTTGGAACCCACTGCCAATGGTAGAACATCTTTTACAGCCTTGATGCAGGGGGAGGGGCTTGGACCTGCCCCAACTGAGTGTGTTGAGCTCTGCTGACTCCCCATGGTAGATTTTTTAAAATTCAGAATAGATTATAATTCAACATAAAAATATTAAGGAAATATCAAAAAAATCCAAAGAAGATAAAACAAGAGTAAACCAAACTAAAATCGTACACAAAAATATTGAGTTCATTTTGTGTTGGCCAACCTCTTCTGTGAACAGGGCCTGCCATGGGGTGTAATTGATACGGTTGGTAACACTCCTTTGAAGAAAAGTGATTTTCCTTTTCCCAGTGGGAATCAATTGTAAATGCCTTCTTCATTAGTGCCAGGACTGTTGTCTACTTACTCTCTCAGTAATAAGATTTTGTCTGATTTGAACCTGTTCAAGACTTCGACATGCTGCCATGGTTTCTGTCAGTTCATATGGTTATCATCCCTGTTGTATTTGGAAGCTGCTGTTTCCTTGGAATCATTTTCCACTTCTGCCTCTTACAACCTTTCCATCTCCTCTTCATTTAGCTCCCTAAGCCTTGGGGAGAGGATTTTGATGAAACATCCCCGTTAGGGTGGAGTGCTCCAAAGTGGTTTTATAGTGGAGGCAACTCTGCCTATGGAGCACAGGCTAACCTCAAACTTGTGGCAATCCTCCTGCACCCTGATTGTAAGCATGTATCACCACACCTGGCTCATATGGTGATTTTCTATGATGACATTTGAGATATGGGCCATTTGAGTGTTGCATTGGTTAAAACTAATAAATTATAAGATCCTGTGTTCTCAGCCTGTTCAACACTTCTGCTACAACTCAGTAATTCTGTGTGTCTCAGTTGTCACTCACCTGGCAAAAATTCCATATGCATAGGGAACTTTTGTGAACTCTGTTGCTCTATATATGGTTCAACTTAAATCCATAAGTGAAAGTATCCTATATATATCAATTCTATGTCTCTTTATAATGTAAAAAAGTACATATTAATATTATTGACACTGTTCTGGAATAATCTTTCCAGTTAACTCTGAAAATTTTGCCTTAAAATTTTTATAGTTAAGTTATTGGAAGCATACAGATTTGCACTTAAAATGTTTTCTTCCTGCATTAACTAATCTTTATTTCTCATAAAACTTTTTGTTTTTAAAGCCACCTCCATTAGCCATCTTCTGGCAGAGATGGCATTTGTATAATTTTTCTTCACTTTATTTCAGACTTGGGAATAGTGGTACGCACCCTTATTCCCAGCACTACAGAGGCATAGGCAGGTGGATCTCTGTGAGTTCAAGTCCAGCCTGATCTACATTATGAGTTACAGACTAAACGGGGACTCAACATTTTCTCAAAGAAATGTTTTTATTTCAGTTTTCTGTGTTTCTTTGTTAAACCTGTGACTTGTAGGGCTGGACAGAAGCAGAGTAGTTAAGAGTGCTTGCTATGTAAGCTTGATGACCTGAGTTCAGATCCCAGTGGCCTCACATGTCCCTGTAATCTCAGTGCTGTGTGAGAGGCTGAGACAGGACTATTGCTGGGGGTGGCCAGTCGTCATCTTAGTTCCAGTTTCAATGAGGAAAACATTTCAAAGGAATAAGACATGAGAACACACCTTGTGTCCTTTTGACCATGTGTGCACACACAGGCATGCAATGCTACCATAAACAAATAAATACAGGAGTATTAAAATGTTGACTACAGTAAGCAACATAGTTCACTTTCATTTTTCTTTAAGTATATATATACAATAACCTTTGTTTCTTATGTAGGGATTTTAGTTCAACTACTTTAGTATAATTATTAATATTTTGGGTTTGTATCTATACTTTTCCTCTATATCAGGCCACAAAAGCATACTATTTTTCCCTCTTTCTTTCTTTTACAGATCGAGCCTTTAAAATTTTCATGGCTTTTTTTTCTTCAAAAACTTGTTAGTTATACATTACTATGTACCTGTGTATAGAGCCATTACATAAGAGATTACAGTACCTATTAGTATTTGTTAGTTTGCCATCCTTCAAGAAGTGTGCTGAGTTTATATAAGGCCTTAGACTCATGTATTTTTGCTTTCTTCTTGTCCACCAGGGGTTTTGCTCATTTCTTTTGTTCTGCCCTCAGTACAGCACTCAATCACCTCTGTCAATCAGGATGGAGATGATGGATCAGGAGACAGTTCACAGTTCCACTGAGATTCAGTTGTCTGGGAATCTGCCTGTTGTCTCTATGTCTGTTTCTATCCAAATACACACTTTCCCTCTCTGCTTTCCATTACATCTCTCTTCCTTTAATCCCTTTCTACCCTAATTCATTTCTCTTGTTGTCTCACTATATCTCACATTCCTTATCAGAACATTGTATTTAGTTCCTCCTACTCACTAGACATGTCAGCACAGAACACGCTGATTTCAATCTCTTTAGGCCGAGGTATCTCTTGGAAACTGTAAAGCTAAAGGCATGTTATCTGTCTTCTCCTCCCTCAAAAACTCAAATTCTATACTATGACTTCACTGCCTTGTATCTAGAGGGGACTGGCTAGCCCAAGTTTCTTTCCCTGGGACATATTTCTGATACTCTTCTTCTGCTATGATGGGAAGAATCACAGGGTGAAGCCTTGAGGGTTCACTATCAAGAGATACATAGGTACAGAGACTTGAGGAAGAAAGATTGTCCAGACAAGTTAACTCACAAGGTGAAATAGCAAACATGAGAATAAGGGAAGTGGCTAAAGGTTTTGGATATCGGACAAGTTTAGACCCCTTCTAAGTTCTCTAACATTAGTCTGGGCTGCTCCCAATCACAGTGAGTTTTGTCAATCAATAGGATGACAGTCTGCTTATTTCCTGTTCCTCTGTAGACCTGAGGTCTAAGTATAACCAGAAATCCTAGCCAATTTCTGCCTGAGAATGATTAACTAAGCAATGGAACTTGTCAAGAGTGGAAAATAGGGATGAAGATACCTCAGCTTTCTGGACAGAAGGAAGTGGGATTCTACCCTTGAGTGTATTAAATGTTGTAGTCTCTCTTAAGATGGGATAGTTGGGGTCTTGGCATGAGTATGAAATCTTTGTTAGGAACAAAAAAAAAAATACTGGGGACCTAAGGGAGGCAGTTTCTTCTAGATAGTAAATCATCCCCAGAGTACCTTCCTTTGGCATAGGATCTGATTCCATGGGTTGTTTGTCTGTTTGTTTGTTTCCCAAAGATCAGAATCTTTCTTAAGGAAATTGCAGTCCTTCAGTTTTATTGCCATTGGATGACATTTTTCTGTTATGCAGTTATTGGAAGGGGGATTTTTTTCTATATAATCATCCATTTCCAGGAACACTCTGTTTCACAACCCCAGTTTTTGCAGTGGAAACTCCCTCATTCTTGGCAGTGAGAGAATGTAGCCACAGATCTTATATAGAATTGTAAACTCTATATTCCTGTCTCTGACGATAAACTCCCACATCTTTCCTTTCTCTAACACAACCAGACATTTAAAGGTGGGCATCAGTGAGCAAAGGCCAGAATGAATATGGATTGCTGGTCTGTAAACACACTAGCTAATAATTTCCTGTATCTGTCTTCCTCAATTTTCAGGTCCAGGCCTGTGATCTTGGGTTAAACCATGGCCCTAATATAAGACTCAGGTATAGGCAGAGAGGTAGGGAATGGAAGGACCTGAGGACCAATGAAACCTTCATTTAAATGGATCCATAGACCTGGAGACAATCCATAAAATGTCTGTCCACAGCTTTTGGTTTTTGACCAGAATATGAAGGATCAGTGATATACCAGACACCTTCGTGGGCATAGGATTGGAGAGAATCACTATGTAATCTCATTTTTTTTAAATAGGCTTCAGCACCCATTTGGGTACCCACTTGATCCAAACGGTAACACCAGATTTGAATAGGGGAAAACTGGCATTGGATCTTGTGATGGATATTTATGGTTGTCAACTTGACTACATCTGAAATTAACTGCAAACCAAAAATAGAGGGTCCACCTGTGAGGGATCTAGGCTTAACTTGAAATGGAAAAATCTGCTTCTAAGCTGAATTTTTGAGATGGGAAGAAACACCATTAATCTAGATCTAATCTGGGCCAAGCCTTCTGCTGGCAGCCTATATAAAAATATGAAAAAAGTAAGATTTGCTCTTTGCCTGCCTCATGGACTGAGCAACTACTGTATTCTGAGGCTTTCCTTTCTTTGGCAGTGATTGTTGGATTACCTAGACCACAGCCTACAAATCATTTGTTCATATTCATATATATATATATATATGGAGAGATAGAGATTCTCTATAAGTTCTGTTACTCTAGAGAACCTTGACTAATACAGCCTGTGTGGTCCCATAGATCACCCAAAACATTAAAGGACATCCATTGATGGTAAAACTTCATTACTGAAGGAAATAGATATTTGGGTCATAGAATGTGCTTGTACTGATCTGGAAGTTTCTTTCCTACTGACTAACTTTCACAATGATTGATGTGTTTCTGTTTGCTACTGGAAGTTTTACCCAGCTGTGAGGCCTGCAAAGCTGCAATAATTACTGACCTGAAAAGACAGTGTCACTGTTGCAATAGTAGCATAAATTTTACAGAAGTAACCAACCACTTTTTGATTGCATATAAGAAGCATGCCAAAAGACAAAACTCATGCCTAGTGTAGAAGTAACCATCTTATTAAATAAGAAACACAGAACCAATGCAAAGATGCAAGCCCAAGAGGTCAGAGCTAAGAGCCTTACCCTTCACTGTTGCAGCTACCCTCTTCAGCCAAGAGACCTACTTCCTGTGTGTTTGTCTTTATAAAGACTTTCTGTTCTGCCTTCTCATTGGTTGTAAACCCAACCACATGACCTCCTCGTCACTGCCCATCTGTACAGACCTCCAGGTCTTCTATGGTTGGTATTGAGATTAAAGGTGTGTGTCTCCATGCTAGCTGTATCCTTGAACACACAGAGATCCGCCTAGCTCTGCCTCCCAAGAGCTGAGATTAAAGGCGTGCGCCACCAATGCCCAGCTCTACTATGGCTTGCTATTAGCTCTGACCCCCAGGCAACTTTATTTATTAACATACAAATAAAATCACATTTCAGTACAAGTAAAATATCACCATAGCCTAGTGTCATTAACTAGTGTCAAAACCTGTATGTGGCCAGTTCACAGGTCCTAGAAGGAATCTTGCTACTATTGTTGTTCTAAATGGACATAGTATTAAACTGCCTCCTAAGTTCTTATATTTATAACTATAGACTAATGCATTTCTCCACCCTCACAGGAGAAACTTCTTTTCTTTGCTTTTTTTTTTTCAAGGTTTTTCGAGACAAGGTTTTTCTGTGTAGTTTTGTGCCTTTCCTGGAACTCACAGACCAGACTGGCCCCAAACACACAGAGATCCACCTGCCTCTGCCTCCCAAGTGCTGTGGATATCATTCTGTATAAATAAAACACTGATTGGCCAGTGGCCAGGCAGGAAGTATAGGTAGGACAAGGAGAAAGGAGAATCTGGGAAGTGGAAGTCTGAGTGCAGGAGACACTGCCAGCTGCCGCCATGACAAGCAGCATGTGAAGATGCCGGGAAGCCGCAAGCCATGTGGCAAGTTATAGATTTATAGAAATGGATTAATTTAAGATGTAAGAACTAGATAGCTAGAAGCCTGAGCCATTAGGCCGAACAGTTTAAATAATATAAATGTCTGTGTGTTTATTTTATAAGTGGACTGTCAGACTGCCAGGGCTTGGTGGGACCCGGAGAGAAAACTCTCCAGCTACACCCGAGTGCTGGGGTTAAAGGCATGTGCCACCACTGCCCAGCAAGAAACTTCTTTTCTGAAGTAGATGTTAATGAATACAGAAATCTTCAGGCAGTCAATATGCAAAGAATAAGAAATTGTGAATTATTCGGTTTTAAATGGAACATGTGTGTCATATCCCCTCTCTCAAGGCTTGGAAAACATGGAGACAGAGGAGTCAGAGAGATTACAACATCCAGAACATGTGGACATTTACAGTATGCAGCATTTGCTGAACATGACAAGGTCTTTTCACATGTTAACTCACACTGGTGGCAACAGCATACGAAAGGTTAAGTCAGTCAATAGTCACAGCATGGATGGGGGAGGGGATGAGGTGGTCCACTCCCAGTTGAGGAGCCCTTGACTAAATTGATGATTGATGGGGCATGGGGAGATAGGTCTTTTCAAGGATGCAGGCCCTTAAAGGCTGCCTGTGCTGTAGTCGGTGGTCCTACACCAATGCTCATACTGGCAACCTTAAATAGATTCAGTGGATTTTAAGAAGAGCACATCAGTAGGGAGGCAAATGTGGTGGAGGTTGTAGGGGAGGGTTTAAGGGACAAGACGTGAGGCATGTATTTGATAAAAAAAAAAAAATATTAAAACATGTATGAAAATCTCAAACAATGAAAAAGCAACAACACAAATACTCGTGTAAAATGATACATACATCCACATCTGTGAAAGGTATTCAAGGTAGCTACAGATATAAAACAAATGCAAGTTGCCTCTCCCTTGAGGGACAGACTTCTGACATGTAGAAAACACAGAGTACCAATAGTTAGGAGGATAAGAAGAGCCTTGACAGATTGGTGGCAGCAATTCACACCAGAAAACCCAAAGACATTGTTCAAGAAAAAGAATCTCCAGCTGTCAGAGAGTGAAAAATGCATGCAAGCCAAACAACAGTACAAAGAAAAAGCTCTCTCTCTCTCTCTCTCTCTCTCTCTCTCTCTCTCTCTCTCTCTCTCTCTCTCACACACACACACACACACACACACACACACACATACACACAGAGAAAGGGGGAGAGAGGGAGGGGGGATTAATATGCCTAACAGGGACAATTTAATTCACAGTTACAAAGGACTTGTAAATATGCATTTTACCACCCTGATACTTTAGAGATCTATGCAGATGTAAATATCTTCACAGGTATTGTGTTATGAGGCTTCAAATTTAGGCCCAACATTAGTCAGACATGGTAGCAAGGCACATAATCTGGGCTACTCAGGATGCTGTGAAAAGAGGAAGGCCAGTTCAAGACCTGTCATGGTTTCAGGCTGGACTCAAAGTCAGCGTGATCATGTTTCAAAATCAAAAATGAAAGTAGTTATAGGCAGTCAAACATCATGGATGCAAAGGAGCACACAAACTCCCACACCATTCAAAAATCAGTTGACATTTTAGTGAGAGATGGCATTTTTTAGAGTGAAATCCCAGATAGGCTGACCAGGTAAACAGCACCAATTGGACTCAGTGGGTTACCTTAGACATGAGAGGACATGGAGATGGCAGGAGGATTTTGGAAAATTTAGAAAGGGAAACTTGGAGTTGAGTGTGATCAGAACACATTGTTTGCATGTATGAAAGGGATAGAGATAGCTCTCTGTAGTAGGGTGTTTATCTAGATTTCTCCAGTGAGGGACTAGGGGTGTGGCTCAGGTGTAGAGCACTAAGTGTAGGTGAGGCCTTAGGTTCAATCCTCAGTGCTATAAGGGAAAAGGGGACAAATGTAATGTAATGCCTGACTTCTGTGAATACTGGGATGAATTTGCTACTGCAAATAAAGTGAGGAATCACACACAACAAGACAATAGGCTATAGTTCTTCTTTATTGTGCAATAGCCAGGTTCAATTCCCTACCAGGTCCTACAATTATTGATGTAAGATAGCCAGGACATTCTCAGTGTGCATCCATTTGTCATATGACTGATAACCTGTTGGTTTCATCTATTTAGGCTTGTGTCAGCCATTTCCATAATCCTAAGTTCAATACCCTTTTTATACAAATATAATGAGTGGGGATAAATTAAAACCAGAAACACAAAATAAATATTAAATTTTCCCCTTTTTAATGCATGTTTATACATAATGGTTTTTATCAAGACACTTTCATATACCTACACAAGACACTTTTATTATATTTATGTTTTGTGTATTTGTGGGGATGTGAGTGCCCTGTAGGCACACATTATAATGCATGTGTCGATGTCAGAGAACAGTTTGCTAGCATCAGTTTTCTCTTCCCCACGCACACCTCCCATAGAATTCAGGCTGCTGGATGTGGCAGCAAGTGGTCTCCCCTACTGAGACTTCTGCCAACCCTCATGGAACACATTTGATCATGTTACCACCCTTTACCCATTCCTCTTCTTCTCCACTCATTATTGTGCTTCTCTTCTCCATTGGGTCCCCTTCTTCTTTCATGTCTTTTTGTTTTGTTGCTGATGACCCAGAAATTTCATACGCATCTTCAACAATAAGAATTCAAGGCCAGGCGGTGGTGGTGGACGCCTTTAATCCTAGCACTTGGGAGGCAGAGGCAGGCGGATCTTTGTGAGTTCAAGGCCAGCCTGGTCTACAGAGCAAGATCCAGGAAAGGCACAAAGCTACACAGAGAAACCCTGTCTCGAAAAACCAAAAAAAAAAAAAAAAAAAAAAGAAAAAAAAAGAAAACATCACATTTTAAATTCCTGTGATGGGACTATCCCTCAACATAAGGATTGTTCTAAACATATATTATAGTGTATACTTCAAAATAACTGAGCAAATTTAAAGTCTTCTTTATAAAAATGGCACACAGTTGATGTAATTTATGTGGTACATGACTTCATAAAATTATTTCATTTGTAGTAATTAAGCATAGCATTGCTTTCTACTCCAAAATGGCAGTTTTAAAAGAATATAATTTCCAAACACTTTGTGAAAAATAAGTGGCATGGGTCCTGATTTTGTTTATTTTATCTTTATATCTTTAGCCTCTCAAAAGTTTTACTTTTTCATTTCCAATTCAAAATCTGGAAACTCAGTGATTTAAAGCTTCTAAGAACTTACTTCCTGCCAGGTTCAAACCAAAGGTCATGGCCTGAACATTTTTCCAAGACGCGTCTCTAACACCCTGAAGTGGGCAGCATAGGGCCGGGTCTGTGGGCAGTTTCCATGTCTCCTGGCTTCTGCTGTAATTTGGGCTTAGTGCTGATAAATAAAAAACATGGGGCAGGGCTAAAATAAATAAATAAATAAATAAACGAGTAAGTAAGTAAGGGACACTATGAAAGCAGTGCTTAAGAGGAAAATTCATAGCACTAAATGCCCACATAAAGAAATTGGAGAAATCTCACACTAGTGACTTAACAGCACACCTGAAAGCTCTAGAACAAGAAGAAGCAAAGTCTCCCAGGAAGAATAGACGCCAGGAAATTATCAAAGTGAGAGATAAAATTAATAAAATAGAAACTAAGAGAATAATACAAAAAATTAATGAAACAAAGAGTTGGTTCTTTGAGAAAATCAACAAGATAGACAAGCCCTTATCCAAACTAACCAAAAGACAGAGAGAGAGAATCCAAATCAACAAAATCAGAAATGAAAAGGGGGACATAACAACAGACATTGAGGAAATACAGAGAATCATCAGGTCATATTTCAAAAACCTCTACTCCACAAAACTGGAAAGCCTAAAAGAAATGGACAATGTTCTGGATAGGTACCACATACCTAAGTTAAATCAAGACCAGATAAACTATTTAAATAGTCCAATAATCCCTAAGGAAATAGGAACAGTCATTAAAAGTCTCCCAACCAAAAAAAGCCCAGAACCAGATGGTTTCAGCACAGAATTCTGCCAGATCTTCAAAGAAGAGTTAATACCAATACTCTCTAAATTGTTCCACATAATAGAAACAGAAGGAACATTACCAAACTCCTTCTATGAGGCTACAATTACCCTGACTCCCAAACCAAACAAGGATACAACAAAGAAAGAGAACTACAGACCGATCTCCCTCATGAACATTGATGCAAAAATACTCAATAAAATACTGGCAAACAGACTCCAAGAACACATCAGAACAATTATCCACCATGATCAAGTAGGCTTCATCCCAGGGATGCAAGGGTGGTTCAACATACGAAAGCCCGTCAATGTAATACACCATATAAACAAACTCAAATTAAAAAACCACATGATTATCTCACTAGATGCAGAAAAGGCATTTGACAAAATCCAACACTCCTTCATGATAAAAAGTCTTGGAGCAATCAGGAATACAGGGAACATATCTAAACATAATAAAGGCAATTTACAGCAAGCCAACAGCCAACATCAAATTAAATGGAGAGAAACTCAAAGCAATTCCACTAAAATCAGGAATGAGGCAAGGCTGTCCACTCTCCCCATACTTATTCAATATAGTACTTGAAGTTCTAACCAGAGCAATAAGACAACATAAGGAGATTAAGGGGATACAAATTGGAAAGGAAAAAGTCAAGCTTCCCCTATTTGCAGATGACATGATAGTATACTTGAGTGACCCCAAAGATTCCACCCAGGAACTTATAAAGCTTATAAACACCTTCAGCAACATAGCAGGATACAAGATCAACTCAAAAAAATCAGTAGCCCTCCTATATACAATGGACAAAGAAGCTGAGAAGGCAATTAGAGATCACCCTTTACAATAGCCACAAATGACATAAAATACCTTGGGGTAACACTAACCAAGCAAGTGAAGGACCTATATGACAAGAACTTTAAGTCCCTGAAAAAAGAAATTGAGGAAGATGTCAGAAAATGGAAAGATCTCCCATGCTCATGGATAGGCAGGACCAACATAGTAAATGTGGTGGTATTGTGTTCCCCAAAATATTGTGTACTCTAATAAATTTATCTGGGGTCAGAGAACAGACAGCCACTAGATACAAAGGCTAGAAAATGGTGGCACTCACACCTTTAATCCTAGCATTCCAGAGATAGAAATCCCTCTGGATCTCTGTGAGTTCAAGGCCACACTGGAAATAGCCAAGCATGGTGACACACGCCTTTAATCCCAGAAAGCCAGCCTTTAATCCCAGGGAGTGGTGGTAGAAAGCAAAAAGATATATAAGGCGGTGAGGATGAGAAACTAGAAGCATTTGGCTGGTTAAGCATGTGGCTGGTTAAGCATTCAGGCTTTTGAGCAGTAATTCAGCTGAGACCCATTCTGGATAAGGACTCAGAGGCATCCAGTCTGAGGAGACAAGACCAGCTGAGGATCCGGCAAGGTGAGATAGCTGTGGCTTGTTCTGTCTCTCTGATCTACCAGCATTGACCCCAATAACTGGCCTCGGGTTTGATTTTATTAATAAGAACTTTTAAGATTCCTGCTACAAGTAAAAATGGAAATTTTACCAAAAGCAATCTACAGATTCAATGCAATCCCCATCAAAATACCAACACAGTTCTTCACAGACCTGGAAAGAATAATACTCAACTTCATATGGAAAAACAAAAAACCCAGGATAGCCAAAAGAATCCTGTACAACAAAACAACCTCTGGAGGCATCACAATCCCTGACTTCAAGCTCTACTATAGAGCTACAGTAATAAAAACAGCTTGGTACTGGCATAAAAACCGACATGTGGACCAATGGAATCGAACTGAAGACCCTGACATTAACCCACACACCTATGAACATATAATTTTTGACAAAGAAGCCAAAAGTGTATAATGGAAAAAAGAAAGCATCTTCAACAAATGGGGCTGGCATAACTGGATATCCATGTGTAGAAGGCTGCAAATAGATCCATATCTGTCACTGTGCACAAAACTTAAGTCCAAGTGGATCAAGGACCTCAACATAAATTCAGCTACTCTAAACCTGCTAGAAGAGAAAGTAGGAAGTAGTTTTGAATGCATTGGCATAGGAGATCACTTCCTAAATATAACACCAGTAGCACAGACACTGAAAGTAAGTAAGTAAGTAAGTGAATGAATGAATGAATAAATAAATAAATAAATAAATAAATAAATAAATAATGAAAACACCACAAATGGCAGAGTTCATGTCTAGAAAGATTTCCTTCCACTACAGAAAAAAAAAAGAAACAGTAATGGATGCAGAGAACCTAAAAACATGGAAAGATTCCAGAAATAGCCAGAGATGATGCAAACTGCATCTCTCCATTGTCTCTGCATTATCTCTCTCTCCTCTTTTTCATCATGAACAAGTTGAGGAACTTTATTACTGAGACCCTTTCTAACAACAAGATGAGTGGCATTGAGACTATTCACCCAGAAGTTTCAGCTGCACAACAAACTTCTTCTGAGGACTAACATTGACTCAGGTCAACAGAGCTCAAACCAGGTAGATACAGCCAGAGCCACAGAAGCAGGTCTGTTTTTCTGGAACAGGATGGTGTCATCATCATAGCATTGCTCCAAGGGGATGTAGATCCTGTCCCCACATTTGGGCATTGTCTGGCACAAACAGCAATGGAGCATTGGAATCACCTGCACAGAAGCATGTAGTGCAGGTCCAGGGAAGAATAGCTAGCCATTGAGGTCCAGACTGAGGCTCTCCCTGAAGCTATGATGTATGGAGAACAAACATACTTTTCTCTAATCCAGGTTCATGCTTGGCAGGGCTGGTAGTAGCCTGACCAGGGCTTTGAGGGAGCTGTGGCTTCAGATCCTGAGAACTCAGCTCTTACAGCCTTAGTAGCTAGGGTTATCAGTCCCAAGGCTGCTGTCTGCCCAGTCTCTGTTCTTGAGATTACTGTGTTACCCTTGTACATCATAGATTCAGCCTCCAGCTGGCATTCTCCAATTGTATGATAGTTTTGCTGTCACTCTCCCATTATTACATTTATGAAAATGTTGTATAAGATGACATACTTCTTTAAAAAAAAAAAAAACCTATTTGGCATAAAGCATGGCTTATAAGATGTCCCAACTCCAGCTAATATTTTCTTCACCTTCTGTCTTTATCAGCTCCTGATCATCTTCCAGTTAGGATCCTGGCATGGAGGAACAATTTGATGTTCCAGATCAGCTAGATATTAAACTGCCAATCATTTTCCCTAAAGACAGCTTCTCCTATCTCTTACCTATATCTGTTCTTACCTGTGATTGCTATTTCACAATGGAGGGCAAGTGTTAAACTCCAAACAGAAACTACAGGGAAAGAAAAAGAAACAGATTTGAACATGGTAATGTGACCACAGGGTCCTTAGAGAGAACTGATGAGAAAGAAAAGGTGGGTAAAGTTAGGCTTCTGCTTGCTTTGGGCAATATCGTTATAAGATCTCATTCAGGCAGGCCCCAGGAAACCTGCATAGTTATCTTTTGAGGTGATAAAGACAAAAGAGAGGGAGCTGGAATTAGAAGTGATGTGAAGACAGAGAAGAAGAGACAACTGGAATGGTATTAGGAGTGAAAAAAGTAAAATCAGCTTGTGCTTAATAAATCAGGATCTTTGCTGGAGATAGAATGAAATGATGTTGGACTCAGGATTCTACTTACCTAAGATGGTGCTTTGTGATTTCATCTCTCTGTTGGCTCTAAAGTTGATGAAGATAAGAAAGTCTAATAGGGTAACCTAAATGGGCTTCCGGTCATCTGATGTTTCACAAAATACTAACCTGAACTTCCCAATCAAGACACACTTGGTAATGAATGTCTCTATATAGAGTCCTTGGATGGGAGGGCACTAAATCAATCAATCAAACAAACAAGCAAAAGCAGTGTCTTAGTGTTCCTACTTTTGTGACAAAACACCATGACCAAAAATCAAGTTGAGGAGAAAAGGGTTTATTTGCCTTACATTTCCATCTAGTGATTATCATCAAAATGCCAGGACAGGAATTCAAACAGGGCAGGAAGCTGGAGGCAGGCACTGAAGCAGCAGCCATGGAGGAGAGTTGCTTACTGGCGAGATCCCCATGGCTAGCTCAACTCACTCTCTTACAGAGCACAGGGCCACCAGTCACAATGGACTGGACCCTCCCACATCAATTGCTAATTAAGAAAAGACCTACAGGCTCAGATGACTTCAGCTTGCGTTTAGTGAGCACGAAACTATTCTGCACAAGCAGAAAAAAAAAAGTAGGAGGTTGTTGACTGAATGACTCATAGCTCATTCCTTTGGATGCTTGAGGCATCTGTTTTTCTGATTAGGAATGAATGGAGGGCTTGCTCTTGTTGGGTAATGACTCTACCACCACCACACCTTAGCCTTTAGATATCTGGGTAAGAAGCCTTATTATTACATTTATATGTATTATATCATTACTTTGTCTCTTAGAGCCATACCTTGATAATAACTTATTTATATCATTTATATAAATAATAACTTATTTAATAAATACTATTTGTGTATAATGTATTTTATATTTCATAATCAATTTCTTGAGATTTCATTTCATTAAAAGTTTTCTTAATAAAAGTTGCTTCCTGGATTTTAAAAATAATAATGGACTAAAACTTTGAAACTTTCAGCCACCACAACTAAATGTTTTCCTTTATAAGAGTTGCCATGGTCATGGTGTCTCTTCACAGCAATAGAAACCCTAAGATAGCTCTCTTTCTCTGCCTTGTGCAAATAGATCAGATGTACTGTGCCTGTCTGCTGCAATGCCCTTTGCCATAATGGTCATGGCCTCTGCGATTTTAAGTCACAATTAATTTCTTTAAGGTTGCCTTGATCATGGTGTCTTTTTAAAGGAATAGAACAGTAAAGAAAACACCATAATAATCCTTTATAACATCACAGAACATGCTGACAAGCTGGCCAGCAGATATTAGACAACACATGACTAAAGTCTGACAATTTACACAGTAACCGCAATCTGAACTAAGATGGAATAGTTTTTGAATCCTTAGTATGAAGCTTTGCATTTTTGTGGGATTGGCTGAAAGACACTACCAGGTGTGCAGAGCACAGGCATGCAGATGAGGAGTGAAAAGACATTGACAGGGAGATTTACATGGGGAGTCTTATGGGGCCAGTTTCAACCCCTGAAAAAGAACAAGAGATAGCCTTTAAAAGACTTTTGTCATAGTTTAATCTGTGTGTGCCTGGCATGGGGATTAGGAGAGGATTGAGCATGTAGACACTGTGCCTTTAGAGCAACCTTACCTCCATGGTCCTTCTCCAGCTGGGTTTGCATATTCCCAAGGCTGTTGTATGCTTCCCAGAGCACCACTGAGATTACGTAACAAATCTTCAGTGCTGTGTAGTTGCTGAGTAATGCATACAATCGAAGCCCTTCCAATAATGTGAAATATGAATGTGCTCCTACAGAATAGAACAATTCAAGTTCCCTGCCCCTTTCATGAGAATAAAGTGTTCCTATCCAGCTGCTATCACCTCACTCTGGGCTTCAGGATGACATTGACAGGTGAGATCAAAGGAAATCCTGGGCATGCCTGCTGCCTCCATCACTTGCATTTATCATAAAAGTTAGATGATGCCACCATAAGCAACTGACTCCCACAAGTTTGCACTCCCACCAGCATTGGGGGAGTATTCCCCCTACTTCTCACCAGCATAAGCTGTCACTGTTTTTTCCCACTTTTTTCTTTTAGTGGCAACTGTTAAAATAAAAGCCCGGCTTTCTCCATTTCACAGTGTTTTCCTGCTTGCACTTACTCGTTTCTCCCTGCTTGCTTGTCTGTTCGTGTAAAAATCCCACGTGTTCCTGTTGGTTTATGCCGCTTTGTTTTCACTGGATCAGTGTGGTGCTCTTGCACTCTGTTCCGGTCAGAGCCTTTTGGAGCCCAAGCCATGCCAGGCAAGGAACAGACATTCATGGCATATGGCAGCCTCTCTTGTTCTGCCAGCGGGCCGCTTTCCTCTCCTCCCCATCTGTTGGTGGCCTGTGGAAGGCAGGGTTGTGATTAAGGCAGGTAGTCCCCCACCCTGCCCCGCACTTCTCACTGTGGTTCCTGGGTTCCTGTGACATGTCAGGTGCTCAGTTGCCCTCGTGAGGTTCACTCTGCCGGTGTGGTCAGCTTGGCCCTCCTCCCCAGAGGGGGAAAAAAGAAGGAAAAAATACCTCGCCAGAGGTCAATGGCAAGTGGACCCCGGGAAGCGTGAAAAAATGGCATGCTCTAGCCCAAGGCCGCTCTTTTATCAAGAGGGAAACAAGCACACTTGCCTCAGGCAATGCTATGAGTAGGAGGCAAGTGGCAGGAGAAGATGTGGGGGACTGACTTGCCCATGGAGACTTAAGCCTTCTGGTCTACCTGCTCAAGCCCCGCCCCCCCCCACGCCTTTAATTTGTCCCATCTACAACGCACAGCAAACTACCACACCACACCTTAGTCTCCCAGTACAACCTCCTACACAGAAACTGTTCCCAAACAGGACACCACCTCCAGGACACATCTTCCCGGAGGACTTTTCGGCTCACCTCACTCTGGCCAGCTCACAGTCAGCGACTCCCCCAGGAGCCTGCAGAAAATTGTCATCCCGCTAGGTGTCGCCCGACAACCGTCTCGCTCGTCCAAGGAACCAACACAGATCTCTCGTGCATCTCACACACTCCTGCGAGCTTCAGGGGAGGAGGTAGGGGCGGGGGCGGGGGAGGGGTCCTCCCATGCTCATGCTCTCGGGGACGGGGACACGAACGCACAATAGGGCAGGGTACTCCAGAGTGTACAAATGCTGGCCATTGTCGCACCCGAACATAGTGAATGCTGGACTAAGACTCACCCCCTCAGGCTAGGAAAACAAAAGTAAGACAGGAAGCTATGAGAACAGGCGAATCACTCTTAAAGATGGAGGCTCCAATCCCAGCACTGGCAGAGCCAGGCGGATCTCTGTGAGTTCGAGGCCAGCCTGGTCTAAAGAGCTAGCTCCAGGAAAGGCTTAAAGCTACACAGAGAAACGCAGATCGGTTACAGAGCTATGTGGCGCAAGGGGGTAGGACAATTAGGGGAAGCTGGGCTCCAAACTCGGTGTGTGGGAGGGAGGCAGTGGGAGGCGGTGACAGCCGTTCTGTGCCATTTAGTTCTCCTTTTAAAGACATTTCACCTCTTGGGTTTTGTTTTTGTGGTGGTTTTGTTGCCGCCACCGCCCGCCCACCCCCCGCCCCCACTTCTCAGACTAAATACCAAGTTAGAACAAATTAAAACAGCAGTAGAATAGTTAAAATTCCCACTTGTATTTTATTTCTAGGAATAATATATTGTCATAACAATTTGTTTTAAACGTTTTCACTTTGATCAGAAAAATATTTAATTGTTTGTTTGTTTATTTTAGAGAATCTATTTTCTTTTTTTATGTTTCACTTTTTTTTATTTAAAAGGTTTTTTTTTTTTCATTTTGCATACCAACCACAGCTCCCCCTCCCTCCCGTCCCTTCCTTATTAACTCCCTACCATCCCTTACCCCACCCCACCCCCATCCACTCCTCCGAGAGGGTAAGGCCTCCCATGGGGAGTCAACAAAGTTTGGCATATCAAGTTGAGGCAGAACCAAGCTCTGCCCCTCTGCATCAAAGCTTGAACCAAGTATCCTCCATAGGGAATGGGCCCCAAAAAGCCAGTTCATGCACTAGGAATAAATCCTGGTCCCCACTGCCAGTGGCCCTCCAAACTACCCAGGTCACACAGCTCACACCAGCATTCAGAGGGCTTAGTTCGGTCCCATGCAGGTTCCCGGTTGTCAGTCCAGAGTCTGTGAGCTCCCACTAGCTCCAGTCAGCTGTAAAGGGTTCTATTTTCAACCAGGATGGCTTCTACTTGCCATGTTGCTGGAGATGATCTTCTGATCCTTCTCTTTGCAGCTCCTGGGTGCTGGGACTACAGACATAGGCCAGCACATCCAAGTTTATACAGTACCGAGAGGACTGAGCCTAGGTCAGAGTTTCCCCTTCCCCTCATAAGCCAGATACCCAGCACTGCTTTTCCTTGTTCCTGTGTTTATCTGTTCCAAGTTGATTGTATTTATTTGTTCTGTCTATCTACCTATCTATCCATCCATCCATATCTATTTTAAAGACAGGATCTTTTACATAACATAAAAATAGATAGCTCTCCTGAGGAATATGTGTTAAATTCCAGCACCCACATGGCACCTGACAAACACCTGTCTAGTTCCATGGGGATGAAAACCCCTCTTCTGCTCCCTGAGGGCACATTCTTGAGGACAGGGGTTCAGATCTAAGTGACTATTTTGCATTTGTGTCTCCCTACCAGAGGAGGCTTCAGCAAGGCAGGGACACACCCCAGGTCTGAGAGCATGCTAGAACAGCTCTCAGGATGGAGACAGAAACAAAAAGCAGCACTCGGGAAGAAATCCTGGGGGTAAGAGAGATGGAGCAATCCATAAGGCTGGGTGGCTACCAGATAAAATTAAGTCAAATTTAAAGATGAAGTAAAACCAAATAACCTAGAAGACACATGTGCATGGAGTCCCCTCAGAAAGCTGAAAAGGGCCTCTTTTGGAAAGTAGCATGGAAGCAGCTTCTCCCCACCCCATCTGCTTCTTTTCAGCACCTGAGTGCTGGGGTTACAGACATGGGCCAGCATACTGGGTTTCTTCAGTTCAGAGGATGGAGCCCAGGGCTTGGGGCATCCTAGGCCAGGGCTCCCTCCTCCCCAATAAGCCAAAGCCCCAGCACTGCCCTTCTTTGTTTGTATTTATATTCAGTGAATTAGCTGGGACAGAGGTCTTTCTACATAGTCTGGGGAACCACCACCTAGAACAGACCTGCCCCCAAATCATAGAGTTCCACCTGCCTCTGTCCCATGAGTGATGGGATTAAAGATGCTTACCACCACAACCAGTTTTATTTTTATTTCTTTAACTCCAGGAAGGTTTTTCTGTCTATTTGCAATTTCTTGTTCTGTTATTTTAGTTTAATTTACATTTACTTTAGTTTAATTTACATTTAGTTTAACTTCAAAATTTATTTATGTCTCTGGGTGTGCCTATATGTATGTGTATATGTGTGTGGTGGGGGGGGTGTCACAGTTCAAAACTTTTCAGTAACTGTTGTTACCCACAGCTTGGCTGTTGACCTCACCAATATGGAAGCAATCATGTAGATGGCAGCCATCTTGGCTATTCACACTGGCAGTCATGAACTCAGACTGACAGCCCTGATAGTGGCTTTAGTGCTGGCCTCTTTCTCACCCAGCAATGTGCTGCTGATGCTGCACTCTTTGAACCCAAGTCCCTATGTGCCCAGCTTGATACTCAGCACCCTCAACAGCTGTATATACACTTTCTGCTACTATATGTCCCAAGATTCCAGGGACAAGATACAGACCATGTTGTGTGGTCAACCCAAGGCCAGGACTTGAGAACTGATGAAGACACACTGTGTGTGAGTGTGTGTGTGTGTGTGTGTGTGTGTGTGTGTGTGTGTGTGCAGGAGCAAGGGTAGGAGTTGCTGGCATGGTGAGCTATTATTCCATAATATGCCATCCCATAATGTAACAACCATCAGAAGCTGGGGCTCATGTTGTGTGAACATGCAGCTGTGGTGGGGGGTGAGGGGGATGGGAGATGATGGGGGGATGCGACCATGGGTGTCCTGATGGGAAGGAGGAAGGGGAACAGCCTTATCTGTCAATCACAGGTCCTGAGAGCTGCATCCAGAGAGCTGCTATAGTGTCAGACTGTCTGTCAATCAAACATGCTGAGCAGCTGTCAATCAAACATCTCCAAGCAGCCATAATGACACACTAACCAGCTGTCAATCAAATCATATTACCCTGCACCCATCTATCAATCAGCAGCTAATGTGTATCAGGGATTATGGGGGTCCAGCCCCTCGATAGTCCCCTCTTAGGGTCTGGGAAGAATCTACAACCAGCTGATAATTAATCTTTGATGGAAAGAAATGAATTTATGTACACAAAACTCCTTAGTTCATACACTTTATTATTCTGTGCCAGTTCTCTCTCTACAAGCTTCTATTCTCTTTTAGTTTCTTTCTGGCTTGATTTCTCCCTACATTAATCTGCTCTTAATTGTCTCATCTTAGTTCTGCCCCATCTAGGTTCTCATCCATCTAGTTCTTTCCCATCTTAGCTCCTCTCTCATCTCCTGCCTATCTTGTTCTTCCCCATCTGGCTCTTCCTCATCTTCCATCTCGTTCCTCTAGTACTCTCTTCTCACCCTTCAATCTAGTTCTTCCCCGTCTCAGTTTGTTCCTCTCAAGTTCTTACCCATCTAGTTCTTCCATTCTCTTTTCTCTTCTCTGTCTCCTTATTCTCTCAGTCCACTCTAAGTCTCTCTTGAATCCAGCTATAAATCCAAACAATAGCAATCTTCTGGCCTAGCAAAGTCACCAGGCTTGAATTCTACGGGGTCATAAAGGCAGGTAAGAATTTTCCTCAGGTAGTGACTGCCAGGCCTTCTTTTATAATCCAAAATGGGAGTGGTAAAAGAGGAAGTCAATTGAATGCTAATGACCAGTTAGTATATCAAAAAGGGGATCTATGTGCTCAGTCTACATTCCTAGAAGTGGTTAGTTAAAGAAGTTAAGGATCTATTAGTAAGGTTGTATAAGAAAGGAGAGTCTCACCCTAAATTGCACAAGAAATAAAGCTATCCACCTGACCTAGGAGACAGGTGTTGTTTTTTTGCCTTGGATGCTTGATAGGCATTTTAGATAAATACACTGTTAGGAGTACTTTGGAAGCACACAAGAAAATCATTTTAGGAACCAGCTAAAATTAAAATTATATATGTGTGTGTATGTGTGTGTATGTGTGTGTGTGTGTGTATGTGTGTATGTATGTGTGTGTGTGTACTTTATTATATATATATATATATATATGCTAAAATATTACCCAGACTTCTTAAGCCATGTCTTGACCTTTGGAGAGGTCCTTGACTTTTCCAGGTAGTAGCTTTTGTGATAGTAGCTGAATTTCATTACATTTTCCTGCAGCTTGCAGCAAATGTGACCCTGTACCCACCTGTCAATAAACAGCTAATATGATCCTGCACCCACCTGTCAATCCACTTGGCTCATGTAATCCTGTCAATCAGCACAGCTCATGTGACTCTGCCCCCACCTGTCAATCAGCACAGCTCATGTGAGTCTACCCATTCCCTGAACCAGAGGGAACCACAAGTTCCCCTATCCTCTGACATCAACCACTTGTCACATTGATGTCCTGCCTGGAAGTTCCTGTAACTTTGTATTGGCTCAATCCTCAGGAACTTCCATTACCACTTGATTTCACAGCATGTCCATGGCTTATCACATGACTCCATGTCCCCTCACTCATCTCTGTGGTAACAGACTTGAGCCCCTGGATGACATCACCAGTCTATTGCCATTGGCTTCCGGGTCCTCCCCATGATGTCACTGATCTCCCACTCTCCCAGGGTCCCCATCATTCACAGCCCTGTATTTATCAATTATTCCCAGTGCTCATTTGGCTTGTGACTTCATTCCAGCCATGTATGGGAGTGTTTACCTTGAAGAATCCAATTTTTCCTGTGGGTATTTTAGCATCAAAGAATGAAAAAAACAGAAAAAAAATTAAAGACATGAAAAATAGGCAAAAAAATGAATAAAAATGAAAATGAGGAAAAACTGCAGAACGGTCCTTCTGGGATGCGCCACTCCCAGATCTAAATCTGGGTGTGAACACAGAGAACCTTAGTGCAGGGTTCTCAACCTATGGGATCAAGACCTCCCTCCCCCCATACAGGGTCACACAAGAAAGACAGTTTTCAACCTGGGGGTCATGATACCTTGGAGGGGGTTGGTGAGAAAGCAAAGCTCTCAACCTGGGGGTTTCAACCCACCTTGGAGAGGTCTCCAGAGAAACATAGTTCTCAACCTGGGGAATTGCTATCTAGTTGGGTTTGGTAGAAACACAGTTTCTAACCTGGGTGTCGCAAATCCCTCCACAGATCCCCTTGACAAAAGCACAGTTCTCTGCTGTGGGGTGTCTTTCTGTATGCTGTGAATATGTGTGGCTCCCACTGGATAATAAATAAAGCTCTTTTGACCTATGCCCCCCCCCAAAAAAAAGCTTACAGCCAGAAGAAAGGTAGAGTCTGGAGAGATGCCAGCCTGCTGACCAAGGAGCAGCATACCAGCATACCAGTAATGCCACAGCCACGTGGCAATACATAGATTAATAGGAATGGGTTGAATTAATTTGAAAGAACTAGCTAATATAAGCCAGAGCCATAGGCCATACAGTTTGTAATAAATATAAGCCCTTGTGTGTTTACTTGGGACCAAGTGGCCACAGGACTAGGCAGGACACAGGAAAACTTCCATCTATAGTTCTCAACCTTAGGGATCACAATCCCCTCAGAGAGGTGCCCTGAGGAAAGAGAGTACTCAGCCTTTGGGGTCACTACACCACTGAAGGGGGTTGTCTGAGACAACACAGTCCTCAATATGGGGTCGTAACTCCCTCAGAAGGAACCCCTGAAAAAGCACAGCTCTCATTGAGGGTTCATGACACTCTCCTCAAGGTCACCTGACTGACTGAAGCACGGTTCCCAAACTAAGGGGTTGCTACCTAGATGGGTTGTCCTGGGAAACTACGGTTCTCCACCTGGGGTTGTGACCACTGAGAGGGGGGTGTTCTGAGAGATCACAGTTCTCAACATGGGGGTGGACCCATTTGAGGGGTCACATTAGTAAACACAGTTCTCAATCTGGGGTCATGCCCTTTCTGAGGAGGATCACCTGAGAAAACCCTCACCAGAAATAGAAAATGAACGGCCCATGCATCTTGAAATCGGCAGTCTCTCTAGAATTACAGAGATTTTTTTTTTTTTTTTTTTTTTTTTAGAATTACTCAAAAATTTTTGAGCTTAAGATATTTTTTATGATATGCCTGCCTGGGATTGCCTGGCCAGAGTAGAGAGGAGAGAACGGGAGCTTGCCTGGTACCTTGAGGCACGGGGCAGTTGGGCACCATTTATGGTGAGCAAGAGAGAGAGACAGAATGGGTTCCTGTCCTATGGAGAGAGGCAGATCTAAAGAGGTGAATACGGTGAGGAGACTGAAAAGGGTGGCCTGCTTGCTACCTGGAGCCATAGTGACATTCAGGCCTGGGCTGCTGCCAAGGGCCATGGTCCTGCCACAGCCATGGTGTATGTTCATGTCTGTGGCAGGTATGGCGCAATGATACAGTAATTGAGAGCTTTACAGTCTGACCCTCAGACAGCAGGCAGAGATGTTGGGACTGGTGTGGAGTTTTGAAACCTCAAAATTCACCCTAAGTGAAATATCTCCTCCACCAAAGCATTCCTACACCAGTAAAGCCACACCTCATCCAAAAGGTCACTCCTCCTAATTCTTCCCTGGCAGCTCATCGGCTGGGCACTAAACATGCAAATATATCTGCCTACGGGGCCCAATCTCATTCAATCCACCACAGCATGCATCCTTTCAATAATATGATGAAAACAGTAACTTGTTTACATCCTGTATTAGTTTCTTTTCTGCTTGCCATGACAAAATAACTAGCAAAAGTAACTTTGTAAAAGGAAGTACAGAATAAGTCACCTGGTCACAAAGTATGGAAACATGGAAAGATAAATGCATACATTCAGTTTGCATTCTCCTTTGTATTCAGTCCTAGGATCATCCAATGGAGTTGTTCTCTTCACTTTTAGTTTGTGTCTTCAAACCTCAAATAAACTAGTGTGGATTGTTCTTTACAGACATTCCAAGAGATTTGTTTCCAGGGTAACTGTAGATCCCATCGAGGTGACAACATGATTAACCATCACAACTCCACTCTTTGTTAAACTGACACACATTCACGTCACTTTTAAGCCACAACCTTCTGCTTCTCATCCCCATAGGCTCATAATCATCTCCTAATGCAGAATGAATTCAGTCCAACTGTGAAGGTTTCCACAGTCTTTAACAATTCCAATCCTGTTGTAGATGCCAAGTGCATGTGCCATCTGAGACCCAAGGTGATAACTTGACTTCAAGTTCCTACAAAATAATAAAAAATGTTATTTGCTTCAACAGAATAAACATCCTCAATGAAGAGGTAATAGGGGTATAGCAAGAAAAGATCAGATAAAATCAGTAGGGCAACAGTCAAACTTTGTACTGGCATGTCTAACATCATGGGATCATATTGGAATCATCTAGGCTCCAAGAAAATTGTGTATCCAGGTCTATGCAGCTCTGACCACTGAAGCTCAGAGCCTTTCCCTTGAGTAAGATGCACTTTGTGCCTGTAGTATTCCTCAGTGTCCACTCCATCATCCTGTGTCTCCAAACATTCTGGTTTTTTTTTTTTTTTTTTTTTTTTTTTTTTTTTTTTATAACTTCATTTCATAACCTTTCATAACCACTGTTAGGGTTTCTATTGCTGCAACAAAACACCATGACCAAAAGGCAAGTTGAGGAGGAACGGGTTTATTTGGCTTACACTTCTGCATTGCTGTTCATCACTAAAGGAAGTCAGGACAGGAACTCAAACAGGGCTGGATCCTAGAAGCAGGAGCTGATGCAGAGGCCATGGAGGGGAGCTGCTTACTGGTTTGCTTCCCTGGCTTGCTCAGCCTGCTTTCTTATAGAACCCAAAACCAGCATCCCAGCAATGGCATCACCCACCATTGGCTGGGCCCTCCCCCATTAATCACTAATTGAGAAAATGCCTTACACGTGGATCTCATCAAGGCATTTCCTCAACTGAGGCTCCTTCCTCTGATGACTCTAACTTGTGCCAAGTCCACACACAAAACCAGCCACTACAACAACTACCCAAGCCTCCATGAACCCTTAATCTCGCGTCTTTCATGCCAGCACCAGTAGAATTCAGGGGAATGGTACCATATGCTGACCCAGATGGAGTCTGGCCGCCTTGGACCATGGCATGTACTTTGCATGCCTATTAGCTGGATCTTCTAAGTCACTTTCCTAATGACACTTTCTCAAGGGCATGCCCCGAGAATATTTCTCCCAGAGTCCTGGGGAAGACGCTATGACCAGAGACGGGGTAATCTGAGGGAAAGGAATCTAAGTACACCAGTTTCTTATGTCCATTTACTTTATTTCTCTATAACAAATTTCTATCTACACAGCTTCAGTGTAGACTCTCAGTTCCTCTCTGTCCCTTCTTTTCCTGTCTTCTCATAGCCCTAAATAAGCTCTTATGCTTTGATTATCTCCTATGTCTTCAGTTTCTCCATCCATGCTCACTTCTTCTCTTCCTACTCTCTTGACCTGACCCAATCCTTATTCTCTACAAAAGATCTGCCTTGTTCCTTTTTCTCACTGGCCGTGCTGCTCTGTTCAGACCAGGAATCCTCCCCACAACCTTCACTGCACCTGGTTATGCAAAAAGCCCTTTGTTCTGAGTCAATAGCTCTGGAATGCCATTTGGCCAGTCTGGGGAAGAAAGGTCTGTGCTTCATTTGCACAAGAAACAAAGCTATGCATCTACAGTGTACCTGTCTCCTAGGCTCTGTAGGTGTGTTACCTAGTTCAAATAAGCAGTAGTCCTGAGAATCTTATACTGGTTGCCACAGTGGCCTAGTAGTATATGAGTGCACAAGAAATTCAAAGCAAGAAACAGCTGAATATTACAAGGTGAATAATACCAAATATTCCCTGATACATGACTTCCCTCTAGAAATATTCCTTGACCTTTCTAGGTACAGTTTTATTATATACAGCTGAATCTCTATAATATATTCTTGCAGCTTGCAGCACTTTCCTTGGCACTTTTTTTTTTTTTACAGACTCAGTATGCCTTATTTTCTTTATATAATAAAACCTATGCTGTTACCATAGCTGGAGCTGGGGTCCTCTGCATGAGGACTCTAGTGTGCACTTCACACAGTGGTCAGAGAATTACCAACAGGGAGACTTTGAGAACATGGTCTTTTTCTAGATCTTGGGAGTCATGGAGTTGAAAGTTTAGGAGGTGACATTGAAGGTGGAATTGGCCGGGTTGTGCAATGTGGCGGTACAGCCTCTGACTGATGTGTAGCCATCATCAGCGGTAGCTTCTTGGGTGCAGGAGTGGGAGCCAGGCCAGAGCCTCTGGAGAGAGGAATGAGGTGCACCAGCACAGAGCCACAGCAAGCTAAGCAGTGTTTTGGGTGAAGGAATCCCTACCACATTTTTCTTAGTTGAGATTCGGTCCTTTCAAACACATTTGCATTGGAACTAGGCCTCTTTTGTCTGTGTTTCCCTTGGGATTATTGGCTCGTAAGCCTTATTTACCTAATTTTAAGACTTTTCTCGTGCAAAGACTCAAACCCTAGCACATTCTTCCCACAAACTTGTTGCTGAAATCTGGAATGCATATGATCAGCTTTATCACAAGAACTACCTTACTTCTTGGTGCAAATTTTCTCTCAGTTGTTCTTCTTGTTACTGTGACAAACCTGTCAACAGCAACTTAATAAAAGAAGTTTTAGTTAATTACAGGGGGTTCAGCTCCTTAGAGTTGGAAAGGCATGTAGGGAGGAACATGAGAGCAATTGGTCACATTGCAACTTCTGTCAGGAAGTAAAAGAAGGTGAATGCTTATGCTTGGCTTGCTTTCTCATTTTTATATAGTCCTGGCCAATAGAAGAATACCACACATGAATAGCCTATGTCTCCTCAGTTCATGCCCCTGTAGCATCCTCTTTCTTCCAGTCTCCTCTCAAAGTCACTCTAGTTGTCATTTTCCCAAAGGAAAGTTACAAAGCAACCTAAGCTACCAGGAGTAACAGGTGGCACACATCATATGCTGGACCCACGTTAACTAAAGGGCTGAAATTTTTCCCTCTCCTGTTGCCCACATATCAACTTGACATAAGCAGGTGCTGTGAGAAATTAATCAATTATGTGGCATGAGACTCCCCCCTTCTCTTGGAAACCTATAAGAGGAAATGACCAATTTGTTGTGTTGACATGAGCTATTATCAGAGCCGCCATCATGCTCTCCTTTCCTTGACACTTAAGAACTCCCCTGATAAATATAACCCAGAGGACAATTGCCTTAGTATCCTTTCTGAACCCTGAACCCCATAATGCTTCTGTAACTCAGATGAGATGGAGCACTAATGAAATGCATTACCCTTTGGGGACTTCTCTAATCTTCCTTCCAATTCCTCCATTCCAACACTGCATTCCATTCACTCTGGTGAGTTTTCTAAGAGTTAGTTCTCTGGTAGCCCTGTTCCATTTATTCACTGTTCTAAAAGCCCCAGCATTGCCGGGCGGTGGTGGCGCACGCCTTTAATCCCAGCACTTGGGAGGCAGAGGCAGGTGGATCTCTGTGAGTTCGAGGCCAGCCTGGCCTCCAAAGCGAGTTCCAGGAAAGGCGCAAAGCTACACAGAGAAACCCTGTCTCGAAAAACCAAAAAAAAAAAAAAAAAAAAAAAAAAAAAAAAAAAAAATGCCCCAGCATTGAATGAGAGTGTTCCCCCAATCGTGGGCCCAGTTCCATTGCTCTAACCAGGGACATTAGCTGTTGGTGAGCTCTGCTGGTTCGAGGCTGCAGTCCACCATATCCAGACAGCTCACCTGAGCTTTGAACAAAATGGAAGACTGACTCCCTTCCCCCAGCAGGGGCTTCCTGCTCTCTGCCTGACCTTATTTGGAAGCTGCCTTTGAGCCTGGATGCTGGACTTATCTTAAGTGTAACCTTTGATAGAGTTCCCTGCAAATGTGCTGTGCTATGGTAATTAGGCATTGCACTCCAGCTGTGTGATTGGACAGTGCTGCCACATATGTATTGTGATCCAGCTGTATGATAGGAGTGTGCTGTCAGATGCAAATTAGGTGTTGTTCCAATCCTATGTATTCCCCTCACAGTGGAATAAAATTGAGCTGTCTCACTGAAGCTGTGTTCCAGAAGGCTGTTTCCATCATGCTCATAGGCTGTACAAAGTCCTGCTCACTGCTTCTGCCCCTTTTATCCTTGTGGGGGATCATGGGGGAAAGGAGATCCCCTACAATTAAGCTACACTTAAATCTCACTTTAGTTAACTGTGATGCTAGACACACCTGCAGAATAGAATTAAGTAGTTACAAGAACCCATGTCTGTCTTGCCCATCTCCACCAGGTTATTGAATTGACTCATCAAAAGCCTCTCAAGAATCTATATCTTTAGATAACTTCATACAGTGCAATGGCTAATATTGAGAAACTTCCTCTATCGAGGCCTCTTTATACACTAAAAGCTCCTCTGCCAATTTTGCACTGTTTCTTTCTCCCTGGCTTGAGTTCAATCCCCACATAATTCATCTCAGTCCTTTCCTCTTCCTTTTCTCCACCCATCCTCCCTCCTATTCACAGCTGCTTCGGAGAGCATGTCACTCCTTTTTTCCTCCTCTCTCATTTCACTCACTTTTTTTTTTTTTTTTTTTTTTGCATCATGCTCAGTCACCACTGATTCCCTTCTCAGGAAAAATAAGAAATCTGGCTGAAGAGCACCTGCAACTTTCTCCAGATCAGACAAAAAAAGTAACTATGAGTTACTTTTCTACCTTTATGTAAAACATCATGATCAAGACAACTAATAGGGGAGAAAGTTTATTTGGGGCTTATGGTTCCAGAAGAATAAGAGTCCCTCACATTACAACAGGGGAGCATGTCAGCAGACAGGCATAGTGGCCAGAACAGCAGAGAGCTCACATCATGAACCACAAGCAGAGAAACCTAACTGGAAATGGTTTGGGACTTTACACTCCAGTGACATGCTTCCTTCCACAAGGCCTAACTCCCCAAACATTAACACCAACTGGGAAGCAATCATTGAATGCCTGAGACATACAGAAGGTTCGAATCACCATGTTCCCTTTTCCAAGCCCCATAGGCTTCTGGCCGTATCATTATGCAAAATGTAGTTAGCCCAACTCCCAAAGTCTCTGTGGTGGCTCGTTTTTTGGCAAGATGATATAAGCTAGAGTCATTTAACAGGAGGAAACTTCAGTTGTGGAAATATCTCCATGAGATTGGCCTGTTGGTCTATAAAAGAATGCAAATAGACCCATATCTACTGCCCTCCACAAAACTCAAGTCCAAGTGGGATAAAGACCTCAACATAAATCCACTTACACTGAACCCCATAGAAGAGAAAGTGGAAAGTAGCTTTGAATGCATTGGCACAGGAGACCACTTCCTAAATATAACACCAGTAGCACAGACACTGAGAGCAGCAATTAATAAACTGTGCATGAACTGGCTTTGTGGAGCCCATGGCCTATGCAGGGATAACTCGCTCAGCCTATATACAGCAGAGAGGGGCCTGGTCCTGCCTCAACTTGGTATGGCAGACTTTGTTGACTCCCCATGGGAAGCCTTACCCTCTCTGAGGAGTGGGTGGGGGACTGAGGAGGAAGGTGGGGGATAAGAGAGAGGAGGAGAGGGAGGGAGGGGGAACTGTGGTTGGTATGTAAATAAAATTTAAAAAAAAAAAACTTTCAAATAAAAAAGAAAGAATTGGCCTGTACAGAAACTTATGGGACATTTTCTTGATTAATGATTGACATAGAATGGCTTCACTCACTGTAAGTGGTTCTCCACCTGGGTAGATGGGCCTAAGGTGTATAAGAAAGAAGGCTGAGAAAACCAGGAGGACAAGGCAGCAAGTATCACACTTCCATGGCATCTACTTCATTTCCTGCCACCAGGTTCTTCTCTATTTGTATTCCTGTTAAGACTTGCCTCAGTGATGGACTGATACCTGGAAGAAGTGTAATATGAAATAAACTCTTTTCTCTCTGAGTTTCTTTTGGTCATGGTGTTTTTTTCACGGCAATAGAAACCCCAAGACAAAAATTGGTACCAGGTCATGGGATGGTGTTGTGTTAGACTTGATCATGTATTTTTGGAATTATTTGGACTGGAAAAGCTATTGAGTGTTCAGAGCTTAATGCACTGTTGTGGGAACTTACAACATAAGATAACACTGAAAGCAGTGTAGATGATGAAGGTCTGGCTTGTGAAGTTTCGAAGGGAAGCTTGAAGGTCATTTAAAAACTTCAAGGGTCCTTTACATGGTGATTTGAATTGAAAATTTGTGATTCTGGTTAGCTGGAATGGAATACTTCCGCTGTGATTAAGAAGGTACCAGAACCTCTAAAGTGAAACCTTCGCTTTTCTGAGACAATAGATACAGATCATCATGGGCTGAAGAATCTAGTGTGATTAAGAAGAGACCAGATCATTCAGACAATCTTCTGGGAAAAGTTTCTTGAGGATCAGCACAAGTCTGCAGTTTATGCTGGCAGCTGAGCTTAGTAATCTGTAAGGGTTTCCCAGGCAGTGCTGGTTTTGAAAGCATGAACAGATAGATCATGGAAAGCATCGTGTAGCAGGGTTAATCCCTGCAGAGAGGTCACTAGTGAAGGTGAAGAGTCAGCTTCAGTCAAAATCCCAGGATATTAGAGATGCCAGGTGTAGCAATAACGCCCGCGCTACCACCACCCGTTCACCTTGTCGGAGCGAGGGGCTGTGGACGGAAAAACAGAGACAAAGACAGTGGGTCACTCACCTCAGCAGAATGCCATTTATTGAAAGAGGGAGGAAACCTTAAATACAGGCTTACAGCATAATGGGAGAACCCCAGAGGGCAGAAGTTTGCTACTGACGTTTACAATCTTGCATCTAAGCTGTTAACACCCAATATTCAGGATACACAAACAAGGAACTTCCCTTAAGCATTCAGGAGGGTGGATACCGGCAGGGAATTAGCATAGGGAGGACATCTGGTCAAGGTCGGCAAGCAGGCAACGGCTCTACTCAATATGGGAGGAGACCAGGGCCCTACAGCCAGGACCATGGATGTCCAGCAAGAAGAGCTACATTGTGGAACAGGGCTGGCCTAAGAGGAGAGCTGTGTGTGCTGTGGACAGGCTGCTCAAGTCCTTTGGAGACCAGAAGGCTACACATGTGAATATTGAATTAAAGGATTCGAATTTGTTCTGCTGGATTTTTGTATTGTTTGAATGTGACTGGTTTTAAGCTATCATTCTTCTCTTTGGGAATAAGAATATAACCTACTTTTTTAATTGTTTTTATACTTTGAGATTATAGTATGATTACAGTATTCCTCCATTCCCTTATACAGGGTCTCTCGGATAAGAGACTTTGAATTACAAAATCTTTGGATTTTTGAGGGGTTGGAATTTATAGCAACAGTGGAATTATTAAAAAAAAAAATAGCAGGGCTGTTTTATGTGATGACATTAACATGAGGTTTTGAGGGAGAGGGCTAGAAAGTTGCAGTTTCAAAAAGAGAAGAGGTGGTTTGTGATCATTTTAAATGTCAACTTACCACAAGCTACGTCCCATAGGAAGAAAGCCTGCATCATGGATTGCCTAGATAGTGTTATTCCATAGGCATGTCTGGAGGGAAATTGTCTTGATTATTAATGGATACAGGAAGAAATAGTTAGCTGTAGAGTAGCACCATTTCATACCCAGGAGTTCCTGAACTATATGAGGCAGGGGAAAGCTACATGAGAGAGAGTGTGTTTATATCTGTTTTCTCTACTTACTCATGATATGTGTCTAACTCCTTTGAGGTCCTGCCTTGACTTACCCTCAATAATAGACTGTAAGCCAAATAATTCTCTTTCCCTCTTGAGTTTCTTTTTATCAGGGTCTTTTATCACAGGAGGAGAAGTAAACTAGAACTCCCAGTAAGTAAAGGGCTCTATAGTTACTTCCATACTTCACATCCTCATTGTGTAACAGATTTGCTTCCCCCAAACTTTATTCTTTGTTGGAGGATGGACAAATTTGGTGTGTGTTGTGCCCAGATCATGACCCCCAGAGAGACCACCAAAGACGAGCATGCCGGAATGCAAAAGCAAGGTTTAATTCTGGATATCCAAAAGCAATACAAGCCTAGGCAGGGACTTCGTCCAATACATCCAACGCAGTGGAGGCTGGAGGAAGCACCCACCTGTCTGCAAGCTCAGTTTTTAAAGGGAAAAGTCACAAGGTTACATCATTTAGGGGTGCTAGTACAGGTACAATTCTGATTGGCTTGTGTCTAGGAATTTCAGAAATCACAATTCAGTTTTCCTTCTAAGGAAGTAGTTGCCCACCACCATTTTTCATTGGCTGCCCCCAGATGGGGGCATCTGGTGATTACACAGTCACTATGGAAACTAGGGTTGGGACATTCTATGGTCAAGCAGTTTCCTAGGGGGCCAGGGAGAGGACATTCTGGCAACCATTACCTCCTGACTACCTTGTGACTCTGTATTTTTACACTTCCTGGTTCTGGAATCTGAACTGACTGGTCTCAGTAACTTCTGGCCTGTTCTCAAAAGGAGAAATCTTAGGCCTTAATTTTAGGGTGAAAGCATTTTGGTCTTATTTCTAAGATGCCTAATTTTGGTCTCACATTTCCCCCTTCTCATGTGCCTAATGGAACCCAATCATGGGTTTTGGACAGTTAGCTCCTAAGTATCCCTCTCTAATAATGGCCATGTATAGTTAGCCATCTTGTCTCTATGCCAGGGAGTTTCATTTTGACTTAGCATTTCAGCCTTTTCTGAACAGGGAATATGGGTGAAGAATTCTCTTCTGGAACTGCTTCGAGCTGGCATTGGGGCGCCGATGTCAGGGGGCCCCAAAAGGCTGAAAAGCTAGTCAAAGACTGGGCAAGGGGGAATTGGTCAGAAGCATGTAGCTGCCTGACCCCATAGGGACAGGGAAGAACCATGTTAGCTGGGCTGGTCCATGTCAGCTTTTAGCAAGTCTGGAGCTCACAGTCGTCTAGAGCACACAGTTGTCTGGAGCAGTGGAGTCAGCGACTGAAACCTGGAGGTGACTGCCAGCTGAGTAGAAATCTGTTGAGACAAATTTAAACTAGGAACAGAAGTTAAAATTTATGAACTTATTTGGAACCCTTAGGTCCATACCCTTAGTAATGGGAAAAGCAGTAGTCCCAAGACCAGGAAAGAGGAAAAATACCATCTTTAGGAATACTTATCTGGGGTCCTTTTGACCTCTGTGAAGTGGGTCTAGGTTTTTATGACTCTTTTGATCCTTTGAGGCCTACTTACAAAATGACATAAAAGTTTTAGATACATTAGTATTACCAATCTGTACTGAAATCCATATTGTAGACAAAGCAGGTAATGGGTATCTTGTAAAACAGCAGAAGTGGACTCATACCTTTGAGTCCCAACAAGTTACATTTAAATATGACATCTAAAACAAATCCAAAATATTGAGCTTGTGACTGAACAGTAAGTAGTCATTGCTCTACCAGCTCATCAGAGCTCCTAAATGTTAAGCTCTGAACCATAGAACAGGAGAGTAATCTGAAACTTATCTCATTTTGGACTCATATCTGAACCTTTATGACTTACTTAAACTTTTATATCTTAGAACATTTTCCTAAAAGTGAGCCAACAAGAAAGCTATAGCCTTGCATGAGGATCTGGTTGATGCTGCCATGCTGACAAAGTTAGAGCTAGCCTGGCCATCAGTACTGTCAGAGATCTGAGAAGGATAAACTATATCTGAGTACAGACCAAGAAGCTTCCAATCCTATAAATTACAGGGACCAAACCCTACCCAGGTCTCCATAGCGTTTGAGGCACCAGTCAGAACAGCATCAATCTTCTTCCGCCATCAGGTCCATAAGGCAGAGTATTTTTCCTGTGGAATAGGGACATGGAAGACTGACCTTGATCAGACAAAAGGGTGCAATCAATTCCAGTGTCCTACTGCTTGTCCACAGTCTGAGCTGGGTCCTGGTGGTAGGCGTTGTACTGGGGCATCTTGCCCTGTGGTCAGCGTTGTCATATTTCAGGCAGAGACGTTGTGGTGCCTCGTACATAATCTTCTTTGGAGACCTTGGGTCACTGCTAGGATCTGGAAGCCTGTCTGATATAGTAAGCTTTTAGATCAACATTTAAATGCCATATTCTGCAGATCTCTGAAGTATGAGGGCTGTCCAGGTATATCTGAATAGACAAACTTTGTTTCTAATTACTTGTTTCAAGCTCAACCCTAAAAACATATGCAAGAGACTGAGTAAATGAGTAAACTTACATCAGTACTTACTTACCCTGACTACAATTAAAAAACTTGATTACTTATGACTGACTATTTATGTTCTCTAACAGTCTATAATAAGAAGCCTAAAAACAATGCTTTTAAGTTGAAGCTCTTCTAGCATCAAATACAGGTTCAGTGAGGAAACCAAAACAAAATATCATTATACAACATTCTTAAGCCTGAACGTACCTTGGGTAAGAAGAAACATTTTTTAAGCCATTGGTTTTTAACTATAAAAACTGTTCTTAAAAGACTGAGATCTCTCAAATGTCTTCCACCACTGCAACTAGACTCTTTTTGGAACTCTAGTCCTGCCATACATTTGCAAACCTCAGCTGTTTCCTATGATTCCTTTATGTTGCAAAGTTTGGCTGCCAGAGCAGGGTATATTCCTGTGTATAAAAGCATTGATGTGCAGCTTTAATATTAATCAACTACCTTATTTATTTTAAATTCTCTAGAAACTTGCTGTTGAACACTTGGTAAAAACATAAGTATTAGGTGTTAACCCGAGTAGATCTTTATAACCTTAGTAAAAGATGGCTACCAGCCACATGGCTGCCCATGAGATCACCAGCCAAGATGGAGGGAGCCACGTGGTTGCTGTTTAAAGCTCGTTTTTCTAAACAATAATTACTTGCACACATACACACAGTTGGATCCAAGTTACACACATACATACATACAGTTAAAGCTTGCTTACATTTTCAAGTCACATGCCTGTATACATACACACATAAGCAGTTTGCAGAATCATTAGCCATTTTAAGATGAAAACCAACAAGAATTAACTTTCAAATTCAGTATTTGCAGGTATAAGAAACCATAACAGTTTACATCACTTCCCCTCTGACCTTCTACGACCTTCCATGTACCCTCAGTCCATTCCTTTGATCCCTCAGACATTTACTCCAAATTGCGCTTTTTTCTTTTCCTTTAAAACAGAAACTCTTACCAAAGTCTTTCTTGTGATTTCCCTCAGTACTCTAGAATATATTGTAAAGTTACAATATTTTAAACAAGAACAGAAATAAATGCATATACCATAACAAGAATAACTCTCAATTTGCATCAGCACTGTGTACCGCAGACAAGAAACTGTTGGTGACATTCCATTCTTGGAGCCAGACCTTGATCAGGTTTTAGCCTCAGGGCAGGTCTTGGGAGCCCCACCCAACAGCATGGAAGAGAACGGGGAAGGCATGCACCATGGAGACAAAAGATTGCTGTTAACCTCAGACCCTCAAGTACACGAGAACGGCAGACTGAAAGTGACTCCACGCCCTGGCTGGGCCCACAGACCTGTAGGTCACTCCTCAGCTGTGACCCTGGAGGGGCAGTTAGTTCTCCACCAGCCCCCACACTGAGCTCCTTGAGGCTCCTGCTGGCTCCTGCCAGCTCTGCCCCATGTCCACACAGGAGCCCAGCCAGAACCTGCTGGCCGTATCTGGGCCCCACAGTGCTCACAGCCCGCTCTAGCACAAAGCCATGCCTAGTTCCCATGCAGCCAAGCCTCTACTCCACAGCTTTTTGAGCGAGCTGGGGCCCGAACCGCTGCACCTAGGCTCCGTGATGCTCACGGGCCGCCTAGCCCTCTCAGCGGCGCCCTGGGTCCCCGAAGTAGCAGCTGTGCAGCCACTGCCTGCACTCGTTGCAAGCTTTCTGCTGCCTGCTGCCTGTGCTCTGGTCAGAGAGAGCAAGGAAGCAATGTTAGGTTAGTCTGTGCCAGTTCAACCACCGAAGGGGTCTCCATCCCTTCGGCTGACAATCCGTCCCACAAGTCCCAATGCACACACAAGCTCAGGCATAAAACACTCACACATGTGGCCACAGTTCTCACACATTTATACATTTATGAAGGTATAACAAATAACACTGACAAACAAGATAGGCAGACAAAAAGGAAGAATAAGGGCCCTACAGATGGTCCAGGCAGACAGACGAGAGTCCGGAGAGGGAGCCTCAATAATGCCAAAGACCTACAGATGGGACAGGGACAATTCAACAGAGTCTCCCGATCCCCAGATGGATCCAAACAGACGGACCCCTCATGGGCATCTCTCGATCCCCAGATGGATCCAAACAGACGGACCCCTCACGGGCATCCTAACAGACGGACCCCTCTCGGGCGTCCTATGAAGGGGGGGCCTGTAAGGACCCCTGCGTCCTGATGAGGGATTGGAACGTCTTCCAACTCCTCCAGGTCACCTTACAGGCGCGTTCGCCAAGGTGAGCCTGTCAGATTCAACTGCCGGCTTCGGATAAGAAAATGAAAGTAAAAGGAAAGCAAAGACAAGAAAATTGAGCGCTCTTACCGATCGGTGCAGATGAACCTCCGGAGCTCTTAGGTGTCCCGGCGGGGGTTCTCTGGGGATCCCGGAGAGCCCCCAAATGTTGTGCCCAGATCGTGACCCCCAGAGAGACCACCAAAGACGAGCATGCCGGAATGCAAAAGCAAGGTTTAATTCTGGATATCCAAAAGCAATACAAGCCTAGGCAGGGACTTCGTCCAATACATCCAACGCAGTGGAGGCTGGAGGAAGCACCCACCTGTCTGCAAGCTCAGTTTTTAAAGGGAAAAGTCACAAGGTTACATCATTTAGGGGTGCTAGTACAGGTACAATTCTGATTGGCTTGTGTCTAGGAATTTCAGAAATCACAATTCAGTTTTCCTTCTAAGGAAGTAGTTGCCCACCACCATTTTTCATTGGCTGCCCCCAGATGGGGGCATCTGGTGATTACACAGTCACTATGGAAACTAGGGTTGGGACATTCTATGGTCAAGCAGTTGCCTAGGGGGCCAGGGAGAGGACATTCTGGCAACCATTACCTCCTGACTACCTTGTGACTCTGTATTTTTACACTTCCTGGTTCTGGAATCTGAACTGACTGGTCTCAGTAACTTCTGGCCTGTTCTCAAAAGGAGAAATCTTAGGCCTTAATTTTAGGGTGAAAGCATTTTGGTCTTAGTTCTAAGATGCCTAATTTTGGTCTCACAGTGTGGATGTCCAGGGACATCAGATCTGCATCCATTTCTGGGCTTAATTAAGAATTCATCTCACATGCCCACAAATTGCCCAGACTTTCCTCCCTATTCATCATGCCATCAACACAGTGATGAATAATAGAAATCATACTGAGGGTAAGGGATGAATTTTGCAATTGAACTGATTAGTCATCATTTCTGCTTTGAGGAGGATAAATTTAACTGTTAATTTTGAAGCAAATTGTCTTAGAATATGACTCATAGAGGATGCAGTGTTAGCTGGGCTTGATGGCAGACACTTTTGATCCCAGCACTTGGGAGGCAGAGCGAGGAGGACCTCTGTGAGTTTGAGACCAGCCTATATACATAGTGAGTTCCTGGACAGTTGGCCCTACACAGTGAGACCCTGTCTTAAAAACAGAGAGAAGGAGGAAAAAGAGGAGGAGGGAGGAGGAGGCAGCATCCATGGGAACTGTTTTTGGACTGTGGGAATGCGGGAAGGTGAAGGGTGGAGTCATCTTCATGGAAAACAAGGTGAGGTTCAAAGGAAGGAAGTGCTTTGAAGCTGGGTGGAGAATGGTGGTGGGATGGAAGTGGAGCAATGAGGACAGGAAGGAGGGGCTTGGGCAGAAAATGAAAAGTATGATGGCAATGTTGGGTGTGGATGCAGGGAAGACGCGATGGGTGGGAAACCTGAGGCTGTAGATGTAGCTTCTTTCAGTTGGCACGTATTCTAAAGAGGATAGGACTTTGGAAAATCCAGGAGGTCTTACATGGAGACATTTGAAGCAGTTTGGAGCCTACCAGTGCCTCTAGAGTACAAACTTGCATCTGAGAATCACTAGTTCTAGATCATTCTAATGAAGACTGGACTGTACACAAGTGAGCAGTGTTAACCTGCTCTGAGCCTTAGCTGGGATGGTTTTAAGAGCCATTGGATAAAAATACTCTAAGGAAGTATTTGGGCCTCCTTGTGTCTGGAGGCACATTTCATGGATTCTGGTTGCTGAATGCTCCTGAGTAAGATTTCCAGGCAGGAAATAAAGAGAATGTGAATTGTATTGCTGATCTCTCATGACTTTAACAAAATAGCTGAGGCAGACCACTTATGAGGGAAAAAAAATGTTAAATCAAATCTGTAGGTGACCAACGTTTTGATCCTTGTTTTAGCTCAGCACTATTAAATACTTTTGTTATTTTACCCTAATGATGGCAATGGAGGAGACATGTGTGGGTCATAGCACCAAATAGCAAAAAAGAGGGCTGGATACAAGCAAGCTGTGGCTTTTACAACAACTCTCTCATAAACTATCCAAAGGTCCTAAGAGAGCTACCTTAATCCCATCTGAAGGCAGCACCCTCAATGGCCTCAGGACCTCTCCTGAGACATATGCTGTAAAGTTCCATGGTGCTCAGTCCCAGCATATTAACATTTCTGGGAATTTGTTCATTCTGGGCTATATCCGAACCACAACAGAGGCACCAAGATCCTGACATTCAGGTGACTAATGAAAACATTTTGAACATGTGTTTTGGAAACAATGCTTAGGACCTGGTTAGGTAAAGGATTGCTCTCTTGTCTTCTGAAGTCATCTTGCCACTGGCAGGCTTGTGTTTCATTTTGCAATTTTCCTTCTTGAGAACAGCATCAGGATGTTCATTGGACTTGAGCATCTGGCATCAAGTAAGAGGTGAGCGGTGGCTCCATGTGTCTGGCTAAGCTAACTTGCTTCATGGCAATTGCTAGTTGTCACTCGGTTTTGCCCAGCTAACAATAATTCACGATGTCATCAACCTCGACTCACATCTATATCTTTTTTCCTGCATATGATTTTTGGCACAGAGTGGATATTAAGTAACTTTTTTAGTGAAATGAGTGATGACAAAAATGAGTTTATGTAATGACACATAATATCACAGGTTGTTGTCAGTGAGAGCCTAGAATCTATCTGACTACAATAGGCTCTTATGTGTTATTGATTGCACAAGTCTATGTATTATTTATGATAATTTATGTCGTAAGGACAGCCATGCATCCAAGCTATAAAAATAAAATATCTACTTATCTTAATTACCTTTCATTTGCTTTATCAATGTGCTTTATCAAAGTTGCCCTTGTTAAGACCTCCATGCTTTAATGAGACAACTTCATGTATAATTGTTGTTGTTTTTTGTTTTTTCTGGCCCTTTACTATGGAACTGATCTAGATTCACCTCCACCAAGCTCCACATGACTATCGATGTGGAAAAAAAAATTTATTCTTTAAGGGCTGTGTACAGTGCTTAATAACAAGATAGCCTTTGAGTTGTAGGACAGAAAGTAGGCAGTAAAGTGATTGGTTGAAATACCATCTCCTCTAACGGATTCAGAAAGGGCTGTGATGGCAATTGGTAGGACACTGCCTCTGGGAAGCGAGTGCTCACGTACAGACAAGAAAGTGCTTTGTGGCCTGAGATCCCAGGAGGGGCAGTGACCATTAGACAGGAATTCCTCAGAGGCAGAAAGTGGGGAGGTCACTCCTGGGTGTGCACTCACCTCTTAAATTGGTTCTTTTTATTAGTATGTTTATTTTTTATTCTTTGACAATTTCCTGTGTGGACATTGTGAATGTCAGCCCTTCCACCAATATAGATGACCTGTTTTAAAAGATAAGATTTTTTTTAATATAATTTAAACATTAAACATGATTCTAAATAAGAAAATGCAGCCTTGGGTGGGAGCTTTGGGTGTATCTATGATGACTGCACTGAATTAAAATAGTTGGATAAGTCCCTAATGGTCCCAGGAAATTAAGAACTGGCATTCATTTGTCTGAACTACCAGCAACAGGCTCATTATGTCATATTGAAAATAAGCAGACAAATGTTTTTGAGAATGCCTAACTTATAGCAAGTTGGAATTATATCTATTAATATAACTGAAGACAAAAGGACTTGATGTCCTTTCACATCAGACTGAAATCCACATCCAGTTACAAACCATAAGTATACTTTGATGTACTTTTTCTTCATCCCTGGCCTTGAGGGGTTGGATTTTTTTTTTTTTTTTTTTTTTAATTATAAAAATGTGTCCCTTTGACTGGTCCTGCAGACCCAAAGCTTCAGGATTTCCACAACACAGGACAACAACAGGATATCCAAGAGGAGTCCCAGTGAAGGCCCACCATCAATATTATAGCAGAAACCAGAGGCCTCAAACCAGACCAATGACTATTTGCAATGAACACTTGCAAGTAAAGATATATGGACCGGAGGGTTTACTGCCTGACTCACTTTGTCACACTACAGCTTCCATGTTGATATTTTTTTCCTTTTTTTCTTTTCTTTTTTCTTTTTTCCCTTAAATTTTATTGGGGATGGGGAGCTGCAAAGGCAGAGGGTGGATATGCGGGGATAGGAAATAAATGAAATTGAGATGCATGATGTGAAAGACACAAAGAATAAATAAAAAGAAAATTTAAAAATATGTGTCCCTTTTACCCCACTTGATTTCTCATCCTAAGAATCTTTTACTGTTTTTTTTTTTTACTGTTCTCATGAAAAGTGAGAACTTGATTTAAAAAAACATCTCCCTTGTACTCCATATTTGTTTTGCAATTGCAAATGGCCATTTCAACGTGTTAAATGTGCATTTCTTACTTGATGAGTTGAAATAAAAGGTTTTTTTAATTCTCATGCTCCTGTATGCTCTGGTTCGCTGTGAATCAAACCATTTTCAGGGCTTCCTTACTCCTGACTAAAAGCATTTCATTGTCCAGAAAGACAACTCAGCTCTAAAAAGAAACTGAGAACTAGCAAATGTTTGACATGAAATATTTGTGGGGAAGAGAATGACATTGGGTAGCATAGCTCAAGGACCATGTTTAAAAACTGTGCTGCGGGAGCAGCACTTGTGGGGGCTTGGAGGGAAGAAAAGCATGGGAGAAGCTAGGTTATAATCTCAAAAACTAAAGAAATAATTTGTAAAAAATTGATCAGATTTTTAAAATGTGATGCCTTCTCGAGATTCAGTATGGAAGTTTCTTTATCTTTCCTTCCCAATCTCAGGTAGTTTTGAAAGCATCCTTTTGGAGTGACCACTGACCACAGACAATCCACATTTCACTAATTCCTTAGAATAGGGTTCTCATACCACAAAATGTTTTCAGTAGCATTACTGAAGAAAGGAAGAGTTGTGGTTGATAACTATGCAGTTGTCATGAATATATGTGTCTGTGCAGGCTATGAGGAAACATTTGTGATGTAATGACTGTTTGATACAGAAAGCTTTGCCAAGGACTGAAAATTTGTAAGTAAAATTAAGCCAACAAGATGGGAAAAGACAATGGTTCTTGGAAGTGCTATGGAAATTTCCACCTTTCCTCGTTTCCATAGTTTTATGATGAAAAGTCAGTGTTCATATAGAATAAAAGAGAAAGAAACTGTGAATGTAATTTTAAAAAAGTGAGCAATTGGCAGCTATGGAGAGAAAAAGGTTCAAATTCAAGGATGCAGGATGACTGTCCTATGTCAGTGGTCATACTGGGAGTCTGACGAGAGGATCAGGCTAGAAACATAACTTGAGAAATGGAACACGGAGCTCCAACAAAGACTTGCTGACTGCAGAACAATGCCACACTCAACAAGAGAATCTGCATCACCAAGTTTATAGTCCTCGATGGACTTTTGTTATTCTTCTACTCTATGAAACTATTATATACTCTTCCTGGTATGGCAATTACTCAACTCAGATATCATCCATGCCAATATTTAAAGTTCAATATGATGACATTCTTCATTTGTGCCAGGTGAGTCATTTTAAATCATTCAATTTAGCTTTTATGGTATCAGTGACATTAAAATGTAGTAGCCCAGCCCACCATGACTGAAGTTTCCACAAGCAGCCCTCAGGAGCTGAAGCAGTGTGGAATAGGTGCTGGTTTTAGGGGGGATGTGCTTTTGGAGTGGTATTCGAGAAAAAAATTAAAATGAAATGTTTTTAAAGCATTTAAAAAATTAAATTACAAAAATGTTTGAAAGCATTTAAAAAATTAAAATGCAACTCACACTTCAACTTGTAGCTGGAGCCCACCACTCTGGACTTCTAAAACAGAGATTATTCCTATCATAGCAGAAACATTCCTGCATCAGCACTAATCAGGTCACCTCAGGAGGTTCACGATGGAGCTGAGAGCCGTTTCCATTATCCTCCAGTCTCTTCCTGTGGTGTGTACATGTTGCCCAGGCAGGTTTTGCTGCCATTTTAACTGTGTGTTTCCAGGGTTGCACATCAATCTTGCGGGCAGCAGCCATATTGTGTCTGGATGACACTATTTCATCCTAGTCCTCCCCAGATTTTGGCTCTCACACTCTTTCTGCTTCCTCTTCCACTGTGCTCCTTAAGACTTAAGAAAAAGATAAGGAAAAAATAGCCATACATTTCATCATAATAAAAGACACACACACAAACACGTGTGCACGCACGTGCGCGAGCGCAAGTGCATTTATGATCATCATCTGGGAGCATTCCCACTAAGATCAGAAATAAGACAAGGGTGTCCACTATCTCTACTCCTATCAATGTAGTGCTTGAAATTTGAGCTGGACCAATTAGACAAGAGAAAATATTAAAGTATACAAATAAGAGAGGAAGAAGACAAGTTTACAGATGACATGGTTCCATATATGAGAGAAGCCAAAGCATCTACCAGGAAACTCCTAGAGCTGATAAACACTTTGAGCAATGTGGCATGATACAATGTTAACATACCACAATCAGTAGCCTTTACATATACTAAAGACAAGCATACTGAGAAATAAATCAGAGAAACAGTCCCAATTACAGCAGTTTAAACAATATACCTTGGAATAAACTGAACTAAGAAAATGAAAGAACCATACTAAGAAAACGTTAAAACAATAAAGAAAGAAACTAAAGAAGATATCAGATGAAAAGACCTCCCATGCACATGGATGGCTATGATTAATATTGTGAAAATGCCCATCCTACCTACAAAGTCAATATAATACTCATCAAAATTCAAACAGTTCTCCATAGAAAATGAACTTAACAATCTTAAAATTAATATAGAAGCACAAAATACTGAGGATAGAAATAAAAAATAATAAACAATAAAAATGCTTATCAAGGTATCACCATCCCTCATTTTAACTTATACTACAGAGCCAAAGTAATAAAAAAAAATAACATGGTACTAAAACACAACCACATACATTTACTAGTAGAATAGAATTGAAGACCCACATAGAAGTCAATGCTCTCACAACCATCTGATTTTTTTTTTTTTTTGCAAAGATGCCAAAAATATATGTCAGTAAAAAGAATCTTCAACAAATGGTTTTGGGAAAAGGGGTGTCTACATATAAAATGAAATTTGATCCTTATCTCTCATCCTGCACAAAAATCAGTTCTACATAGATCAAAGGCCTCAGTGTTAGCCTTAAACTCTGAAATGTCTAGGGAAAAGAGCAGGAGATACACTTCAGAGATCTGCCTGCCTGTGCCTCCTAAGTGCTGGAATTAAAGGCCACTACCACCTGGCAGAAATATTTTTTAAGTATTTAGTATCATTAGTCACCAGGAAAATGCAAGTTAAACCTACTTTAAGATTCTGTCTTGCATGTTGAGTAATTCCTTAAATGGGTTTCAGCCATTTGAGATTTTTTTTTTGTTGAGAATTCTGTTTAGCTCTGTACTGATTTTTAGTTGGAATATTTGTTACTTAGATATCTAGTTTCTTGAATTCTTTATATAGTTTGAAGATCAGCCCTCTGTCAGATATGAGGTTGGTGAAGTTCTTTTCCCATTCTGTAGGCTACCATTTTGTCTTGTTGACCATGTCCTTTGCCTTACAGAAGCTTCTCAGTTTCAGGAGGTCACATTTATTAATTGTTGCTCTCAGTGTCCATGCTACTGGCGTTATATTTAGAAAGTGGTCTTCTGTGCCAATGCGTTCAATACTACTTCCTACTTTCTCTTCTATGATGTTAAGTGTAACTGGATTTATGTTGAGGTCTTTGATCCATTTGGACTTTAGTTTTGTGCACAGAGATAGATATAAATCTATTTGCAATCTTCTACATGTCGACATCCAGTTATGCCATCACCATTTGTTAAAAATGCTTTTTTTTCCATTGTATAATTTTAACTTCTTCATCAAAAATCAGGTGTCCATAGGTGTTTGGATTAATGTTAGGGTCTTTGATTTGATTTCATTGATCCATGTGTCTGTTTTTATGTCAATACCAAGCTGTTTTTATGACTATAGCTCTATAAGAGAGCTGGAGGTCAGGAATAGTGATGCCTCCAGAAGTTCCTTTATTGTATAGGATGGTTTTGGCTATCTATTTTTCCATATGAAGTTGAGTATTGTTCTTTTGAGGTCTGTGAAGAATTGCATTGGGATTTTGATGGGGATACCTGGTGCTAAGGAAATCCCAAGGAATCTACAAGGATGACACCAATGAAGACTCCTAGCAATAACTGAGAGGGTGCCTGAAGTTACCTTCCCCTATAATCAGATTAGTGACTATCCTAATTGTCAACATAGAACTTACATCCAGTAACGGATGGAAGCAGATGCAGTGATCCACAACCAAGCATTGTTGAGCTCCTACAAGGGAGGAGGGACCATAGGAACAAGTGATCTCAAAATCATGATGGGGAAAACCACAGAGACAACTGACCCAATCAGGTGGGAGATCATGGATGCTGACCTGTCAGATGGGGAACATGTATGGAACCAAACTAGACCCTCTGAATGTAGGTGGCAGTTATGTGGCTAGATCTGTTTGGGGAGTCCCTGGCAGTAGGACCAGGACTTATCCCAGGTGCATGAAATGGCTTTTTTGGAACACTTTCTCTAGGGTGGGATACCTTGCTCAGCCTTGACACAGGGGGTGGGGCTTGGCCCTGCCTCAATTTAGTATGCCAGATTTTGTTGACTCCCCAGGGAAGCCTTACCCTCTCTGAGGAGTAGATGGGGGTGGAATTGGATGGATGGAGGAGGCAGGAGAAGGAAGGGATTGGTATGTAAAACAAAAGAAAAAACTTTTTAAAATAAATTAATTAAAAATTAAAAACAAGATTCTATCTTGCTCCAGTGAGAATGGCTAAAACTAAGAAAAGAAATGATGAAAACCACTGGAGAGAGTATATGGGGAAAGGGAAACACCTACTCACTGTTGTTGGTGGTGCATATCAATGCAACCACTGCCGAATCAGTGGGAGGTTCCTCAAAAGTCTGAATATAGATTTACCATATGCTCTAGCTATAGCACGTTGAGCATACACCCACAGGACACTATATCCTGTTCCACTGGTGTATATGGCTCACCCACAATCATTGGGCTCATTTCACAACAGAGGAAATAGCCTACATGTTCATCATCCCATAAGTGGATAATGAAAATGTGGTATATACACACAATGGAATACTCCTCAGCTGTAAAGAAACATGAAATTTTCAAGGAATGGATGAATCTAGAAAAGATTATATTGTGTAAGGTAACTCATACCCAGAAAGATAAATGCCCTATGTTTTCTCATATTTTGCTCCTAGCTCTAAGTCCCCAGATGTGAGTGTACAACGCAGGAGTAACAACAAAATTTAGGAAACTTTAATAGGACTGTAGGCAAGGGTATGGGGGTGGAGTGGAGGGAATGGTAGGATATGGGTAATATTGAGTGGGAAGTGTAATAACTGTGAGTGGGCTCCAACTGTGGAAGAGGGAGGGAGGTTAATACAGAAGTGGGAAAGATGAGGAACAAATAACACCATGGTTTCTTGGTAGGACCTGAAGGAATAATATTGTTTTATATTTATCTAAAAGTATATGCAACACCTATCACGTCTGTGTGTGTGGGTATGCACACACACATATCACTCAGGCTGAGAGTGCTCCATACAAGAACTATAGACTGACAAAAATTCCAGTACCAGACACAAAATATCTTATTTCAAATGGTTTGTCAGGATAGCCCATGTGATTCTCAAAAGTATATAGATTATAGAAATAGCCCTTGGTTTCCTCTCAGGGTTGAGAGTGGAGTCCTATTGCTAAATGCACCACGTACTTAGGACACACAACTCAGATGACTCAAGCTAGATCTGCCCTGAAAGTCTCTACTGTAGTCTAGCTTCCATGGTTCCAGAAAATATTGTGCAAGTTGCCAAGGGAAGCAATTAAACAGTCCTACAGAGCCCCAACACCTGTGAACCACATCAATTACCAGCATATGCTGATATGAATCAAGATGTGCATAAAGGTACAGAAAGTGTCACGTACATGTTGGAAGCAACTAACAGTTCTCTAAGAGGACTTAAAAAATACTCAACAGAAGGGAAATCATACACAGTATTAGAAATATAGTCATATTCCCTAGACTAGTAGGTCATGGACCTTAGAAAAGAATCTACTACCACGACTTTGCTACACCAGCATGGTTCCTTAATGCACTCTAAGTTTTCTCCTTACATTCACAGGTAAGTATATCTGCCACCACCATTCAAAGAAGCCTCTCTTTACAACAAATGAAGATTATCACTGGAAAATACAACTGGACACAATTCAGAGATAAACAAATTATGGGGAGCCCAGTCTCAAAGGATATATCTCCATCACAGATCCTGCATCTATGACTCAGGGAATATCATCTCAGAAGGGGGAACAGAAAGATGGCAAGTGCCATAATAAAAGGAGGACTGTCGTGAGACTGTCTCTCCTAGCAATGACTTCATAAACACGACTAGAACAATAGCAATATCAATGAATATTAACATGGAGAGAGAAATTTTCTTAGGACCCCACCCTTTGACAAAGAATTACAGGCAGCTATGGAGTGCTGGGAAGAGGAGAATTGGTCACCCCTAAGGATGAGACCCCTTAGGCTGTCCAATACAGAGTAGTCAGCCTTGAAATCGTACACATACAAACAACAAAAAGTGTTATGGAGGGGAAGAGAAAAGAATAACATATTTAAGAACAAAACAAAGTAAAAAGAACAGTTTCAGTAGAGAAAACAGTTCCAACAACATAGTTACCTAGAGATGTTGAGGCTATCTTCGAAACAAACAAAAGACTGTGCCTCAAAAAAAAATTCCTTACACAAATTCATGAAAGGAGAAGACAAAAAATTAAATAAATGCAGCTAAACTTCTCCTACATATGTAGAGAAAACTGATCATACAAAGGAACAGAAAGGATGGGGCGCTGGAGCTGCTCCTTTCTAGGTCCTTGAAATTGGAGATTGACATATATTGGTGCCTTATTCATCTGTCATCAGAGAGGCTTCATCCTCCATCAGATGGGAACAAATTCATACCCACGGCCAGACATTATGCAGAGACAGGGACCTTAGAACACACAACTCTAAACGAGATGACTCTGTCAAATCCCTCCTTGCAGAGCTCAGGGAACCCTGAAGAAGACGTGGAAGGAGTTGGGGAGACAGAGGAGACAAAAGACACCAGGAGAATGAGGCCTTCTAAAATGGCTGAGCAAAGGTCATATGAACTCGCAGAGATGGAAGCAGGAAGCACAGGGCCGGCAGGAGAGTGGTAGTTGCATTCACAGAGGAGAGAGTTGGCTTACTTGTGGACCCTTCATTCTTTTGGTTTGTACTGTTGCTGAGTCTGTATTCAACAAATGTCTTCTTCCATAGAATTATCTCCACACTGGTCATTTTCCCTTGCACATTTAGTTTTTTATTCTGTGGGCAAGGCAGGCTCTCCCACCCTCCAGGTTTCCCTAGATCACCCCCTGAGGTGGCTGTCATAGCTGAAAGCTGTCTTCCAAGTACATCATCAGTAATGTTGGAAGCAACCACAGCATTGAGATCAGTATCAACAGAGGACAAAGAAATTCCTTTGTATTTTCAAATACTCCTAAATATTAGGCACCTTACTGGACAGGTTCTCCTATGGAAACTTAGAGTTCTCAGGCTCTACTACTGTTAATTAGAGATAGGTGGTTTAAAAGAATGAATTTGATATGCCTGCTGGATAAGAGCAATTAAATGCCAGAGTAACTCCCATTTGATGACATCTACTCTTGGCCACTGGTGGTGGGGTTATTGTTGTTTTAAAAATATAGCAGCGCTGTTACTGGGCAGAAAGGTCCTGAGACACAACAAAACCAGAGCTTTATTAGGAGAAGGGGGAGGGGGGACAGAAGAACCAGGCCTGGGGACCCACATGCAGAGAGAGAGAGAGAGAGAGAGAGAGAGAGAGAGAGAGAGAGAGAGAGAGAGAGAGAGAGAATGAGGGGAAACAGAACAGAGGAAAGGGAGGAGTCGTCTGTGTCTGGCTTTTTAAGGCGCAGGTGGGCTTACAGAGCTAATCCATGCACACACAGGTTGTGTTACCATGCTGTGGGCATGTAATCACACAACACGCACTGATGACATAAGACATAAGATTCCTTGCTTAACTGTTGAACTGCACATGTGTGGCCATACAGCTGGAGGAGCAGCAGAATTCTAACATTCCAGACTTTTTGCTTATTATAAAGAGCAGATGAACAGAAATAGGGGCATCGTTTCTCCCAGAAAAACTGCTTCCAGCTGACTTTATGGGCATCAGTTGACTCTTGGGGGGGTTAAGAAAGGGGGCTTCTGAGGCAGCCAGCTGTCCTGGGGTTGTCTGCTGCTTTGAAAATCATCTGAACAGGTGCTGTCCAGGTGGATTCAAGCTGATTCTGGAGTTCAATGACCTGTCCAGGTGGATTCTCTGGAGCTTGGAAAAAAATTGAACATATTAAGAAGCAGCCAGGAGAAAATTAAAGTCTTGGGCTGGTGACCATGATATGATACTGTACTCTGCTTATAATGGTTAGTGTTAGTGAGAGAGAGAAAGAGAGAGATTGGAACATGTTTTTAATTTTTACCTGAGATAAGTTTTATCAGAGACAGATTATTTTAAGGCACCTGTTTCCTTTATTAGTTTAGCATTCAGGAGACACAGGTGGTAAATTGCTGAGAGCATTTAACAATAATAGAATGTTATATTAAAGTCTGTTTTTGCAAAGCCCAGACACTTTTGGGTCTGGGTGTGTAAATACATTTTAACTGTTACTCTTCCTTACCACCTAGGTATATCTGATGGTCCTTGGACCCCAGCCCTATGGTGATCCTGTAACAATTAGCTGAGTAGTTAATTAGGAGAGAGAACCAGAAAGAGAAAAGCTTGTGGGGTGAGACCTCATTCTTCTGGAATTGGGGACAAGGTGTCCTCTGGAACTTGAGAGAACAGGGCCCTGTCTGTATCGCTGTGCATGAAAAGCACTGCTGACCAGTGTGGAGTGAGGCACATGGAGGGAGCTAATGAAATGAAATCTCCCACCTTAGCTGGAAAATCTTTTCCCATTAAATAACCCTGAAAGTACAATTAAGTCTGATGAGGTGGGTAAGGCTGTCTCCCTACCCCAACAATAGGGAAATGAGGAGAGGTAGGACACCAAAACTCCCTCAGGACTGAGTAAGTGGCTCGGTGTCCAATGGGAAGGAAATGAATTGCCCCATGCTGCATCCCGGGTTCCCTGTGAGCCCATGGCCAAGCCTCAGAGGTCTGCTGGAGGTCTTAGTTTGATGTCCCTATGCCACTGCGTGCATGAGGGCAGTCAGCTGACCAGTTATCTCTCTAGGTGGCACTTTGAACAAGGCTCAATTGATGGCCTGGCAGAGCACGCACTAGCCTACATGGCCTTCTAAAACAGGGACCTGGAAGCCCTCATGCAGCTGCTCAGAAGGCATGTGCCAGCATTTAGCAATTCTGTTCATGGCTTTCTTATCTCTCCCATGGTACACCTTAAATGCCACAGCTGAGACTTCCACCTGTGGGGTCAGGAGCCTTGCTCTCTAGTTGCTTAAGTTTTAGCCCTGATGTCAGGAAGTTCTGGGAGACAACAGATGGATTTTATTATGTGTATTTAATTACTTTTTTTTTTATATATAGTTTGCTAGTTTGAGGACAGCTTTAGGAAGACCTGCCAGGAGGCAGGCTGTAAACCAATCTCTGGCTAAAGAGCCATCTGGATTATTATGATCCCTATGTGGGTCCTGATCATAAACTTATTTGTATGCATCCTAGTCTGCTTCCAGACCTGTCATTCTTTGGAGACAGAGACTCCTTAAGTTCAGGAATGCAAGTGGACAGGAGAGAAAGACTCAGAAAGGGAGGGTTCAGTGCTTAGGTAAAAGCATGGGGATAAGGTAACTCTTCCATTTGCCGGTTCGCTGGCAAGAGTTAGATCCTGTGACATATCAGGATTCAAGCAGCCATTATGTGGCCAAATTTACTGTTGTCTGGGGATATTTAAGGCATTTCTCAAAGGAGTAGTGGATGGAACCAAGAGGAGAAAGCCTCCATGTTCCGTGACTGCAGCTGAGAGAAAAAAAAATTAAAAACTAAAATAACAAACGGGATCCCAGGCTCCCATCGCAGACATCCCTGAGGATTGGTAGTCTGTGGACCAGCATAATTTATCAACACAAGTTACCCCAACCATCATTACAAGAGTGGCAAGAGCTGGAGGCGGGGGGTGTACATACTGGAAGACTCCCTGGGAGTCCAGACAGCATTCAATACTTTATCAAGATAAAATGTGTCATGGTACACAGCTGAGGAATCCCTGGGGGTCTGGCATGAGAAATATATCTCAAGCCACAGTCTTGGGAAATGGCTAGGGATTGATCGGAAAGGGGAAAACTCACCAGTCTTGGTGGCTGGTGTGTTGTGAGGAGCGTCCTGGTGGCTGGGCAAATGAAAAAAGTGGAGTGGGCAGTCGTAAGTCCAATAAACCTCGGTCCAGGGTCCCAGACACAGAGTCCCAGACACAGAGCACCTGAACAGCCCGTCTCATCACAGCACCAACGTTGTTTTAAAAAATATAGCAGCACAGTTACCAGGCAGAAAGGTCCTGAGACACAGCAAAACCCAGCATCAGAGCTTTATTAGGAGAAGGGGAGAGGGGGGGACAGAAGATCCAGGCCTGGGGGAGACACACATGTAGAAAGAAAGAGAATTGAGGGGGGGTGACAGAACAGAAGAGAGGGAGGAGTCACCTGTGTCCAGCTTTTTAAGGCACAGGTGGGCTTACGAAGCTTTGCCATGCATGCACAGATTGCATGACTGTGCTGTGGGCACATAATCATGCAGCGTGCTCTGATGATGTAAGATGTAAGACCCCTTACTTAGCTGCTAAACTGTGCATGTGTAGCCATGCAGCTCAAGGAGCAGCAGAATCTTAACAGTTATACCTCCTTATGAACTTCCCTGTGGGGCAGCTATAGGTCACCTACCTTTTGGCATATCAATGTCCAGCCCTCATCTTGTCCACAACTGCCTCTCCAATCTTCCCTCACCTCAGAGCTGTGGAAGACCAAATTAAGACTCTGTGATCCACAGGTGCTCTCTGATCCCAGGCCCATGTGTCATTTTCAACATTGTCATAAGTGTTACAGGCAAGCTTCTTGCTCACAAATTTAAGAATAGTGTGTTTGATTCGGATTCCAGTAACAAATTGCTCCCATTCAGCCTTTCACCAAGACTTACATTAAGACCCTTCTTACATGCATGAGTTTTCCCAAGTCTTTCCATCACCTAGACTCCAGACAAGGTTTTACATATGGTCACTTGGACAGAGAGGGTCCAATATTTAGTGAAGTGAAACTATGCAACCCTAGAAACAATCGACAACTATTTTTTATCATTTTCAGGGCCAAGTGTCACTGTTTGTTGGGACATGGGAGTGTGGATTCACATGGATCCATGGAAAGAAGACTCAGAGGCATCTTAAGAATGAATCTAGCCTTTCATGGCTGCAGGGGGGGTCTAGCCTCAAAGGACTGAAGCCTTCCACCTAGGGCACTTTTATTTCTCTCTATTATAGTTTGGCCAGTTAATTTCCATATGCTCAAAACAACCTGAAAGGAACTCCCAAAGATACAATGCCAAGTGCAAATTCCTTGATTTCTCAGGTACCATGGTTTTTCTGGGTTTCCTGAACCAAGTTTTGTATAGGCTTTGTATCCTTAGGAGACTCTCAGACAAGAATCACATAGGGCAGCTAGAGAAACAAAAGGTATCTGTTAAACAAAGGATGGATTAGAGCTAGGTGCTATGCTCTGGAGCCAGGCCAGGTATAGCTCACCAGGAATGCAGCCACAGCCAAGAATTTGAGAAAGGACTTGGACTAATATGGAGTGCTCAGGAGCTAAGACAGAAAGACTACACATTCAAGACCAGACTAGGGGACACAGTAAGGTACAACTTAAAACAAAGAGAACACTTGCACACACATGAAAGCATGCACACCCAGGCACACACACTCACACACAAACACTAAGAACATCTGAAAAGAATTTGGACAAGGCATGGTGTACATGGTTTCTCCGCCCCCGTTTTTGCTGCCTCCACAAGGAAGACTTGAAATTTGGAGGGATGCAGGACCACAGATGCTGAAACTACCTTCAAGTTTCACTACACTGATGTCTGCCACCTGTGATGCAATGACTCAAAGCTCCTCCAAAGTATTACTCATCCAAAACACTGAGATGTGGCAATGCCTTGTGCCTCGGAAAAATAAAAGGAAGTGGTGGTATCCCAAATGAGAGCACCTCAGGAGACATCATCCTGGGGACAGCACAACCCAAGAGAGAAATATAGGGAAGTAGCAAAATCATTCTCCAACAGCATAAGATTGTTGCCCTGCATCTAGGCAGCAGGAAGGCACTAGAATATCTTAAAACAGAAATTTCATGACAGCTAGAAGAGCCCCAATTTGAGTTTGGGTAAAATGTTGGAGAAGGGCAGAAATCTGTTCCTTGGATGTAGGAAAAAATGTGCAGATCAAATACGGTTGTGATTTGCTTCATAAAACATAGTCTGACATACTGAGACAGCAGGTCCCCATTTCTCCCAGCCTGACTTTTCCTTGGAGGTCACTCATGTCTCTGCCATCAATAACTTATCTTTCTAAACACTTTGCAATGTGTACTATTTTATTCTTGTAATATATTTTGATCATATTTATCCCCTCCAGTACTCAAGCATCCTTTTCCCACTCCACATAAACCCCATTTTTCTTCCCAACAGCCTCCCCCACCTACTTTCATGTCCTATTTTATGACCCACTGACTTCCATCAGTTTAGCTTGCATGAGTTTCGATGTGAAGTTATTTACTGTCATCTCCCTGGCCACGACCAGTAACTACACCCCTGGCGAAAATTGACTCACCCTCCTGGAATAGCCACTGTCTGAAAAAAACTCCTCAGTGAAGGGTGGGGCATCATAATCTTCAACTTTCATGTGATTTGTCTGTATTTCTCACAGAGTATCTTTCTCACGATTGATTTGTGTATGCTTTCACGCACTTACAATGTCAAGTATTATCTTTACAGTGATGAGAAAAAAAACAATCCTGTGAAATATATTAGCTCCACCACTGCCAGGCTTCCCACACATTTATTTTTTCAGATATCACATCAGCAGGATGGGCCCATGGGAAACCTTTGGACATTCCACGTATTCTACAATATCGCTAGAACTATTAACACTCTACCATGGCCATGCCAGTTTTTTTTTTTTTTTCCCCAAAGGAGCGTACTATTCCCAAGTCCTAGGCAACCTCCTTTGCTTCACTTTGCATGGGGCTCAGACCATTTGGCAGAACCCATCCCCAACCCTAGTGATCCTCATTTAGCTGATCATGGCCAAGCAGACACATAAAAGAAGGCAGTGTCAGCTTTCAGAAGTTACTATGTATATTACATTCGAGGAGAATAAGGCTTAAAGACATGTTGCAGTTTGTTCTACCTCAAAAAGACACAAATTGTAACCCAGGTAGTTTGCTTAGAAATCTGTACCCAGAGTATCTTCTCTATTTTCTGAGGCTCCTGCATAAAAGAAGTAGAGGAAGAGGAGGAGGAAGAAGAAGAGAGATGAAGCATCTATAAACACCATGATTTCTTTTAAATGTTATCTTGCAGTAATTGACATGATGAATACAATAATAAACTGTGATAGTATGGTGGGGGAAGAGTTGAAAAGAACTGGGACAATATAAAGTAGAAGGATGAACTTGGTCCTACCAATCAGAGTGATGCTAGGGTGGGGAATGACCTCATTTGAAAAAGGCTCATAGTGACCCTCTGAAGTTGTCAAGTCTGCACTGGCAGTCTTCATTGGTTGTAGAGGCTGTGACATGTCTAACCACAATTTGGAAGAAACAACTAGGAATCCAGAGAAACTGCAAGCAAGAGGGAGTTGCTGAATTTGGATCTTTCCCAGAGCTTTCTGGTGTCAAATCACATCTTAGAACATCCTGGGGTCAAAAGATTCTGGGGACCCAGGAAAGTATCTAGGCATCCTGAGTATCTCTTTTAAACATACTCAATGTCATATCCCAGACCTCTACTGTCAACATTATGGCCACTTGGTGCATATGGACATTTAATTCAGTCAACATTAAATGCAATGATGTGAATTCAATGCCTCAAATTCACAATCCACATTTCAAGCATTCAGCAGCTGTAGTGGCCACAGCTGCCATATCAGACACAGCAGATGGACAATGTTTCCTTGCAGAGAGTTCTGTAGGTCCCTACTGGTCCAGATGTCTCCAAAGAACTCAGAGCCTCTGGGTGATTGAGTCAGTGTAATCAACAGCATGGAGGAAAATGTACATAGAGCAGACTCCATGGGAGTCCTCAGATGAATAAAGGAAAAAGACATATGAAAATATAGTCAGCTAAGTGCTGTTGAGCTAAATATTTTAAAGTGACAAACAGGATTACTTATAAACCATATCTCTATGAAATAGTCAAAATGTCATTGGTAGAAACCATATTAATAACAAAGTTCATGATGTGTGGTGTGGCCCTTGCAGACCTATGGTAGCAGGAAGATACATGAAAAGATCTGTTCAAAAAAAGAAAACAAATTCAACTATATTTAAATAAATCCTTTAGACACGGTCAATAAGACAAAATGACAGCCTACAGAATTGGAAAAGATCTTTACCAACCCCACTTCTGACAGAGGGCTGATATCCAAAATATATAAAGAACTCAAGAAACTAGACATCAAAATACCTAATGGTCCAATTAAAATATAAGATATAGAGTTAAACAGAGAATTCTCAACAGAAGAAGCTCAAATGGCCAAAAGATATTTAAGGATTTGCTCAACACCCTTAGTCATCAGTAAAATGAAAATCAAAATGACTCTGAAATACCATCTTACACCTGTCAGAATGGCTAAGATCAAAAACACTGAAGGCAGCTTATGTTGGAGGGGATGTGGAGCAAGGGGAACACTCCTACACTGTTGGTGGGAATGGAAACTGGTACAGCCACTTTGAAAATCAGTATGGCACTTTCTCAGAAAATTGGGAGTCAATCTCCCTCAAAACCCAGGTATACCACTCTTTGGCATATACCCAAGGAATTCTCAATCATACCACAAGGACGTATACTCAATCTATGTTCATAGTAGCATTATTTCCAGAACCTGGAAACAACCTAGAGGCCCTTCAGCTGAAGAATAGATAAATAAAATGTGGTACATATACACAATGGAGTACTACTCAGCAGAGAAAAACAATGACATCATGAAATTTGCAGGCAAATGGATAGAACTAGAAAATATCACCCTGAGTGAGGTAACCCAGACTCAGAAAGACAAATATGGTATATACTCACTCATAAGTGGATACTAGATGTAAAGCAAAGGATAACCAGACTGCAACTCACAGCTCCAGGGAGGCTAGCTAGTAAAGAGGACCCTAGGAAAGACACGGAGATCACCCAGGGACGGAAAAATGGATGAGACCTACATGAGCAAACTGGAGGTGAGGGAGTAATGGAGGGCAAAGGTTGGGGGAAAGAGAGCTTAGGGGAGTGGGAGGTCCTAGCTGGATCAGGAACAAGGTGGGAGAACAAGGAAAGAAATATCATGATAAATGAAGACACCATGGGAATAGGAAGAAGCAGAGTGCTAGAGAGGTCCCCAGGAATCCACAAAGATGACCCCACTATAGACTACTGGCAATGGTCAAGAGAGTGCCTGAGCTGACCTACTCTGGTGATTGGATGTCATGATAGAACCCTCATCCAGTGACTGATAGAAGCAGATGCAGAGATCCATGGCCAAGCCCCAGGTGGAGCTCCAGGAGTCCAATAGACAAGAAAGAGGAGGGATCATATGAACAAGAGATATTGAGACCATGATTGGAAAAAGTAGAGACAACTAATGGAAACACATTAACTGTGATCCAATAGCTGAAGAACCCCCATGGAACTGGACCAGGCCCTCTGGATAAGTGAGACAGTTGTTTAGCTTGAACTGTTGACGGGACCCCCAGGCAGTGAGACTGGGACCTGTCCTTAGTGCATGAGCCTGCTTTTTGGAACCTAGGGCCTATGCTGAGACACTTTGCTCAGCCTTGGTGCAGGGTGGAGGGGACTGGACCTTCCTCAACTGAATCTACCAGGCTCTGCTGACTTCCAAGAGGAGACCTTGCTTTGGAGGAGGTGGGAATGGGGGTGGGTTTGGGGAAAGGGAAAGCTGGCAGGTAGGAGGAGGGAGGACAGGGGAATCTGTGGTTGAAATGTAAAATGAGTAGAAAATCTCTTAATAAAAAGAAAAGGAAAAAAAAAGAAATCCTTTATGCTGAAATATGTTTCCAAAGCTAAATCTCTGGAGGCATATGTAAGAGGATGACATTTCAAGATCAGCCTGGGTTATATCATGAGAACCTGTTAATGAACACATTTTTTATTTTTTTGTTTTTTTTTTTTGTTTGTTTTATTTTGTTTTGTTTTTGGTTTGGTTTGGTTTGGTTTTTTGTGCAGGGTTTCTCTATATCCCTGGCTATCCTGGAACTCTCTGTGTAAATCAGGCTAGCCTCTTGCCTCTGTCTCCCAAACGTGGGATTAAAGTCATGCACCACTACACCCAGCTATAATTTTTTTTTGAAGTTTGACCACAATTTTATCAGAATTTAAAAGGAAAAACCCCAGGGCAAGCAAATGTAAATCACGGCATCTTACTAGAGGAGGAAGATGGAGAAGAAAAAAGGTATGTGTTTTTAGTAAGGCAAGGAGATCACAAAGGACAAACAGCTGAATGACAAACAGGTGTAGGGGTCAGGGGTCCTTCAGGGAAAGAATGAGAAAACCCAGAGTGTCTAGAAAACTTGTCCCAGGTGATGGTCCGAGTGTGAAAGAAAAAGAGTAAAGGACTAAAAAGATTGTCTTTTTTAAAAAGGACAGAGGACCAGGGGGTCTGTTGTCCCTTCTATACATGACAGGGAAGCTGTGCCTATGAAATCTTAAAAATACGGTCACATAAATAATACCTTCAACAGTGACAACACCAGTTGACATGCAATGTAAGTAGGGGACCTCTCACAAGGCCCCTGAACCCAGGTGAAGAGCTACGAGTCATTAATGGCTGCTGTGAGATGGATAATCAGTCTTCCTCAGGGATGGAGCCCCTGATAGGTTGGTTATCCAATCTGAAGAGTCAGCCCTAAACACACAACAACACTAAGTGGACCCAACAGTCACATGTGTGTGAATATGTGTACATATACATATAAAAAGATAGATATGTAAAGAAGAGGTTATGAACTGAGGAGTAAGGGGGGAATAGGAGTTGGAAGAGGAGAAAGAGGTATGGAAATGACACTAATACAGTACTTGAATGCAAAATTATCCCCCAAATTTTTAATAAATCTCTCTCTCTCACACACACACATACACACGCACGCACGCATGCACACACGCACATACACACCTATACACACCTGGTACCTTTTAATATACCTTATGACTCTAGGTTCTTCCTTGGTTGGACGAAAAGTAAACTTCACATTTCCTGTTAATTTCCCTTTAATAAATACCCTCAGTCTATCAACTAAAAGTTTTCAAAGGCACATAAAAGTGAAAAGAATACTTTGGGTTTAAAGTTGTATTTTACATATTCTCTCATAAAAACCAGAAGCCAAGGCAGGCTATGGGTCCCTTTCATACCCACATCTGGATGCCCATCAGTGCATTGCCATCATTACTGCCTAGGCTCATGGAACTGTGTTGCTGGGTCACTCATAGGGGTGATACAGAGTAGCAGGCTTTTCCCTTACCTCTAACACTACTGCTCTACCACTGGCACCATGGACACTGTGAGTATGTGAAGCTGAATACCTGGCTGCCTCTGGCTTCTGCAGACACAGAGGCTGAGGCTTCCCTAGAGGAATGTGAAGGTATCACAATTCCATGTGTCCATTACACCCTTGTCTACCCTGAAAGCCTCTAAACTGTAAACATGACTGCACCTGAGCTGGTGACTGAGGTGCATCTGGGCTACTGTCGTTCATCTAGCTGCTGATATCTCCAACATGTGAGTTTCAGGCAAGACTCTGGGGTCAAGATAAATGATCTATCTGAGAACAGATGTGGAGCTTGAAGGCTCTGATACCAAGACAATTTTTCCAGGTGCCTTTTTAGATAGACAAGAGGTGGGAATGATATGCCAGGGTTTCAAGGAAGGCAGTCCTCACAGAGGACAGAAGCAATTAGATTTGTATGTGTGCCCTTCCCTGTGAAGAAGTGAGGCAAGAGGTTGATGAGGCAGGAGGCTAGTGAGGGATCAGAGCAATCGCGCAGTGATGAAGTTCTGGGGAGACACCACCCTAGCTCATACCCATCTCTGACCTGACCTCTTCTCCAGATGTTGGCAGAGCAGAGTACTGCAAACTATATCATGACATTGCTTCTCTTGCACTACCCCTGTGTTAGTTATTGCTTAGACTTTTACTGTTAAAACATCATAGATTATAACATGGAAGTGTGCACAGCACATATTCTTATCAGTTAATGTAAAATTAAAATTAGCATGTTCCATGGACCATTTCTGAGTTATTCACAATATAATGATATCAACATTACAGGTGAGTCAGAGAAAAATGTTGGTTAAACTGAAATGGAATGCCAGCACTTCAAGAAGAGCTGCCCCACTGAAGTTTCAACACAGTAGATCCATTCTCACAGCCTCAGATCCAGTTGCTGCATGGGCAACCAAACTGATGCCTTCATTAGAACCATGGTGACTCTGAACCTGGAGAATAACAAATACAGATGCAATATCCACATTAGCTGAATGGGGTGTGGTGCACTAAACACCCCTAAGGAGGAAGATCCTGGTCCTGCTCTGTACCCTTAGTCTGATCTCTTGTGGTGATTCAGTTGGGCCCAGTACAAGAAGATGGAGAGATTTAATTACCGGCACTGACATTCACAAGCTAAACAGGCAGTGAAGACCATCTGGGGCCCTGTGCATGTTGAGAGCTACTTACTCAGTCACAGTGCTCCAGGCAGGCATGTTTTAACACATTTCCCCATAGAGTCAAGTAAACCAGTTTTTAAGTGACATTGCTCACCTCTCTGCTTGCAAGAAAAATATGATTTTGGATATTTTTCTTCAACACTTTGCTGTGTAGCAGTGGCTTTGTTTTACTGTGCAACTAGGCACAGCACATGCTCACTTTCTAGAAGCAATAGGAAGTTCAATCCCTGAAGTGTTAGCCCACAGGTAGCAGTTCTCACCTGTCCCCAACTCTTAGCAACAATGTGATGAAACCCATCAATCCATTTTCTACTCGAGTTACCTTGGACAAAAGCCAAGGCCTCTTTGAGCATCCCAATGTGCCATTTCCCCAATGATAACTCATTTTCTATCCATTAGTACCTATGTGCCACCCTCTAAAACCACCACAGTCCCTAATCACAGAAGCTCATACAAAATGTTCAATTATAGCCATCTATGTGTTCTCTTCCCAAACAACCAACTCTGGTTTGTCAGTTTCCGGTGACATGTTTATTGTCTCTGCTAGACCTAAAACTCAGAAGGCAGTAACAACACACTTATATCAACCATGGTAGTTCACGCCTATCTTCCTAGGGCCAGAAGACATTAAAAGTCTCATAGGAGATGAAGCCAACTTGGACGTTATTTCCCTGCATGAGTGAAGTCTCCCCTACCTTCCAGGACCAATTGTTTCAATTTGGAGAGAATGTTGTAACTAAAAGGAAACCTTATACAAAAAAATCTTAAGGATATTTTATAGCATTAAGTGCCTACATAAAAAAAAAAAAACTGGAGACATCACATATTAATAACTTAATGATGCCACTAAAGGCCTTAGAAAAACAAGAACAAACAGCACCCAGAAAGAGTAAATGGGAAGAGATAGTAAGAGTCAGAGCTGAAATAGAAGTGGGAAAAAAACCAACAACAACAAAGAAAAAGTGAAATGTAGATCTGGTTCTTTGAAAAGACGAGCAACACTGGCAAGCCTTTAACCAAATTAACCAAAAAAGATAGAGCGTTACAATTCAAATTAATAAAATTATAGATGATGAGGAGACCAGACCTTCAAGGACCTATATCTTTATTTTTCTTAATATTACAGCTTTCTGGCATCTGGGTCTGAAATACTCCACAGTTCCTGATCTTTCGGTGAAATACACTTTCCATGTGCTTGAATGTTAAAATTGAAGTACTGTCTTCAACTTGGACTGTGCAAATATTTTCTCCAAAGAGGATTACCTTTGACAAAATTCCTATTATTTTTTTTTTCAGTACTGGGGATTGACCCTACAGCCTCAAGCTTGCAAAACAAGTTCCCTACCACTGAGCTACCGCTGCAGCCCTTTATTAGTAACTGCTTTCTGGCATTGTGCTTAGGATACACTTTCTGAGACCACAACTGTGTCCTCTAATGTTTATTTATGTTGACTTTGGAGAGGCCTATTTCCTTACATGTTTATTTTGGATTTTTAGAGGCCTTATTTTATCTAATCTGTCCTTGGCCTCTTGTATCCCAAGGGTTAGTTCTTTCTGTAAACATACACTGTGGTTTTACAGTGAGATCTATTGTTTCATAGGAAGATGATGGGAAACACTCTTTTTACATTAGGGTTTCACATTTGTTTAAGAGAGTTACAGAAATCCTTTAGTTTTATGCATTGTCTCCCAAAATCTTTGACTCCATTTTTGTTCTTTTTCGTTTTTGAAAACTTCATACGTGATTACTGTATTTACATCAATTTCCTCTCCCATCTATGCCAAGCAGTTCCTCCTTGATATTCCCTCTTTTTCCCTAAAACTCATGGCCTTTATTCTCTAATCATAATTCTTACATATATGTGTATATAGGTTTATAAATATAACCTGCTTAGTTCATTTAATGACACTCATATGTGTTTAGGGATGCCCTCTTGGAATTGATTAACCTATCAGGATTTGACCCTGGAGAAGACTGATTCTCCCTCTCAAGATCCGTTGTCTTTAACTTTTCTTCTAAGGTTGAAGCCTCATAAGAGTTCTCCCATATATACTGGCATATCAACTGGTGGCATCACTTTTTAGGTGACCATATTGTCGACATTTCCTGAATGCAGCTCAGTGGTAGAGGACCAAGGCCCGGTATTCAATCCCCATCACTGCAAAATAAAATTTTTAATTACAAGTCTTCATAGCTATTTGGTGGCAATTATAAAGTTGAATAACAATCTACAACAGGATTTTCAGAAACTGCTGATTCTTTGACTTGCTTTTCATTCTTAGAATTTAACTTTAAGAGCATGTTTCATTGCTGGGGCTTGAATTTTGGTTCCTTGCAAATGCTAAGCAGAACTTCCTAATTTTAAACAGCAGAATTCAGAATTGGGCTAAGCTAAGGGTAGGGTGAGAACTTGAGGCTTCCAGGGCAGAATGTATGAGAAGGGTAGAAAGTTTGATGGCGTTTGATGATAGTCTATACACTAAAAGGAAGAATGTCTCCAGATGTGATCTCTCCTCTAGCCTGAATTCCAGAAGATATTCAGCAGTCACACAATGACATTGTCCAGGTTATGACTACCTGGATGTTTGACTGGCCACAGGAGAAGATTGCTCAAACTCTTGCGTATGCTTTTCTGTTATGTAGCCATTTGGACTCCACCCATCCGGGAGTTTCTTTGTCTGTAGAGTATAAATAGCATGGGTGTATCAGCCACACTCTAAGTCCAAGATGGTCACTCTGCCACTCTGCAAGAAACGTGATCACATCTTCAGTAAGTATCCTGCAGCCCAAGGAGATGTAAGTGTTTGGTATCCCTCATTTCTATCTGTCTTTCTGTCAATTTGTCTATCTATTTTTCTTTCTTTATTTCTATCTAATCTATCTATCTAACTTACCTTACCCATCTATCTATCTATCTATCTATCTATCTATCTATCTATCTATCTATCTATCTATCTATCTATCTATCTACCTATGTATCTGTCAATATCTGAGACAATATCTCCATATAGGCCTGGCTGTCCTGGAATTTTCTACAGAGATCTTCCTACCTCAGCCCCCACACCCAGTATTGGGATTAAAGACATGAGCCACCATGCCCTGCTATTCTGAATTTATGTAATCCTCCCTTCCCTACTTTATTCTTGATTTCTATCTCATCATCCTTGCTTGCATCTCCAGTTACAGTTCAATGACTCTGCCTGCAGTTTTCAGAGCTCACCTTCTTCCCAGACCCTCCTCACAAGTTTCCTGTCAACCTCAGACACTCTCAGGGTTAGTCTAGAGAGGCAACAAAAGGATCCCAGAGGCATGATCTTTTGGCCCTGATTGCGGTCACCTGGTGGCTCCTCCAGCATCAATCTCACTCCCTTTCTGTTTCTCATTTTTTTTACTTTTGTGCTCAGTCTTGGAAGGAGTCACTTGTAAGAACAGGTTCAGTGAGGAGTGAGAAGGGGGAGCACTGTGGCTGTTGGGAAGTCTTGGAGTGTACCTGGCCGGGACTCCTCGGGATATCGGCCTGTTAATTGGCAAGAGTACCTGGGGTGGGGCAGCAGAGCTACACCCTAGAAGCAGTGCTGTGAGGAGGAGGCCACCTCTACCATTGAGTAGCACTCATCTCTATGACCCCAGCTGCACATCTCAGCTGTGCTTCCAGCACTGTGTCCTGGAGTCCTGGGCCTCTCAGAATCAGAAGGTCATGAGGTTAATGGTACTAGAGAAGAGGTGTGTGTGTGCAAGTGAGTGTCCTACTATAGTGCAGGCTTGAGGGAGAGAGAGCAGACACAGAGTCTGGTTGCATTTGTCCCCTTAATTCCACCTCTAGGCAACCATGTGGTAGCCCCTGTCATATCTCTGTCTTTCCCTCACTCCCCTTACTCTCTTCTATCGGATCTCTCATTCGACAGCCATATCACCTGAAACACTCATGGCCAGATCTGACTTCACCTAGATTTTTTAACAGTTGTTGATTATTGTTATTGCTAGGGTTTGGTGTGTGTGTGTGTGTGTGTGTGTGTGTGTGTGTGTGTGTGTGTGTGTTGCATGCTTATGAGTCGGATGAATGTGAATATCCATGTGAGTTAACACAGAGTGACAGCAACATGCTCGGTGTCTTATGTTGCCTTCCATCTTACTGCCTTGAGACAAGGTCTTTAACTGAATCTGAAGCTCACTGTTTTTAATATTCTAGGTGGCCAGCAAGCTCTTTAGATCTTCCTGTCACAGCTCCCAGTCTTGGTGTTACAGATGTGCAGAGTCATGCCTGGGTTTTTGCATAGGTTCTGGGAATTTAAATTCAGGTGTTCCTGCTTGCAAAGCAAGTACTCAAATCCCCTAATTTTTCTCTCTACTCACATAGGGACAGATGCTTACAGGTCACCTAAATCTGATATGGGTTAATAGACACCAATGATTTTTTACTACTGCAATGGTTTTGCATTTGTCCCCAAATGTTTATGTCATAAAATCTTAATTCATCAATACTGGAGTCAGAGCATCACCTAGAGACTGTTTTAGAGCATGGGGCAGAGCTGTCCTAAATGAAGTGATGTCAGTACATGACAACAGTGAGGAAGCTTCCTTCTGCACCTTGTAGGTGACAGCATCTTGGAAAGTATCAGGACACTGCTCATACTCTATCTTTCCAATATATCTACTGGGCCTTCCTTCACACAGAGATGAGGAGGCACACAGTCCTGTCCAAAGGCTGCTGTGTAGTCTGTGACTTTCCAGCCTTTATAGCCAGGAACCACAATTCACTGTCTTGTTGTTAAAAGTACCAAGTCTCTGGCAGTTTGTTCTGCCAACAGAAAATCAAATACTTTGACTACTGATATTTGTATGTTCTTTAACATCATGTAAGCCATTCCGTGCCATTGCTGAGAATAGATCCTACCACCTCAGAGCATAGCAGAGGCTGCAGGGCTCCTTGTAAGAGTGGGACTGGAAAACCCTGAACATCAGTCAGCTTACCAACATGCCTATAATTCAGGTACAGATTCAACAAAACTCCACTCTGGAATTTTAAGTGTGACACTGGGACTGGAGATAGGTCAGTGGATAAAATATTTCCTGTGTGTATGAATGCCTGAATTAAAATACCCAGAAACCATATAAACTCAGTGTTCCCAAGAAACTCTCCTAGACCAAGAGACTCTCCTAGAAACTAGAGAGCAAGCAGCCTGGCATGCACAGTAGGGAACAAGAGACCTTGTCTTAAACAAGATAAGAAACCAAGGCTGACACAAGAGATCATCCTTCTAACTCTACATGCCATCCCCGGCATGCTCACACACACAATGACACATGTGAATGGGCACCCAGAAAGGTTGTTTTTGTTTGTTTTCTTTTCTTTTCTTTATTTAGCATGGGGCTGCTGAGATGACTCAATGCATAAAAGTGATTACCAGAAAGCCTTATGACCTGAGTTCAATTGCTAAAACCCATGTAGAAGTGGAAAGAGCTGGTTCCACAAGGTCTTCTGACCTCCTTGAATAACATCATTCTCACGCCTCTTCTTCTTTTCTCTGTCTCTGTCTCTGTCTGTCTCTCAGTGTGTGTGTGTGTGTGTGTGTGTGTGTGTGTGTGTATCACACACAAGAATAGCAGTAATAATAATAATAACAATACTAAAATAAAAAGACATTTTAAACATGATTCTGCTGCAACCTTATCAAGAAAGCTGCTAACAGAATCTCCAGTAGGAAAATACTCCACAGTCTCTCCCTCACCTACTCAGAAAGGACCACCAAACACCAGCTGTCTCTTGATACCCAAACAAGAATCTCTTTCTGGAACTTTCATGGGTTCTTTCTATACACTGCTCAGTCTACCTTGAGGCTGTCATCCATTGTCAGTCTTCAGAGGCAGCAGCTCCAGTCATGAACCCACTTCTGTAGCTGGAGTTTTCTCAGTCCCGCGTGGGCCTGCAGCCGCTCAGACCCAAGTAAACACACAGAGACTTATATTACTTATAAACTGTTTGGCCATGGCAGGCTCCTTGCTATCCAGTTCCTATACCTTAAATTAACCCATTTCTATCCATCTGTAAGTTGCCATGTAGCTTGTGGCTTACTGGTACTTTCACATCATGCTTCTTCCTTCTCTGACTGGCAACTCCTGACTCTGCCTTCCTATTCCCAGAATTCTCCTCCCTGCTTATCCCGCCTATACTATGGCCAATCAGCATTTTATTTATCAATCAATCAGAGTAACACATTCACAGCATACAGAAAGATATCCCCAACACACTTCTGCTGTCCTTCTGTCATCTACTACTCTGCAGCCTGATCAGAATCATGGTGTGTGGAATCTTCCTGAAGGAGAGTCCAGCCAAAGTCAGGTCTGGATGTTATTGCAGCACTAATGCACCTCTGAACTTCAAATTAACCCTGTTTCTGTGTTCATTCTCCAGGGTCTCCCTCATAACCATCCACCTGATATCTCCAAGTGTAATCTTTCTTTCCACTTGCAAACTTCAGAAATTCCCCCTTGCTAGCCTCCTGCATTCCTCATGTGTCAGCCCAGACTGAGAAAACACATTCAGAGTCAGTTGCAAACTCCACTCTGAGTCATAATCAGGGACAAGATGAAAGGGATCACTTATTTGTCTCTGACCCACACCAGCTGTGGCAACATTCTAATTTGTTCCCTCTCATGTTTCTCAGGCATCGTTGTTATTCCTGTAATCCTGTTCGCAAACTCAGAAACTGCAGTAGCTCACACATTCCTGACTCTCTCAGATCATGGCTTATGGCTGTGTCAGCCAGTACCCAGGTGTGGGGAGAGGATCTACAGCCCCTCGGAGCAGTGCTGTGAGGATGACAACATCCTGTCTTTTAATCAGACCCGCCTTTGTGGCCCTGGCTGCATCTACTGGCCCTGTTTTGAACTCTGTTGTTCAGAGTCCTTTGGCCCCCAGCAGAAATTTCTTATCAAGCTGAAACTTCAAGGGGAGAGATCCCGTTGCAGCTCATCCCCCATCTCTGGGGACTGTGCCAGGTAAGCATCCTCTCCCTGTCTGTACATAGGGTTGTATGTGAAAATGGGAAAGGGGGTTCTGCAGGTACACCTACCTCCCTTTATGAAAACCCCTGCCCCCTGTTCTTATCACTAACAAACGCTCTGGCTGTTTTGTTCATTCACTTCTCTGATTCCTCACTTTTGTTTTCTCCTTTGCAGCAGAAAGACATTTTCATGGAGAAGACATTCAAGAAAACCAAATTTCTCTTAGGCAACAAAGTGGTGCCCAGGTAGGCTCCAATGTCTGTGCAGTCACTAACTGAGATGATGGCTGAGTGCTGGGCTGTAAACAGGACATTTGTACCACCCCCTCTGAGGATCAGGAAGCATTCTGGAGATATTGGGTTGCTGGCAAGCTCAGTCTTACTTCAGTTGCCTGGGTACAGCTCAGCCTGTCAACAGCCAACCATGGGTACTAGTGAGCTCACTGAGCTTCCTCTCTCCCTACTGAATTAGCTACTGGCGGAATCCAGGGAAGGGACAGTCATGGTCTTTCATGTGCCAAATGGTGAGTCACTAGGCTCCAATAGATGGTTCTGAACCTGTGGCCACACAAGGGATCCTGGTTATAATCAGTGGGTCATAAAAACAGTTATTAATCCTTTGATTCCTGTCAACCTGAGGTCACTCTTGTGTCAATAGTACTGGTACATCATTGAAAAAAAAATGAATTATTAATTCTTTGGTTCTTGCCAATATGAGGTCCTCCATTGCTATTACTGTTATTAATATACCCTGAGTCCTGTCACTGCTGACCAGGTGTGAATGAGTGTGGGGCCATTCACTAGGGCATGAACAATATACCTGAGGCCATGTCCCCAGAGGAAAGGAACTGTCCCTCCACAGGAGACACCAGCTGCCAATAGCTCCTCAGCCTGGGTGTAGCCTCAGGAAACCCTACACCCCCACACAGTGGAATTTGGACTGATTTGAGCTTGCCCAGGTCGTGTGGAGGCAATCACAGATGCTGTGAGTTGATGTGGGCACCAGCCATGTCGCATCCAGAAAACAGCCTTTCATGGCTGTCCTCCATAACCTCTGGCTCTTACATTCGTTCTACTCACTCTTCCAGTGTGTTCCTTGAGCTTTGATGGGGGAGGTTAACACAGGTGACCCATCTGCAGCTGGGGACTCACAGTCGCTTGTTCTCAGCACTCTGACCATTATGATTCTCAGTATTGACCACTACCTACTGCAAAAGAAACTTCTCTGACCAAGGTTGAGAGTCCATGTGCATGGGTATAAATGCAAATATTAAGAAGATGGCTCAGTAGTTAGGAGAACCTGAAGCCCATCCCCAGAATATACATGATTGCTGACAGTTACCTGTACCTCCAGTCCCAGGATGCCATCTTCTGGCCTCTGCTGGTACTGAAAATAACAGCACATTGACATATATGAAGGCAAAACACCCATACATGTAAAAATGAAAAGTAAAAAATTAAGAAAACCACAGGGCAGTGGTGGCGCACGCCTTTAATCCCAGCACTTGGGAGGCAGAGCCAGGCGGGTCTCTGTGAGTTTGAGGCGAGCCTGGGCTACCAAGTGAGTTCCAGGAAAGGCACAAAAGCTACACAAAGAAACCCTGTCTTGAACCCCCCCCCCCAAAATTAAGAAAACCAAACAAGGTCATATGACAACATGAATACTAAGCAAAACAAAACTGGTAGATCCCACACACACCCTGGGGCATAAGATTGGCAGGTTGTTATGTTTCTCATTATTATTTTTTTAAGTCAGTGCACAGTGCAATCAACATCATTTAGGCATTTTCAAACAAAGTGTGTTTTAGTAGGTGCCCCTGTTCTCACCCCCACCCTTTGTTCTCAGGTTACCCTTCTGTCCCTCACACTCTCATATCTGTCTTCTGGTCTCATGTGTCTGTAGCTACAGTTTTGAGGATCTCAACTCTCAATCTTCTTCCCTGGTCAGCTTTTAAGGTCTTGTTTCATCCAATCAACATTGACTCCTGAATGCTCCTGTTTGAAGGATAGGCACCCGAAGCACTGGAGTGAAGTGGCATTAAGTGTGGTTCATTACAATGCTCATTCGAGCATGGTTTACTTGAATATGTATTGGAACATTCCCCCGTTACTTTCTAAAATTAACGTGTCCGTGCAATTAAAGATAAATATATCCAATCCAGAGCCCATGAGAGCACAGAGAAGGTAGCTGTATGCAAGCCAGGGATGGGACCGTCACAGAAACTCAAGAAGTGGGTGCCATATAGTCATTTCCTCCAAATACTCCCTCCTGGAGGCACCAGAGACTCGAGAAGTGAACAAAGATCACATGTCTGTCTTGGAAAGGAAATCATCAAGATCTCCAGGACCCTCTCAAGATTATAAAAGCAGCAAGCTATGGCTGAGGGAAGAGACTCTTAGACCAGATGAGCTGCCTGCATGTGCTGCAGCTAGCTCCCAGGATGGAGCTCCTATGGGTAGTCACCCACGCTGGGCTCAGCTTTTTAGTAGTGAAGCTGCCTTTGAGTCCTCCCAGACCCTGTTAGTAATTCCTCTCCCACACTTATGTAAGAAACCCAAATAAACTCACTGGATGAAAATTGGACTCTGGTTGAACTATTACTGTGATCTGTCAGCTCTTTAATCTACTTAATGAGATAAGTAGATATTGTGTCACAACTCCCCGGGAAAAGACACACACAACAGCAAGCTCTTTAATCTCTCGTACCTCAGAAGTGTTAGAATGTGTCTGTTGCCTACATTTGTGAGACTATGTATTTTGTTATTACAACTCAACCTGACTGACACAGTTCCTTAATAACTGCTGTGTGGAATGAGAGAAGGCTTAAGTAGTTAGTAGGGACCAGTGGTCACGTACAGTAGCCCAGATGGAGGGACCTTTGCTCATTGGGGTTTGGACAATGCTCATGGTTTTGTCCATGTGCAGACATGGCTATGAAGTGTTCTGACACTTGTCTGTATCCATCAGAATCACACAGTTGCCTGATGCAGATGGTATGTGAGTAGCAAGCCTTACTGAGAAGCCAGGTCAGCTCCTGATGTCAAGAGGCAAGCTCTGTTTCTCACTTTCAAATTGATTGTAAGTAGTAATGATTGATGGCAGCACACTCTCATATCAAGGGACACAAATGTCTTCAGTCAGGTGGAGCTTGATTCTAGGAGATTGCTAAATGTTAGGTGTGTCCCCAAGTCCAAGGTCAAACACACAGGCAGACATGGCAAAGTGCTTCTGTGTTCTGACTCACTAGTGCAAGGCAAAACTTTGATCTCATGTGTTGATGTAAAATGATGACTGTGGACTGTCTAGATGACTCAGTGGGTAAAGGCAATTTGCTACCAAGATGAATGACCTGAGTTCAATTCCTAGGACCCACATGATGGAAGGAGAGAGCTGATTCCCACACACTCATCTCCATATACTTACCCTGACATATAAATAAAGAAATAAAAACTTTTCTTAATGATTCTGCCTTTCAAGAAATCAATGTCTTTACTGGGATATAAACATGAGTAACCACGGCTCAGAGCTCTGACTCTAGTTATGGTGATGGTGTGTTCTACAGTGAAAGGGGCTACATGAATAATCATGGCCTCGGTACTCTGCCTGGACCTACATTCAGTTCCATCATGCTTTTGGCAAAGGAGACCATCTGGGTGCTTGGAAATGAGTAGAACCAGAGCTGTGAAAACTGAACCATTGTGTGGGAGATACAATGGGCAAGGGAGGTGAGCCCTAGCGGAGACTGATCCCCATTACTTTTGCTGTAAATGGTGAGACTCCGGACTGATGACACTGCTGTTCTCTAATCTATCCCGCATTAACTACTGACTGTCTGATGGAGATCACACTGTTCGTAAGAAGCGAAAACAAATTCTGGGGTACCCAAATCACTACTTGTGTAACACGGTTAGCTCTCCTGACTCACACTGTGGAGCATCCTACTGGAGCACCCTACTTTGCTGATACCTGGAAGGGAGCAGAAAAAAAAAAAAGAGCCATGAGCTGAAGGAAGGTGTGCCAGCCTCTCTTCAGATAGGTTACAAGTGTGGTCCTTCCTGCTCCATCACTAAGGAACTGCTCTATTCCAACTACTCCTTGCTGCCACAGTCTCACCCACCTCTCCCCTCCTCACAGCAGGACACAGGGATGTCCTACACAGAGTCCTGTTAGGACTGACTTCCTTGAAACCCAAGGTACACATAATCTCTTTATCAAGGCACCCCTGAGATTGTCCCCTGTGCCATCTTAGGGTTCCCGTCATCTTTGCTAGACTTTTGTATCTTGTCACCACTCTCAGATCTGATCTGTTCCATGCTGTCACACTAGCTGACCTGGGTAATGCCATTCAGAGGATTCAAAAAAAAAAAAAAAATGACATGGAGAGGCATGATAGTGACTCTTGAATGGGCACCTTGTTCTATGAGATCATCTTTATTGTACCTAGACCACAGGTTTCACCAAATCACCTCTCCAATATCATGTATTGATATGTCTTCTGTCATCTGATGCTAGGATATAAACGACACATACTTTGCAAAAAGGACCTCATTGAAACCTTACACTGTCTCCCTGGAGGGGAAAACAGGATAAACTGATGGGCACACTGAAGGAACAGGTTCTGTTTGTCTGTGACAGATAGACACTGTCAATCAACCCAGAATCACCCCATTGTCTTGTCTCAGCAAGACATGCTACCTTCCTTGTCACCTCATCCTCCTTAGTCCCCTTGGATTCCAGAGTAACAGAACCACACCGGGATGAACTGCCACAGAACAGAAGTAACCAATCGAGTAGAGCCAGATTGACACACTTAAATTTTACTGGAGCTTTTGGGGTCAGGGACTGACAGCCTTGGCATCCCTAACAAGCCAGGCTTCACCACCCATCCTCAATAACCCAACTGAAGACACAAAGGCAATGGAAAGCAGGTTTGTTCAGTGTGATTGTGCTGGGAAGAACAAAGAGGTTCTCTCTCTCTCTCTCTCTCTCTCTCTCTCTCTCTCTCTCTCTCTCACACACACACACACACACACACACACACACACACACACACACACACACACATCTTCAGAGTCCTAACATGGAGCTTAGGCTTAAACAGAGGGCCACAACTGTCCATAGTTGAGCTATCCTGGGTCAGGTTGTGGTCCCATCCATCACCATTGTCATAGCTCCATTCTTTCTTGTAAAGTGGTCTCACGAGTTGTCAGAACTGCATAAAATCTCTCCAGGAAACAAGTCCCTCCTCACTGGTACTGGGACCCCATCTTTTTCATTCTCTCAGGATGAAATCCTTTGGGAAATTCTAATTTCTTGGGAACCGTTGTTTGAATAGTCTGGTAGCCAAAGGGAGGGCACAAAATATTTTTTTGTTTTTGTAGTCTGTCTAACACCTGTTTTTTAAAAGTTCTTTCATTTAAGAGAGGAATACACTCTTGAAAGAACTTCCAGTGTCATCCATATTATTGTAATATAAAGAAAGACTCTTTATAAATTACCACCCGTAAGACCTTTATGATAAAAATAGCTCTCCAAGAGTGTCTTGCTTAAAGGTTGAATGTGTGTGTGTGAAATCATAGGCTTGCTCTTAACTGGGTGCTTCACAGAGGCACTCAGTAAAGAGCAAACAGAAACTGCTGCCTTTCATTGACCTAACACCATATTCTCCATAGAGGGAGCCCAAGTCAACTGCTGAGTGGACATGGCACAGTCGAAAAAAAACGTCTCCAGGGAAATTTCCAATCTTGCCTTAGGTCCCTTATACCTAGAGCCCTAATCTATTGATTTTTGCCTGGGCACCACATAACTTTGTGCTTCAACTCCTTCACATCCTGTTATGCTGTTCATCACACACCTTTATACATCAGACTGCCACGTACTCCACACTGGACAGACTCTGGAACTCCCTGCTGAAAAAACGATTTGTCTAAGCACGCCGCTGCAAACTTTAAGTTTCAGGACTTTCGTTCTCAACATGGAAATACGATTTACTCTGGGCTGTATTTATGTCAATTCCGCAAAAGCCTTTTGCAACGCAGTTCCAGTATCTTAAAAAAACAAGCTTGAAAACAAACATGAAGCAGCAAAATCAAAAAGGTTATCACTCCTATAACTGTATCCCTCCAGAAAAACAGGACCCCAAACTTCTTTTCCTTTATTTACTTTTTTCTTTTTATTAATTAATTTTTTAAATTTATTTTATACCCCTTCCACAGTTTCCCATCCTTCCTCTCCTTCCTTTTCCTCCCCAGCCCCACCTCCCCTTCGCCCCACCCCCATCCACTTCTCCGTTTCTGTTTAGAAAGGGGCAGGCCTCCCATGGGTGTCAACAAAGCATGGCTTATCAAGCTAAACTAACTAAAATATTTCATGGAACAGGCTGTTGAATTTTCCAGCAAACGATTCAGTACCTCTATGCTGTTATGCCACACCAATTTCCTTTGTATTCCGGCATTCCTTGTATGTTTGCAATGCTAACCAACATACCAATGGTCACTAGACACATAATGTGTGAGCCACAATAATGCTCTGTCTTTACCATTTCTATTCACTGCTGCAGCCAATTTTATTTGTTTTCATATGCCAGTGTCTCCTATATGCCCAGCAAGACTGCTGCTGAGGCGTTTTCTAACAGATATGTGAGTTCTCTAAGGTATCCTTACTTGACATTGAGTTTCCTGGCTTCAATATCCACACCAGACTTACAGTATTGAGAGTTTTAAATTCTGGATATACTCAGTATTCACCACGTTTCTGTAGCTCTGCCAATCCAGAAAGATCTTGGCAAAACATGAGCATTTCAGTTAAAAAAAAAAAAAAAAAAAAAAAAAAGATACATGAGACTCTCAATGTGGCACAATAAAAGCATCTAAATTAAAACCCTTTAAGTCTACTCTCCATGCCATATACTCACCTACTTTCGATTATACTGCCTTGAAGTGACCAGGAAGCTCTTAAGAGTTAATATTTTTGATTACTTTGCCTAAAAGGCTTACAATTATTTTCTATCACCCTGTGGGGCTGAGTATAATATTTAGGGTCTCATTCATGCTAGGTAAATTCTCTATGACAGACAATATCACCCACACCATACACGTTATTTTAAATTCTGTCATAACAGAGATTCACAAATACATTCCTCTTGAAATACCTGTTTTAACCAGAATTACTCAAATAAAACACAAGTCAAACCAAGTATTTACAAATGGGGAATTGTTTGCAGAGCAGATGGAAAGGCTGCACATAAACAGATTTGTGGTAGGAGAATTCATAGCAACTCCTTTACAGGGAAAGAAAGGAAGGGAGGGAAGGAAGGAAAGGAGATGGGAAGAGAGGGGAGGGAAGGGGAGGGGAGGGAAGGGAAGGGAAAGGGAGGGAAAGGGAGGGGAAGAAAGGGGAGGGGTGATCAGAGCTCAGGGAAGGCTCCCTGATGAGGGTGGAACAGAAGGGATGGTTGCTGTGGCCAGGGTCTGAGGAGATGGAGTTTCATCTGCTACTAGATGTGCTGACCAAGGCAGGGTCAGAGCAAAGGACATACACATTTTCCTTTCTCGTACATTCTAAAATTTTACTCGTGTCCTCACTTTGCTGAATCAAACCCAAAGTCACCTGATATTGGAAACAGAGGAGCATCTGGTATGGGTAATTTAACCAGTTATGAATAAGAAATTGGAAAAGAGCAGTGTGATCACTGCCTCCTCCCCCAGCCCCACACATGCCCACTCCAGTGTCCAGATCACACGTCCCACATACAAATGTAAATATACTCACTCAGGACACCTTTGGGAAGTGTAGCTTCTTTGCCTGAATTGGATCCCATTCTATTCCACTAAAATTGGAGTTTATGATTATTCTAGAAGTTGCCCAAAATAAAAAAAGCTACACTCAGTTGCAAACTGAATCTCCACCCTGATTCAGCTGGAAGAACCAATCCCTATTACTACTGTATACTGCCAGCAGGCAAAATCTAAATTCTAAATCATCATGAAGCTAGCAGGTAGTTGGCTACTGAGCAAAAACAGTGGTAAAGATCTTTGTAACTCTTCCAGGCAGCCCTCATTTCTTTATCATAAAGGTATGCCAAGAACTATAGCCAGACTTGTAATCCACTGTTTCTGTAGCTCTGGCAATCCAGAGTTTTTGTGAAAAGATCATGAGTTGCAATTAAGGATTTAAGAAAGGAAGCCCTAGACAGTTGTTATCATGTCCAAGTTCATTGACCTAAGTCACCAATTGCATACTTTCCTATCCACATTAGTGGGACTGGGGAGACAGAAGTACCCTGTTCTTTCTCCAGATCTCCATATAATCCCCCACCCTTGTCCTGCCTAGACAAAATGGAACCCAAACTCAGATGAACCTTGGAAGCACAACTTAAGAGCAGTGAGTGGGAAATAAGATTGCTGAGAAAGCACCTCCCCTCCTCCCATCCCAACCAGCAGCCTGTTTTCTTTCAGAGATCCTGGAGGCCCAGTCATCCATAAGCATGCTTAAAGAGATTGATGGAAAACATAGTGGCAATAACAGAGAAACCAAGATCTTTTCAAGGCAAAAAGAGGTAGTGCACATTTCCGTAGTCCACGGGTCTCTCCGCACTACTGTCTTCCAAACTCCTACTAAGGTGGACCATTGAGTCATGTATACAGCATTCAAGCACTTTTCTATTCTAAAGTCATGAGGTAGTCCACATTCCTCCAAAATCCAGCATCGTCAGGTTTATCACATCAATACCCCACTTCTGGACCAACTTCTATCTTAGTCACTTTACTATTGCTGTGAAGATAGACCATGACCAAGGCAACTTATTAAAAAAAAAAAGGAGTTTATTGTGGGCTCACTTACAGTTTTAGAGAGAGTTCATGACCATCATGGAGGGGAGCATGGTGGTAGGTAGGCATGGCACTGGACCAGCAGCTGAGAGTTCACTTCCTGGGACACAGGTACAAGGCAAGAGAGAGCTATTTTAGAATGGTGCTGGCATTTTAACCAGTGACACATCTCCTCCAACAAAGTCACACCACCTACTCTTTGCAAAATGTTCCACCTACTTGGGACCAAGCATTCAAATTTATGAGCCTATGGCGGCCATTCTAATTCAAACCATCGCACTTGGTGTGTCTGATTCCAAAGTGTACCAGTTCCCTTCACTGCCTCAACCTTTGGTTCTGTTTCTACCCCTACACGTGTGTGTAGTAGATATGGTAGGCATTTTAGAAAAGTTTTGTTGAAGACTATGCTACATGATTAACTTGAACTAGATTTCTATAACCTTTCTGGTCCTCTTCTTCAAGGCTAAATATACTGTCTGACTTAGGGTTTCTATTGCTGTGAAGAGACACTGTGACCACGGCAAGTCTTATAAAGGAAAACATTTAATTGAGGCAAGCTTACATTTCAGAGGTTTAGTCCATTATCGTGATGGCAGCGTGCAGGCAGACATGGTGCTGGAAAAGGAGCTGAGAGTTCTATATCTTGATCCACAGGCAGCAGAGGCACCTGTGTGTGTCACCCTGAGCATAAAGAACAAAAGAGACATCAAATCCACCCCCACAGTGACACACTTCCTCCAACAAGGTCACACCTACTCTAACAAAAAACCTATTCTAACAAAAATCACATCTCCTAAAAGTGCCACTCCCTATGGGACCATTTTCTTTCAAACCACCACATACACCAACCAGCTGTCATGACTAAAAGAGTCCAAGAACCAGAACCGGAGTTCATGGAAGAACTCCATCTATTCTCAAGAAGTACATGTCTGTTCATGCACTGTGGTAGCCTCCCCCTCTCCACCTCTTTATTCTCATCCTATATCAGTTACCTCTCAACTCTTTAAAGTTGAGAAGTCAATCTGTAATCATAATTCCTTCACCTCCGTTCTTTAGCTACTCCATATATTTTGTCTTTTTCCCCAACACTCCTCTCCCAGACATTGGTCTCCCCATGATCTATAGAATCTACTTTCCATAATAATGCAAGAAGCATCCCAGAGAGTGCTTCAGGGAGAAAGTGAAAAAGCATTAGACAGTAACTTAATCAGATATAAGGAAAGAAAAAATGATCGGAAAGCTAATACTGTTGTAAATTTAGATTTGAACATATTGAAAGAAGATGCATAAAAATAATGATCAACATACAACAATGGACATGCAACATTTAAAGGTATAGCTGTCTCCCACCAACAGATGTCTCCCACCTGAAAGACAATGCAATCTCTCTATGGGCGCTCTCTCTCTCTCTCTCTCTCTCTCTCTCTCTCTCTCTCTCTCTCTCTCCTCTCTCTCTCTCTCTCTCTCTCTCTCTCTCTCTCTCTCACACACACACACACACACACACACACACAGGAGGAAATGTCGAGACACGCTGAAAGATTGGAAAATTAATGAAAATTTTGAAATGAAGAAAACAAGGGCTGGAGAGACAGCTCAGCCTTAAGAGCACTGGTTGTTCTTACAGAAGACCTAGGTTCAATTCCCAGCACCCACATAGCCACTCACAACCACCTGTAAATCTAGTTCCAGTGGATCCAACATCCTTTTCTTACCACCTCAGGCACTAAGCATGCACATGGTACATACACATACATTTCAGGCAACATATTTATACACAAAAGGAAGGGAAATAGACCTTGGGAGAAGGAGGTGTGATACAGATGATCTGTTTAGGACCAGACACTCCCGCAGTCACTTATTTTCAGTGCTTTAACCAGTTGTGAGTGAGAGCTTCAACACAAAGAGGCTCCCTTGATGAGGGCTCAGAGCCGCAGCAATGGATGGGGATAAAGGTAAATGTTTAAAAAGTGGTTTGATGCTGTTTGGTTTAATCCATAGAAAAATGTAAGAAATGGGCTTTCATCCCAGACAGAATATAATCAAAATACATTGTATACATTCATGAACTTTTTGAAAAATAAATTAAAAAATACGTTAATAAAAAAACAGCCCATTATGAACAAAGACTCCATCGTGAGTCATCCCTTCTGAGAACTGAAGTGAGACGCTGTGCTCCTAGCTAGGCAGCAGCAGCAGGTCTCAAAAAACACATGCGCTGAATTTCCTGACTTTGACCCATATCTGTGGCTGCTTGACCCAATTCAAGTGGTTCATCACATTTTGCTGTATCCTGTTCATTCCATGTATGTTGCTTGCTTAATTTTGCCCTGCTTTATTTTCTTTTAAAACTAACTTCTGAGAGGTTCATATATTTTGATTATACTGACCCCATATCCCAAAGTCCTCCCAGATCCATCCCACATCCCTACCTACCCAACTTTGTGTCCTGTTTTGAAAAAGACATCAAGTGCATTTTGTGCTGTTCATATACTCTTGGATGTGAGGCCATCCACTGGAGTGGGAAAGACTTACCAAGAGATATACCTTTAAATGAAACTGGCTCTCCCTCTCTCATCAGCTATCAATTGCCCATAGCTCCTCAGCCAGGGTGTGAAGTCATGCCCACATTCCCTCTCCGTACTGAGATTTCATCTGGCTTGAGCTTGTGTAGATCTTGTTTGCTTTTTGCCCTTCTGGTCAGAGAGATCCTGAGTCTCCTTAGAAAGGAAGTCACCAGGTATTTCTGCCTCCAGGACACCTCACTGATCTCTAGCACCCTCCCTAACTTCACACTCAGTCTTGTGATGTTTTGGAGAAAGATCCAAGGTCACATTTTACCTCTCAGGCTCATTGGTGTAGGCACAGTGTAAGCTTGTTTTAAAAACAACTTAGGTCGGCCGGGCAGTGGTGGCACAAGCCTTTAATTCCAGCACTCGGGAGGCAGAGCCAGAAGGATCTCTGAGTTCGAGGCCAGCCTGGACTACCAAGTGAGTTCCAGCTACACAGAGAAATTCTGTCTCAAAGAACCAAAAAAAAAAAAAAAAAAAAAAAAAAAAACCTAGGTCAACCATGGGTTCTGCCAATCAAGGGACTTTTAAGGACTCAGACATCCACTGGCCACCTCAGCATCTGGGGTCTTTGCAAACACACTCTGAGCACTGGGCACCTGCATCCAAATGGCTTACATTCCCACTCAGGGACCATGTTCTATTTGAATGCCATGTATCCAAGAACACAGGAGCAAGACAAAGTGGAATTGATTTATTATAAAGAGGACACAGGTTGGGTGGGTACAGATGGGGCTTGGATTTGGGAAGAATTGGAGGAGGGGATGAATATGATCAAAATACATTGTATAGAATTCTCACAGAACTAATAAAAATGGAAAATAAATGTGATTATAAACATGTCCAGCTTATTTTGTTCAGCATAGTATCTTCAACATTTATCATGTGAAAGCAAAACCAGAATGTCTTTTCTTCTTGTGGTTGAGTAACATTCCACATACAGATTGACCACATTTCACTTTTCCATCCTATTGATGGACACTGGGTTGCTTCCACTTGGGGCTGTTATATGCCATTATGGGCATGAATACCTGAGTATCTATTGAGTTGCCATTTTCAATTTTATTGGCCACATGTCCACAGTTGCAATTGCTGAGTCACATGAGAATTCCACTTAACTTTTTTGAGGAATTGCCACATTGCCTTCAGCAGCCGCTGAGCATTGTTACATCCCAATAGCAATGCACACACCTTTCAATTGATTTTTTCTTGTTCGTCATAACCATCCTAGTTGAGTGTGAAGTCCTTAGAATTTTGCTTTCCTTGGGATCAGTAGGTTGTATGTGTGTTTCTCGGGCTATTGATCACTCATGTATATTCATTGTATAAATACCTATTTGAATCTTGGTCTAATTTTATATTAGGCTGCTTCTTTTGTTTATTTTTTAGCTATTTTCTGGGCATGAATTTATGTGAGTTTTATTTTTGAGATAGGGCCTCACTATGTAGGTCTGGCTGGACTGTTAACTGGGTATGTAGACGAGGCTGGCCTCCAACTTAAAGAAATTGGTCTACTGAGATTAAAAGGTGGCCAGTGCGCCAGCTCCTATATGAGCTTTAATTTGTAAGTATCCTTTTCCATTCCGTGGATTATCTTTCCAAACACATGTTTTATATCATGTGATCTTGGGGGTCCAAGGCACATTCCCACACACGTAACATATTATTATACTCCAAAGAGAACAAACCAATCTGCTGCCCAAAGGGTTTTTTGCGCTGCATTCCAGAAACTTGCCACTAGATGGCAATAGACCGCCAATCAGCGAATGGAGCGACATCACGCAGGCAACTACAGAAGCGTACTACCGCAACAGGGATCTGGCTAAGAAGTTTCTGATCTTTATTGCGGTCACTGTTCCGTTTTGAGGTGACTATTTTGGAGCTGTTGTTGCCGGGCAGCTGAACTGGAGGCCCCGCAGGGTCCTCCGCTGGTAGGGATCTTGCCTCTAAGGTTTGAGTTGCGGCTTCGCTGCCGCCGGTATCCTTCCACCGCGGAGTCCTGAGATCTCAGCCAGTTCTCGCTGAGTCATATTCCTGTCGCTAATAAGCCCTCCTTGTGGAACGAGAAGGCGGGGGCCACCGGGAACCCAGTCACGCAGAGATCTCATGCTCCCTATTGCCTGGCACTCGCTACTAAACGCTCCTCTGCTCCTCACCAGCCCGGTGCAGAGCTGTAGGCCGAACTTTCCCAAGTGGACACGGGACTGAAATGTGAACGCGGACCTTGTGGCCACGATTCCACTTGGGAGGTTCAGCTTCCATGTCTGGGACGCTACAGGGGTGTGGGTGGTTCGCGTCACAGAGGAGTATTCCATAGTGTCCTGCAGGATCTGTAACGCCAGCCATGAGGAAAGAGCCTGTGCCTCCTGTCACCCTCCTGTGTCCCAGCGCTAAAGGTACGGAAAGGTGGAATCAAGACTGCTCTGTTTAAGTTTAGGCGTGTTGTCCAAGTACAGATGAGAAACCGTGTGCACTGGCGAAGCTCCTAGGAAAACTTATTCATGGTGCTCAGCTGCCAGGCCGTGGGAAATCCCTGTGAAGGAGCCAAAACACCAGCAGGCGTGGATGGTGCTGACACATGACACCCAGAACTCATTTCCCAGGAAGGAAATTAGTTATTCGTTGGGCAAATCCCCTGGGCGGTTAACCCACCCATCACCATGTCTGTATAAAACTTGAGCCTTCTTACTTAGCCTCTCTGGGTCCGTGGATTTGTAGTATGATTTTCCTTTACTTAACAGCTAATGTCCACTCATGAATTATCACATACCATGTTTGTCTTCCTGGGCCTGGGTTACCTCACTCAGGATGATCTTTTCTAGTTCCATCCATTTGTTGTGATGTCATTGTTGTTAACAACTGAGTAATAATACTCCATTGTGTAAATGTACCACATTTTCTTTACCCATTCCTTGGTTGAGGGACATCTAGAATGTTCCCGGATTCTGTCTTACGAATAAAGCTGCTATGAACACAGTTGAGCAAGTACGTGTCCTTGTGGTAGGACAGAGTGTCTTTGGGTTATATGCACATGAGCAGTATAGCTGGGACTTGTGGTAGATCAGTTTCCAGTTTTCTGAGGAACTTCCATATTGATTTTCACAGTGGCTGTACAAGTCTGCTCTCCCACCAGCAATGGAGGAGTGTTCCCCTTGCTCCACATCCTCAGCTGCCACTTGTTTATTTGATCTCAGCAACTCTGGTAGGTGCAAAATGGAGTCTCATAGGAGTTTTGATTTTCATTTCCCTAGTGGCTAAGGATGTTTCTTGGAGCCCATGGATCCCTCTGGGAAAGGGAAATAGAATAGTTTTGGGGGGTGAACTGGGGGTAGGTGGGGATGGCAAGAGCAGGGATGGGGTGGTGGGGGAGGGGAGGAAACAGAGGGAGAGAATACTGGGAGAGAGGACTGGAGCTGGGGAGGCATTTGGAGAGTGTTGTGGAAACCTAATGCAGTGAAAACTCCCTGGAAGCTATGAGAGTGACTTTTGTGAAGTCTCCTAGTTATGGGGAATATGGACCCCAAACTGGCCATCCTCTATAACCAGGCAAGGCTCCTAGCTGTGGGACTGGGACATCAATCCAGCCACAAACCTTCCACCTACAATCTGTCTGCCTGCAAGACCTGCTATGGCAATGGTGACACAGAATTTGTGAAAGAGACTAGTCCAAGTTAAGGCCCACACCACGAGCGGGAGCCCATGCCTGGCACTGCCTGGATGGCCAGATGTCCTCCAGAAGGAGGACAGCTCAGAGACTCAAGATAGACCAAAGCTCCACTGGCAAAAAAAAAAAAAAAAAGTCAATGCAATGATTCCTAATGATATTCTGCTATACGCATAGATTGGTGCTTAGCCCAATTGTCATTAGAGGGGCATCACCCAGCAACTGATGGGAGCAGATGCAGAGACCCACAGCCACACACTAGGCAGAGCCAGAGTAGCTCTACAGAAGAGGGGAAGGGAGGATTGTATGAGCCAGACGGGTCGAGGACATCAGGAGAACGCAGCCCACAGAATCGACTAAGCAGGGCTTGTAGGGGCTCCCAGAAACTGAAGCAACAAACACAGACCCTGTGTGGTTCTGAGCTAGCTCCTTTGCATATATGTATGGTTGGTGTTCTTGTGGGACTCCCAACAGTGGGAGTGGGGGTATCACTGACTCTTTTGCCTGCACTTGGGACCCTTTTCCTCTCACCGTGTTGCCACACACATCCGTGATATGAGGGTTTGTGCCCAGTTTTATGGTATCTTGTTAGGCCATGTTCTGTAGATATCCCTGGGAAGTCAGTTCTCTCTCTCTCTCTCTCTCTCTCTCTCTCTCTCTCTCTCTCTCTCTCTCTCTCTCTCAAGAGAAACAGAGGAGCTGATGGGGGTGGCCTTCAGCTTTTCCATGGGGATAATGGGGACATATCAGGGCATTCCCTTCATGTCTATGCTTCAAGTGCATCCATCTCTCATAGTTTGTGCAATTCTTTCCACAAGAATACCTTGTGGGAAGAACATTCTGTATTCTGCCCCATCGGTATGTCAGAGAAAGTTTACAGCATTCCCGCACATGCTTCCACAATCATTGAAAGAGGCCTGAGTGATTGAATACTATCCTTATCCTCATCATAGAACCTTCATCCAGTAACTGATGGAAGCAGATGCAGAGATTCATAGCTAAGCACTGGGCCAAGCTCCTGGAGTCCAGATGAAGAGAGAGAGGAGGGATTATATGAGCAAGGATGATGGTCAAGATCATGATGGGGAAACCCACAGAGACAGCTGACCCGAGCTAGTGAGAGATCTCAGACTCTGGACTGACATCTGGGGAACCTGCATAGGACCAAACTAAGCCCTCTGAATGTGGGTGTCAACTGTGTGGCCTGGGAAGTTTGTAGGGCCCCTGGTAGTGGGACCAGGATTTATCCCTAGTGCATGAACTGGCTTTTTGGAGCCCATTCCCTATGGAGGAATACCTTGCTCAACCTTGCTGGTGTGTGTGTGTGTGGGGGGGGGTCCTACATCAACTTGATATGCCAGACTTCGTTGACTCCCCATGGGATGCCTTACCATCTCTGAGGAGTGGGTGGGGGGCAGGGCAAGGGGAGATGGGGTAGCAGAAGGAGAGGAGGGAGGGGCAACTGTGGTTGGTATGTAAAATGAAAAAAAATAAACCTTTTAAATAAAAATAAAAAAGAGGCCTGAGCCTGAAGCCAAATGATTTCTGAAATATCCTTCACTTCTCTAAAATCTGCATCCTGTGCATTTCCTTTAGGAAGATGTTTGATCTCTGTGCAGGGCCACATCTGAGATACTGCCTCTTCTTAGTTTCAGATTTTACAAGGAGTGAAAATTAGTGATTCAAGACACTCGATTGTATCATCAAGGTCTCAAGGGATGTCCTTTATACACCATGAAAGAATTTTTACCCAATGTTCCAATATCTCTTTTTTGTTGTGACCCTCCGACATAATTGTGGGAACCAGTTTGATATACTATAGTCCATCATGGAGGGTGGGGCAAGGTGGTAGATATCTTCAAGGTGGTAGAAGTGTTCACTTTCCCTTCCTCAAGTTCCTCTTAGAATAGGCAGCAAAGATCAACTATTCTCTTCCCTTTTGAAGACTGAGAATAATTGAAAAAACAGAGTGATGAAAGTGGAGATCCATTCACAAAGGATGGAAAGAGACAGAGGAAATCACCTGGGCAGCAGACAGACAGATGGAGCAGAGTGGAGGAGGGACAAAAGATTCCATTCCTGAAACTGGCAGGTCATGATCTCTGAGTAGATCCTAGAACAATTCTTCATGACCTCCCTTGTCTGGGGGCAGTCAACAAGGTGACCAGAAAAAGTAACCAACACACACAATCCCATGAATGTCTGCCTGCGTCCTCCTATTCGTAGTCCCACCTTCAAATGAAACTCCCTCTGTATCAGCTTGCAGATGGGTGAGGATGGAAAACAGCATGTAGGAAACGGAAGTCTTTCACAATTAATCTCATTCACAGAGAGCAGTTTATTATCTGGGAGATGCCTTAGACTTCTTTTGGTGCCACCTACAGCATGTTGTTTTTCCATGAGGTAAATTCTCTTGAAGTCTAGCTCAGTAGGAGGGAACAGAATCCATGGCATCTTATCTGTGGCTATCATCAAATGCAGAAAGGAGAAGTATGAACAGAGTTCATTAAAGATGAGATGAGGATTCAGGGAAAGGTGTGTTTCATAGGTAGAGGGTGGTCCTCATGTAGAAGCATCACCAATAATGAAGTCAGGAGGGGCCAGGACTGAAAGTGAAAAGTAGGACAGAGAGTGATGTGGGTTGAGTGGAGATATGTCAGGATGGAGTTTGGGTTCTGTTCTCCTGACTTGAATCCCAGCTTCCTCCTGTTGGCCTTAGTTCTAAAGCCATAAGAGGATGTGGAAAGTGGGAATTGTTAAAGCAGCCTGAAGCTCATGTGTGCTTCTGGCAGGATCTTTGACTAAACATAGACCATAAGAAGATGTGACAATCTGTGTCATTCTGATGATGACATTACTCACTTGGAGGAATCTTGTTAACCTGATCTGGAATTTAGTAGGGCTTATTTAAGTGAGATTCAATGAAAATATTCAAATGGCAGTTTGAAGCCAGCCTGGTCTAAGAGTGAGATCCAGGACAGGCACCAAAACACAGAAAAACCCTGTCTCAGGAAAGAAGGAAAGAAAGAAAGAGAGAGAGAGAGAGAGAGAGAGAGAGAGAGAGAGAGAGAGAAGGAAGGAAGGAAGGAAGGAAGGAAGGAAGGAAGGAAGGAAGGAAGGAAGGAAGGAAGGAAGGAAGGAAAGAAAGAGGGAAAGAAGGAAAGAAGGAAAGAAAGAAAATATTCAAATGTCTTAGATGTTCCTCACTAACACGTTCCAACTGGGTGCTCAGGAAGTATTGGAGCCTCCTTTGCCTTAAAACTAGAGGGACAGTTCACAGATGCACAAGTTGGTGCTACTGTCCAAAGTTGCCAGAGTTAGGACATAAAGAAAAATATAAAAGTCTCAAAGTCAATTTTATTAGTCAGCTTTTGTGACCATAATGAAACAATTGAGGCAGCCAATCTATAAGGAAGTCTGAGGGACAGGATTCAGCCACTCCAGTTCAATACGAGGTGACATGTTTTGACTCCACTGAGATTCCTGATGTCAGATTCTCCCAGACAAAGAGTGTAGGCAGTATTTTCTGTCTCACCAGCCAGCTCCAAATAACCACAGAGAGATTTATTATTAATTACAAATGCTCAACAAGTTTAGGCTTGTTACTAGCAAGCTCTTACAACTTAAATTTTCCAATATTTCTTTCTTTTTTTTTAAATATTTATTTATTTATTTATTTATTTATTTATTTATTTATTTATTTATTTATTTATTTATTTTTTGTGATATATATTTTTTATTTTACAATACCATTCAGTTCTACATATCAGCCATGGGTTCCCCTATTCTCCCCCTCCCACACCCTCCCCTTACCCCCAGCCCACCCTCCATTCCCACCTCCTCCAGGACAAGTCCTCCCCGAGGACTGTGATCAACTTGGTAGACTCAGTCCAGGGAGGTCCAGTCCCTTCCTCCCAGACTAAGCCAAGTGTCCCTGCATAAGTTCCTGGTTTCAAACAGCCAATTCATGCAATGAGCACAGGACTTGGTCCCACTGCCTAGATGCCTCCCAAACTGATCAAGCCAATCAACTGTCTCACCTATTCAGAGGGCCTGATCAAGCTGGGAGCCCCTCAGCCTTTGGTTCATAGTTCATGTGTTTCCATTCATTTGGCTATTTTTTTTCAATAATTGAGTAAAACTGAAATTTATTATATGCCACAGTCGTCCTAGGGACCTCCATGCTATATATATAGCCTTTATGGTTCTATGGGTTGTGGTCTGATTGTTCATTTTATATCTAGAATCCACCAATGAGTGAGTACATACCATAACTGTCTTTCTGGGTTTGGGTTACCTCACTCAGGATGATTTTTTTATAGTTCCATCCATTTGCCTGCAAATTTCATGCTTTCATTGTTTTTCTCTGCTGAGTAGTACTCCATTGTGTATATGTACCACATTTTTTTCATCCATTCTTCCGTTGATGGGCATCTAGGTTGTTTCCAGGTTCTGGCTATTACAAATAGTGCTGCTATGAACATAGCTGAGCATGTATCTTTATGGTATGTATCAGCATTCTTTGGGTATATGCCCAAGAGTGGTATGGCTGGGTCTTGAGGTAGTTCGATTCCTAATTTTCTGAGAAACCGCCATACTGATTTCCACAGTGGTTGTACAAGTTTACATTCCCACCAACAGTGGAGGAGTGTTCCCTTTGCTCCACATCCTCTCCAACATTGGTTGTCATTGGTGTTTTTGATCTTAGCCATTCTAACAGGTGTAAGGTGGTATCTCAGAGTCGTTTTGATTTGCATTTCTCTGATGATTAAGGATGTTGAGCATTTCTTTAAATGTCTTTAAGCCATTTGTAGTTCTTGTTTTGTGAATTCTCTGTTTAGCTCTTTAGCCCATTTTTTAATTGGACTGTTCAGTGCTTTGATGTCTAGTTTCTTGAGTTCTTTATATATTGTGGAGATCAATCCTCTGTCAGATGTGGGGTTGGTGAAGATCTTTTCCCAATCTGTTGGCTGTCTTTTTGTCTTATTGACTGTGTCTTTTGCCCTGCAAAAGCTTCTCAGTTTTGAGAGGTCCCATTTATTAATGGTTGTGCTCAGGGTCTGTGCTGTCGGTGTTTTATTTAGGAAATGGTCTCCGGTGCCAATGCGTTCAAGAGTGCTTCCTATTTTCTTTTCTATTAAGTTTAGTGTAACTGGATTTATGTTTAGGTCTTTGATCCACTTGGACTTGAGTTTTGTGCATGGTGACAGATATGGATCTATTTGTAATCTTTTACATATTGACATCCAGTTATGCCAGCACCATTTGTTGAAGATACTTTCTTTGTTCCATTGTATAGTTTTGGCTCCTTTGTCAAAAACCAGGTGTTCATATGTGCATGGATTAATGTCAGGGTCTTCAATTCGATTCCATTGGTCCATATGTCGGTTTTTGTACCAGTACCAAGCTGTTTTTATTACTATAGCTCTATAGTAGAGTTTGAGATCCGGGATGGTGATGCCTCCAAGGGTTGCTTTATCGTATAGGATTCTTTTAGCTATCCTGGGTCTTTTGTTTTTCCATATAAAGTTGAGTATTTTTCTTTCCAAGTCTGTGAAGAATTGTGTTGGGATTTTGATGGGGATTGCATTGAATCTGTAGATTGCTTTTGGTAAGATTGCCATTTTTACTATGTTAATCCTACCTATCCATGAGCATGGGAGATCCTTCCATTTTCTGATATCTTCTTCAATTTCTTTCTTTAGAGATTTAAAGTTCTTATCAAAAAGGTCTTTCACTTGTTTAGTTAGTGTTATCCCAAGGTATTTTATATTATTTGTGGCTATTGTAAAGGGTGATGTTTCTCTGACTTCTTTCTCAGCCCTTTTATCATTTGTGTATAGGAGGGCTACTGATTTTTTTGAGTTGATCTTGTATCCTGCCACTTTACTGAAGGAGTTTATCAGCTGTAGAAGTTCCCTGGTGGAGTTTTTGGGGTCACTTATGTATACTATCATATCATCTGCAAATAGTGAAAGTTTGACTTCTTCCTTGCCAATTTGTATCCCTTTGATCTCCTTTTGTTGTCTTATTGCTCTAGCTAGAACTTCTAGTACTATATTGAATAAATATGGGGAGAGTGGACAGCCTTGTCTTGTTCCTGAATTTAGTGGTATCGCTTTGAGTTTCTCTCCATTTAATTTGATGTTTGCTGTTGGCTTGCTATAAATTGCTTTTATTATGTTTAGAAATGTTCCTTGTATTCCTATTCTTTCTAAGACCTTTATCATGAAGGGGTGTTGGATTTTGTCAAAGGCTTTTTCAGCATCTAGGGAGATGATCATGTGGTTTTTTTCTTTCAGTTTGTTTATATGGTGTATTACATTGACTGATTTCCGTATGTTGAACCATCCTTGCATCCCTGGGATGAATCCTACTTGGTCGTGATGGATGATTGTTTTGATGTATTCTTGGATTCGGTTTGCCAATATTTTGTTGAGTATTTTTGCATCAATGTTCATGAGGGAGATTGGTCTGTAGTTCTCTTTCTTTGTTGCATATTTGTGTGGTTTGGGTATCAGGGTAATTGTAGCCTCATAAAAAGAGTTTGGTAGTGTTCCTTCTGTTTCTATTGTGTGGAACACTTTGAAGAGGATTGGTATTAGTTCTACTTTGAAAGTCTGGTAGAATTCTGCACTGAAACCATCTGGTCCTGGGCTTTTTTTAGTTGGGAGACTTTTGATGACTGTTTCTATTTCTTTAGGGGTTATTGGTCTATTTAAATGGTTTATCTGGTCTTGATTTAATTTTGGTATTTGGTATTTATCCAGAAAATTGTCCATTTCTTCCTGGTTTTCCATTTTTGTGGAGTACAGGTTTTTGAAGTATGATCTGATTATTCTCTGGATTTCCTCATTGTCTGTTGTTATGTCTCCCTTTTCATTTCTGATTTTGTGAATTTGGGTGCTCTCTCTTTGCCTTTTGGTTAATTTGGCTAGTGGTTTGTCTATCTTGTTGATTTTTTCAAAGAACCAACTCTTTGTTTCATTGATTTTTTGTATTGTTCTCTTGTTTTCTATTTCGTTGATTTCAGCCCTCAATTTGATTATTTCCTGGCGTCTATTTCTCCTGGGTGAGTTTGTTTCTTTTTGTTCTAGAGCTTTCAGTTGTGCTGTTAATTCATTGGTATGGGATTGCTCCATCTTCTTTATGTGTGCATTTAGAGCTATGAATTTTCCTCTTAGCACTGCTTTCATAGTGTCCCATAAGTTTGGGTATGTTGTACTTTCATTTTCATTGAATTCTAGGAACTCTTTAATTTCTGTCTTTATTTCTTCCTTGACCCATTGATGTTTCAGGTGGGCATTATTCAGTTTCCATGAGTTTGTGGGTTTTCTATAATTTTTGTTGTTATTGAGTTCTAACTTTAAGGCATGGTGGTCTGATAAGATACAGGAGGTTATTCCAATTTTTTTGTATCTGTTGAGATTTGTTTTGTGTCCAAGCATGTGGTCAATTTTTGAGAAGGTTCCATGGGGTGCTGAGAAGAAGGTATATTCTTTTGTGTTAGGATGGAATATTCTGTAGATATCTATTAGGTCCATTTGAGTCATAACATCTGTTAGGTCCTTTATTTCTTTGTTAAGTTTCAGTCTGGTAGATCTATCTTTTGGTGAGAGTGGTGTGTTAAAATCTCCCACTACTAACGTGTGGGGTTTGATGTGCGTTTTAAACTTTAGTAGTGTTTCTTTTATGAATGTGGGTGCTTTTGTATTTGGAGCATAAATGTTTAGAATCGAGACTTCATCTTGGTGGATTTTTCCCGTGATGAATATGTAATGTCCATCCTGGTCTCTTTTGATTGATTTTAGTTTGAAGTCTATTTTATTAGATATTAGGATAGCTACACCAGCTTGTTTCTTAGGTCCATTTGCTTGGAAAACCTTTTCCCAGCCCTTTACTTGGAGGTAGTGTCTGTCTTTGGAGTTAAGGTGTGTTTCTTGTATGCAGCATATGGATGGGTCCTGTTTTCTTATCCATTCTGTTAGCCTGTGTCTTTTTATAGGTGAGTTGAGACCATTGATATTGATGGATATTAATGACCAGTGATTGTTAATTCCTGTTATTTTTTTGGTTGTGTTGTGTTGTTCTTCTGTGGTGTATGTTGGTGTAGGATTATCTATTGCTTGATTTTTCATGGATGTGTTTAGCTTCTTTGGGTTGATTTTCCCTTCTAGTGCTTTCTGTAGGGCTGGGTTTGTGGACAGGTATTGATTAAATCTGGTTTTATCCTGGAATATTTTGTTTACTCCGCCTATGGTGATTGAGAGTTTTGCTGGGTATAATAGTCTGGGTTGGCATCCGTGATCTCTTAGTGTCTGCATGAGGTTTGTCCATGATCTTCTAGCTTTCATAGTCTCTATTGAGTAGTCTGGTGTTATTCTGATGGGTTTGCCTTTATATGTTACTTGGTCCTTTTCCTTTGCAGCTCTTAATATTTTTTCTTTATTCTGTGTGTTTAGTGTTTTGATTATTATGTGGCGAGGGGACTTTTTTTTTGGATCCAGCCTATTCGGTGTTCTGTAAGCTTCTTGTATCTTCATAGGTATTTCTTTCTTTAGGTTAGGAAAGTTTTCTTCTATGATTTTGTTGAATATATTTTCTGTGCCTTTGAGTTGGTATTCTTCTCCTTCTTCTATCCCTATTATTCTTAGGTTTGGTCTTTTCATGGTGTCCCAAATTTCCTGGACGTTTTGTGTTAGGACTTTTTTGTCTTTATTGTTTTCTTTGACTGACGAATCTATTTTCTCTATCGTGTCTTCAGCGTCAGAGATTCTCTGTTCCATCTCTTGCAATCGGTTGGTTATGCTTGTTTCTGTAGTTCCTGTTCGTTTTGTCAGGATTTGTATTTCCAGCATTCCCTCAGCATGTGTTTTCTTTATTGTCTCAAATTCATTTTTCAGATCTTGGAATGTTTCTTTCATCTGTTTAATTGCTTTTTCTTGGCTTGATTTGATTTCTTCCCATTTTTTGTTCGTTTTTTCTTCCATTTCTTTAAGGGAGTTTTTTATTTCCTCTTTAATGGAGTTTTTCATTTCCTCTTTAAGGGAAGTTTTTATTTCCTCTTTAAGGGAGTTTTTTATTTCCTCTTTAAGGAAAGTTTTTATTTCCTCTTTAAGGTAGTTTTTCAATTCCTCTTTAAGGAAAGTTTTTATTTCCTCATTGAGGGAATGTTTTATTTCTTCTTTAAGGGCCTCTATCATCTTCTTAATGTCATTTTTAGGGTTGATTTCTTCTGTTTCTTCTGTCATGGTATGTTTAGGTCTTGCAGGTGTAGAATCACTAGGTTCTGATGTTGCCATATAGGTCTTTATGTTGTTGCCTGTATTTTTGCACTGGCGTCTACTCATCTCTTCTTCTGTGCGGTGCAGGTGGTGTCTGTGTCTGAGAGTGCCTCTCTTGTTCTAATTTTTAGTCTTGGTTTAGTAGTGGTTCTTGGTTAAATTGGTGCTGTTGGGCTATTTCTTCAGGGACAGCTGATTTCGATCGGTGAATTATATACTTATGATTCTGGTGATCTGGTTTGGTGTCTGGGTAGCGCCTTCTTCTGTGTTCCCAGGTCACGTTTTGTTCATTTGTCAACTCCTCAGATGATCTTGTTTCTTCAGACTTTAAACTGTAGGCATCTGAATCCTCTCCCAGATGGGTTTCAGCTGAGCAGGGTAGTCTCACCAACACCTCCAAGTTGTTGGGTTTCACAGGATCAGCAGCTGGGCCCTGAGTTGTCCTCAGACGGAGTGTTCAGATTCGTTCTGGTTCTGTCCCACCGATATAGCTTCTTCCCCAGATGTTGGGGTTAGGGGCATCCCTGTTCCAAGCTGCGTCTGCTTGTCTCCGTCCATGGGCCTGTTTACTTTTGCAGTCCGCCGCCAGGCCTGTATGTCCCTGTCAGCTGCCGCTGGGTCTGTCTGCCTCTGGAGGCCGCCACCGGGCCTGAATGTCTCTGCAGGCTGCAGCCGGGACTGAATGTCCCTGTCGGCCTTTGCCGCCGGGCTCGTTTACCTCAGCTGGCCACTGCTGGGCCCGTCTACCTCCACAGGCCACCGCCACAGGCCTACCTGCGTCTGCTTGTCTCTACCGCCGGGCCTGTCTACCTCTGTGGGCCGCCGCTGGGCCTGAATGTCTCTGCCGGCTGCCGCCGGGTCTGAATATCCCTGTCGGCTGCCGCCGCTGGGCCCGTCTACCTCCACGGGCCGCCGCCGCAGGCCTACCTGCGTCTGCTTGTCTCTGCCGCCGGGCCTGTCTACCTCTGTGGACCGCCACTGGGCCTGAATGTCTCTCCCGGCTGCCGCCGGGCCTGAATGTCCCTGTCGGCTGCCGCCGCTGGGCCCGTCTACCTCAGCGGGCTGCTGCTGGGCCCATCTACCTCCACAGGCTGCCGCCGCAGGCCTACCTGCGTCTGCTTGTCTCTGCCGCCGGGCCTGTCTACCTCTGTGGGCCGCCGCTGGGCCTGAATGTCTCTGCCGGCTGCCGCCGGGCCTGGATGTCCCTGTCGGCCGCTGCCGCTGGGTCCATTTACCTCAGCAGGCCGCCGCTGGGCCCGTCTGCCTCTGTGGGCTGCCTCTGGGCCTGAATGTCTCTGCCGACTGCCCGCCAGGTCTGAATATCCCTGTCGGCTGCCGCCGCTGGGCCCGTCTACCTCCACGGGCCCCCGCCGCAGGCCTACCTGCGTCTGCTTGTCTCTGCCGCCGGGCCTGTCTACCTCTGTGGGCCGCCGCTGGGCCTGAATGTCTCTGCCGGCTGCCGCCGGGCCTGGATGTCCCTGTCAGCCGCTGCCGCCGGGTCCGTTTACCTCAGCAGGCCGCCGCTGGGCCCGTCTGCCTCTGTGGGCTGCCTCTGGGCCTGAATGTCTCTGTCGGCTGCCACCGGGTCTGAATATCCCTGTTGGCTGCCGCCGCTGGGCCCGTCTACCTCCACGGGCCCCGCCGCAGCCCTACCTGCGTCTGCTTGTCTCTGCCGCCGGGCCTGTCTCCCAATATTTCTTATATACCATGTGGCTCAGTATCTTTCCTCATCACAGCATGATCATCTTGCTTCTTGCCATGTCTCCTGTCTCCTGGTGACTCTGCCCTTCTTCATCCCAGAGCTCTCTTCTTGTCCACAAGTCCTGCCTAGCCTCTTCTTGCCTAGCCATTGGACATTTAGCTTTTTATCAAACCAATGAGGGCAACACATCTTCACAGTGTACAAAAATATTATTCCACAACAGCAAGGGGTGTTTACATCAATGTGTTTCGGGGTAGCGAAAAATAAAGAGAAGGATGCTCAAAACAGACAAGAGCCAGATCCTTCATTATTTTTCAAGAAAATTACCCCCTTCCTGCAGCACATGGACAAGCTTCTATTTAGTATTTTGAATCTTCAACATCATTGTTTTCTTTAAAGATTTTTAGATTTATGTATTTTATATGTACATCTTAAGCACACATATGTCTGTGCAATCACATACATCCTGAAACTGGAGTTATTAATGCCTATGAGTTACCCTGTAAGTGGTGGGAATTGAACCCAGGTCCTTCTACATGAACAACAAGTGCTCATAACTGTAGTATGAATCTTAAAAGTTCTTATTAATAAAAACAAACCCAGGGCCAGGTATTGGAGTGAATGCTGGAAGATCAGAGAGACAGAACAGGCCACAGCTAACCTCACCTGGCCAACTTCTCAGCTGATCCTGTTTCCCCAGACTGGAAGCCTCTGAGTCCTCATCCAGAATGAATCTTAGGTGAACTGTTGCTCAAAAGCCTGAAAGCTTAACCAGCTCTAGTTCCTGGTCCTCAGGCCTTAAATACCTTTCTGCTTTCTGCCATCACTTCCTGGGATTAAAGACGTGAGTTACCATTCCTGGCTATTTCCAGTGTGGCCTTGAACTCACAGAGATCCAGATGGATCTCTGCCTCAAGAAGGTGTGGGTGCCACCATTTTCTGGCCTCTATGTCTGTCTAGTGGCTGTTATGTTCTCTGACCCCAGATAAATTTATTAGTGTGCACGATATATTGGGGAACACAATATCACCACACATAACCACCAAGCCATCTCTCCAGTTCTGAATCTCCAACACCTCCAATGAATATTTCTTACTGCACAAATTGAAACAGAAGCTGAAGGTTCTCACTATCCTATATAATTTTGGTCACTGGGGTCAAATCATTTTAAGATTTTCATTTAAATACACTTAACTGTCCAGAAAGAAAAATAGTAATCAGCTTTTGGAACTCTGAACCTAAAAGAAAGAACAAGAATGTGGGTGAGTGTGGATGATTGGCAGCAATGGAGAGAGAAGAGGGTGAAGGGTAAAGACTCAGAAACAGGGCCTTTGGGGTATAACTGGGAGTCTAGTGCCAAGAGAAAGACGGGAAAATGAGTTGAATGATTTTCAAATATCTTTTGAAATTATAACACAACTCTGTCATTTCCTCCTAATTTTTCCACCCTCCATACACTCCCATATGCCCTCTATTTGTCTACTTCAACTTCATAGCCTCTTTTTCTCTAATTATTGTCACATACTCACACATACACACACACACACACAATATGTATTGCTAAAGAAAGATAAGTTGTGATTTGGAAGAATGGGCTTTGATATACAGTTCCTATATTTATTGTAAGACAATCTTAGCCTCAAGAAGAAGTCATATTTGGACAGGCTTTAAGTCTTCAGTGGAAGCATTCTACTGCCAGGTATCATTGCACAAACAGTGATGTGGTATCAGTTACTTATCTAGGATCACGTCCAGGAAAACATATTTCAATTCCATTTTGATTTATCTTAAAAATTAATTAAAAGACACCAAAAGGAGACGCCCACGGGCCGGCGTCCCCGTCCAGCTCGGGCGCCGCGCTGTGCACCCCGGAGTGTGGAGCGCCCCAGGCCATGGGTGCAGTGAGCCTCGCAGGCCGTGTGGCCAGCATCACCCGCTGCATTTGCTGCGACCCCCGCCTTGCAGTCGCCTCGCCACCAGTGCTTTGGATCAAACCCATGACTTGAGCATGTTAGGCAAGCACTCCTGATACTGTTTTTATAGTTTGGCAGATTCTTTCTCGACTAGTTAAAAATATGGAGCCAGAAACCGAGGGGCCACCACCAACAGTCCAAGTGACACCTCTTCAGCAAATGATTGCCTCTTGTATTGGAGCTATATTGACATCACTAATGGTGACACCCCTGGATGTTATTAAGATTCGACTCCAAGTCCAGAACAACCCATTCCCCAAAGGAAAGTGTTTTCTGTACAGTAACGACTCATGGACCATATGTGTGTCTGTGACAATGGAAGCAAGAAAGCATGGTATAAGAAGCCAGGGAATTTCCAGGGAACGTTGGATGCCTTTTTAAAAATTCTTCGAGCCTTCTTCTCCATGCACGTGTCTCTCCCACAGGCCTGCGCACTCTGTCCCTTGAACTCTAACAAACTCTATAAGCGGATTCTGTCGTGTTTCATGACATTTCCTTGCAGGGTAAGAACACAACGCAGCTAAGTAACTAACATTTTGGTGCCGAAACCGAGTGGGCGCTTCCGAGCGCCCTGTGCCTGGAAGCCCGCGAACTGGGTAATCTGCTCCGTACGCGACAGACCACTCTCCATTCGCCTGAATCGCATCCAAATTGCATCCAACACCGCTTTCTTCGATAGGTGAGTTCCCCCATTTTTCGGCCAGCGTAAACGGTTTCCTGAATCTGTGAGAACGACCGTTGATCATCCAGCGCCTCACACATATTCTTGAGACCAGGGGTACCCCCGACCACGGTCTTCATTGGCTATGGTCGGCCCCTATCGCAGGCCTAACTTTTCTAGCCGTCTCCCACGTGTGCAGCCTGAGATATTTCTTGCGTTGGGGCCACCGTCGGGGTGCGCCCCGGGGAGCCACGTGAGGTTGACGGGTTCCATCCTTACGACGGGGAGGCAAACACTGTCCGGATTCTCAGAAATTCCATTCCCTCACCATGGAGGGAGCCACTGCCTCTCGCTGATGAGTGGAGAAGCAGGTCGTGCCCGGGATCCGCCCTTGACCCTGGGGTCGCCTGGGGTCTTGGCTCCGGATCACGTTTATTTTATTTTTTTTTTAATTTTTCTGTCTCCGCTGCAGACATGGGAAACAAGGCTTCCAACCCTGTTAGTCCTTCCTATCCGTTAGGCTGTCTTGTTGAAGCTTTAAAACCTCACAGTTTAATGCCTTACATAAAGATTTCTAAGCTAACTCGTTTATGTTCAAAAAAGTGGCCAAAGTATGCTTTAAAAAATAACAAAGGGCCACCGAGCAGCTCCTTAGATCCCGATATTTCACGGGAGCTATCCAATCACTGTCGGCATTCAGGCAAATGGAAAGAGTTGCTTTCTTCTTTCTCAATGCTAAACTGTCTCTTCTCGTTTCCTTCTCTCCTGCTCATATGCTCCTACCTGTATGTAAACCAGAGGATTCTCTGACTCCAGAATCTCTGACTCTAGATCTTGCTAAGGAACCAATAATTAAACTTCATGTTCCAACCTCTCTCTCTAACAGAACTCTCTCAGATACAAAGTAAGCTGGGTTCTTATACATCTAATTCTGCTTCCTTTATTAAACAGTTTCAATATATAACTCAATCTTATAGTCTCACCTTTCATGACTTCCTGAGGAGCTCAGGCGAGTATGGGAGCAGGCTAGGACTCATGCAGATGAAATTCATCAAATTAACCTTTCACACCCCCCAGGAGCTGAGGCGGTTCCTGACTGGGAGCCACAATGGGACTACAACACCCAGAGTGGCTGTCTAGCCAGAGACAGGTTTATTACCTGTCTCCTGACAGGCCTCCGTAAGGCTGCCCTAAAACCAGTAAACTATAAAAAACTAAAAATGGTAATTCAAGATAAGGATGAAAATCCGTCTCTTGTTCCCCAGACCTTCCCGACTAAAACTTAAGCATCTGGAGAGCAAGGCTCCTGACCCCACAGGCAAAAGAGTCATCTGTGGCATTTAAAGTGTGCCAGGGAAAAGATAAAAGCCCGAAAACAAAATTGCCAAGTGCTGGCACTCGCTGACTTCCAAAAGCTGTTGGGTCCCTGTTTTAAGTGAGGAAACGGCCACGGGCTAGCGAATGCCCTGCCAGGCCATCAATAGCCTTGTTAAAAGTGCCGCCTAGAAAGACAGTCAGCTGACTGCCCCCAGGCGCCAAGATGCATGGGTACATCAAGCAAAGACCTCCAACAGACCTAGGCTTGGCTACAGACATGACAGGGAACCCAGAACGCAGCAGGGAAGCGATCCGTTTCTTTCTTTCTGGACACCAGAGCCATTGACTCAGTCCTGGGAGTTTTGGGATGCCACCTCCTTTATTGTCGGGTACAGGGGACAGCCTTATCTACCTCAGCAGACACCGCCACTTAATTGTATTTTCAGAGGCATCCCTCTCACACACACATTTTTAGTGGTGCCAAGCTTCCCTGTACCTTTAATGGGGAGGGATCTCCTAGCTAAGGTAGGAGCATCCATTTCTCTTGCTCCACACATTCGCCTTCTCCCAGACACGCCAGAAGCTCTCCTACTTCTCCTCCTAGCCACTAACTCTACAGACTCCAAATATGCTTTTCATATCCTCCTGTCCCACGCTGCTATTTGGAGGGAGCGTGGACTTCTCACAGCAAAAGGAGGATCCATGTCTAACTCAGGCCATGTAATGGCCATGCTGGAGTCTTCCCACCTCCTCAGGGTTACAGCTCAATTTTACCCATATGCCCACTGTCAGGAAAGTTAAATATCTCCTCAGACCAGTTCTAACACCAGGTCTTTTTTCCAAGCCTCCAACTGTTCCAGATAGCCTGCTAACGCCTCTTTTATGTCACCTAAGGTCTATTCTATGGAACTATGCGGACTGTTCACTGCCTCAGCCGTGTGACAATCCTTGCCCATCTCCAATACACATTGGAGATCAGGTTCTTCTCTCTCCTCCAGGCCAGCGCCCTTCACCTCTTTCCCCTAAGTGGCAGGGACTCTTCAAAGTAATTCTTGTAACCCCCACAGCTGCTAAACTTGAGGGCTTTCCTCACTGGGTCCACCTGTCTCACCTAAAACCTTTTATCTCACCTCCATCCCATAAAAATCTCTCTTCATATACAGTGAAACAAACAGGGCCTCTCACTCTCAAGCTTCAGAGGACATCAGAATCCACTGCTTTGTCACCAATTCCAGAGGAATAAGGTATCACCCCTTCCTTTTCCAACCAGGGCCACACAGAGCCGGAGGCAAAAGGACCATCAAAAATATCCAGGCGGTAAGGAATAATGTAATACAACAATTTATCATTGTTCAATACTCAGCAACTGATCACCTATGTTTCCTAAATGCTAACCTAATAAGGGAAACAGGTGCCTTAAATGAACTACCTCCAGCAAGGCTTGCCTAAAAAGAAACAGGTGCCTTAAATAAACCACCTCTAGTGAGGCTTGTCTCAGATAGAAATTAAGCAGAGTACTAAGGCCAGATCTACCTCAGGTAAATGTCACATGCCTCTATCTGGACAGGCCAAATCTACCTCAGACAAACGCCAACTCCAAAATAAAATAATAATGATTCTTTCTCTCTAAGCTCTTTCTATGTCAACAGTATCTTGTTAAACGGGAGGTCCCCAGCCACAGCACAGGAGATCCCCAACCACAGCATGGATGGACAGCTGCAGAACCAAGAGACGGCAGAATGGCAGAACGGCATTCCAGGACCTCCACCATCATCCCCGGACTTCACAAGATACCCCTCATCCCCCCAAGAGCCAACCAATGCCCACTATTCAGCTGGAAGCAGTCTTTGAGAGAAACGTCGCCCCCGTACCCAGTCAACCACAATTTTTTCTTTTTTAAAAATAAAAGAGTCGCTGCCGGGCGGTGGTGGCGCACGCCTTTAATCCCAGCACTCGGGAGGCAGAGGCAGGCGGCTCTCTGTGAGTTCGAGGCCAGCCTGGGCTACCAAGTGAGTCTCAGGAAAGGCGCAAAGCTACACAGAGAAACCCTGTCTCAAAAAACCAAAAAAAAAAAAAAAAAAAAAAAAAAAAAAAAAAAAAAAAGAAAGAAAAAAGAAAAAAAAAAGAAAAAATAAATAAATAAAAGAGTCAGGAATGAAGGGTTCACGACACGTCCCCACGGTCGCATATACCGGGCGGACACTTCCGCCTAGCCAATTCCAGGTCAGGATAGGCATTTCTGGGTCAAAGCGTCTTGTAACCAGGATACCCGGTGGACCCGGACACCTCCGCCTAGCAAGTTCCGGGTCAAGGCGTCTCGCGTGACCAGGATCCGTGACGTTACATGGCCACGTAAGCGCGCAACGTGACCATGTGATCTACGCACACGCGTGGAGTAGTGACGTGACCTGGCCACGCCCCCAACCGGTTTTAAAGTGGAGCACCATGCTTCCCAGTCCTTCTTCTTCTCCACGCATGTGTCTCTCCCACAGGCCTGCGCACTCTGTCCCTTTAACTCTAATAAACTCTATAAGGGGGGGGGGGATTCTTTGAAATGAGGGCATGAAATCCCTTTGGAGTGGCCTGCCTCCTACTCTAGTGATGGCAATTCCTGCCACAGTTATTTATTTTACCTGCTATGAACAATTAAGTGCTTTTTTGAGAACTAAATTAGGAGAAAATGAAACCTGAATACCAATAGTTGCTGGGTTTGTTGCCAGATTTGGTGCAGTAACAGTGATAAGTCCATTAGAACTGATCAGAACTAAGATGCAGTCTAAGAAGTTTTCTTACAAGGAACTACATGGATTTGTGAGTGGGAAAGTGTCAGAAGAAGGTTGGATTTCCCTCTGGAAGGGCTGGGCTCCAACTCTACTTAGAGACGTGCCTTTCTCAGCAATGTACTGGTATAACTATGAGATTGTAAAGAACTGGTTGTGTGAGAAATCTGGTTTATATGAACCAACATTTATGATCAACTTTACTTCAGGGACATTGTCCGGTTCTTTTGCCACTGTTGCAACTTTACCATTTGACGTGGTGAAAACACAGAAACAGACACAGCTCTGGACGTAGGAGAGTGGTAAAGTTCCTGTGCCTTTGCATTTGTCAACCTGGGCTATAATGAAGAACATTATTGCTGAAAATGGATTTTCTCGGTTGTTTACAGGTCTAATTCCTCGATTAGTTAAAATTGCTCCTGCTTGTGCTATTATGATCAGCACATATGAACTTGGAAAGGCTTTTTTCCAGAAACAAAATATTGAAAGGCAGTAATTCTCTTGATGGACTTTTGTCTTAAAATATCAACCAGAGCCAAATGAGATGAAGATTGATAAGCAAGTTTTTTTTCCAACATTATTCTCTTACAGTGTGACTTTATCTGTCTTCCCTATAATTTTTAAGTGAATAATAATTTCTAATCTACCTCTAAGCCATAATCCTAGTTTTAATTTTTTGAGATTTTTAAAACATAATCCAGAAGCTGCAGCCATTTTGTACTATTGCAGAGAAAATTACTCCTTAGGAGAGAAAGAAGTTTTCTGAGTGCATATAGCATTATATATTTCAGTATGCTAATGCTGTGAATGTGGCGGCACATCAGAACATTTGGATGGTGTACTGAATGATGCGGTCTAGAGAATTAAGTTCAGTCTCACACACAGCAGAGAGTGGAAGGAGGTGTCAAGTGGCAGAGTTCCCCTTCCCCAGATGGTGGCTCATGACCCCTTCATTCAGGTGCATGGTGTCCCCTCACTCTTGTTATTGCTGCCCTAAGGCTTCATGGAGCTTGGACTTTCCCTGATAAAAGCTGCAGCCACTTTATCTGTATGAACCAAAGTACAATCATTTACAGGATGTGACTCCACATTTTAAGACTAATTCACTCAAATTTGGGTCTACAGTAGAAAACCCTGCTGTACTTAGACTAGTGAAAATAAATAGTTTTGGGCATGGGAATGTGCTTTTTACCTAGCTTGTATTCCAAGTGTCATTGCTTGTAGAGTTCTTTAGGTCAGTTCTACAAAAATCAACATACAAAAAGGCCAAAATATAAAATGATCCAAAAATGTCAACTCTTTATGTGATGTCCCCAAATAATGCTTCTACAAGTGGAAAATCCTGCACCTTCCCTTGGGTGATAGCATACAGAATGTAGGCACATAGAAACATTATATAAATTGCCTTCAGGCTGTTTGTATAAATTGTACATGACATACATGAATATATTTATCACTAAGTAGGAATGAGGTTTTTGAAAAGTAGATTTGTTTTTTGTGTGTATATATATATATATATATATATATATATATATATATATATATATGAAGGTCAGAGGAAAACTTTCAGGAGTTAGCTCTCACCTCCCATCATGTGGGTCTTGGGATTTGAACTGAGGTCCTCAGGCTTAGCAGCAAGTGCCTTTACCCACTGAGCCACCTTAATGGCCCAGGAATGAGATTTTTAAGTATGATTGAAATGTAGCTCAGGGGTAGAAGAACACTTGCTTTTGGAATGTGAAACTCTTCTGTTTGATCTCCAGCACAGATGATAAATAATTTAATTAATAAATAAGATGGCAAAGCAAGAAATGCTATTCTGTTTTACTTATCCCAGTAAAGCAAAAAGCATGTTATCACATTCTTTTTGCATCCTATGAAATATGAAGTATCTCCTCCATGCCCCAACAGCATAATGTACTTGGTAACAGTGATCTCTAGTGTTGATAGGAGAACAAATGCATAGTAGAAAGTGTTTGTATGTTTCATCAGAAATAAATGATACAGGGTTGATTGTATCATGGTGTTTTACATTATAATCCTGTGTTGATTTACATTAAAAGTTTAATATATCTATCTATAAAAAAAAAGACACCAGCAGTGATGCATATCATGTAAGCATCCACAGTGAGTGACAGGGACAACTGACTAGGCCACATCCACATACTACAAGAGAGACTAGAGATACTGAATGACTTTCAGTTCCAACATGAGCCTTGAGTGGTGACCTTCTCAAGAAGAAGCCCAAGTAAGTGCTGACTGACAAACAGTGGCCATGAACAAAGTCTTTGTTGTTTCAGACATTCAGTATGGTGACAGGTGGTGAGTGAGCCCAAGAAATGGAAAGACACAGCTGAGAGGTAGAATGTTTTCATTTGACTGTTTGTCATTGCTTTAGAATTTCATACATGAATATTTTTGTAATTGGTACCCTTTCCTCTCCCAACTCCTCCTGTGCTCCCACTATCTCTCAAACCAGAAACCCTATCTTTTATCTATATATCTGTACCTGTATGTAAGTATACATACATGTATATACACTCAGTTTAGTGTTGCTAGTATGCACATATGTTTAGGGATGACTACATGTGATTGTATAATCTATGAGGGATTTTGATTCCTAAAGAAAACTGACATCTCTCATCAGTTATTGATTGCCTGTAGCTCTTTATCTACGGGTGGAGTCTTGTGAATCTTTTCCCACTCACAGTGGCATGTATTGCAGAATAATCTTTTTGTACACTGTGAATATATGTCACTCTGGTTTAATAAAAAGCTGAATGGCCAATAACTAGGCAGTATTTAGGGGTCAGAGAGAATGATGGAAAGAAGGGCAGAATAGCAAGGAGATGCCAGGTATGCAGAGCAAGCAGCATGGGCTTTACAAAGTAAAGGTAATCAAGCCACATAAAAGAATGTAGATTAAACTATATGGGTTAATTTGTTATAAGAACTAGTTAGAAACAAGTCTAAGCTATGGGCCAAACCTTTGTAATTAATGTTAAGTATCTGCAACATGATTTGGAAGGTGGCAGGAGGGACAGAAAACTTTACCTACAAATGGTATCCAACATCTGACCACATATAGCCACATAAAGACCTGAGAAAGCTTTAACAAAAAGGTTCTAAACACACAAAAAAAGAGCCAAACCTTGCTCACTAGTCTTGTTTCTCTCATGTTGGCCATGGTACAGAGACGTGTCTATGGCAGTTGCCGGCATGCTAGAGCCACCAGTGTGCCATGAGATAAGCCAAGTGATGGGTTTAAGGTTTTGCTCATGCAGACACAAAAGGTTATAGATATTCAATAAAGCGAGTTCAGATGAGAAAAAAAGCCTCTGAACATGTTACAGTGTGTTTAATAATGTGCATAGTCTTAAAAAAAACAAGAATATAGACAGTCATAAAAATAAGTAAATGCTTTAAAAATAATACAGTAAAGCCTTTAAAAAGAGAAGTAAAGTAATAAAAGGGGGGCAAGATAAGCCCCATAGAGGTGGAAATACATAGGGAGTCTGGATCCTGTATAGTGTTATACTGACTTTAAATTTTTTGATTACTGATGAGTAAACAATAGCTGGTGAGCGATATTGCATTATAAAAGGGACTGTTGAATTAAACCAGCCTATATACTTTAGAAATGCCTTAACTTTAAAATGTAAGTCAAAAAAATGTATTACATTGGGGGAGGGGTTATTTTTTGTTTCCATAGTAAACAAAAGACTGTCGATTTCTTTCAGATTAATAGAGATCAGATTTGACTCGAGGAGACCTTCTGAATATCTTGGCTACAGACATGGGGAAGAAGAAAAAAAAAGACTATGGGACAGATGATGTGTAAGCTGATCCCTTGACATGGGAACAGCTCTGAGATGAGATGAGACATGATGAATCTTGTTGGCTACAGAGTCCTCGTGACTTATTATTACATGCCATCCTTTCATATAGCATGGATAGAGATTTGTATTATAGTTTGATTATACAGTCCAAAGGGACTTATAAAGTTGACAGATCCTTTTACCTGTTCAAACAGAAAACAGAAAATCATCTTTAACTGATTTGTGTACACTGTACATTCCATACTTGTGTTAATGCAGATAGGTATGTTACCTTTGAAAATTTATGTGTCTTTAGAGCAAGTGGACCAGTTACCACTGAAAATGGATGGCCCAGGTGATCTAGCCTCTCAGAATGCCATTGTTACAGTTTCCTCAGTGTTCTGTATCCAGAATAGCTTCAAGGCTACTGGCTGAGATGGTCCAGCCTCACAGACTATTATAGTCAAGACTTGATTGTTGTATTGGGTGTGAGTTCACACAGGTCCAAGGAAAGAAGAAACAGAGGTACTCTAGCATGATTTTTAGCCTTTCCAGCTTCAGGGGAGTCAGCCTGTGGCAAACTGACTACCTCTAACTTGGCAAAGGGGTTTTTATTGTTATAAAATACACATCTTTAGCAAGTCAGTTTCCATATAGCAAAACCTCTTATCTAAGCTCTCTAATGAGACCATGCTAATGCAAATTCTCAGCTACTTGGACATCTCAGTTTGCTGAGTCCTTTCCACAAACAAGTTTTTAATAGGCTTTGAACCCTTGGGAAACTCTCAGATAAGATTTATATACTTGAGACACAATATACTGGACACAAAAAAGTAGTCACAAAATGCAGGTCAATCCTTGGTGCTAACATTCCCAAACTGGTTTTAAACAAGACTAAGCTGTCAGTCATGCTTTCATAATTAATGATAAATATCTGCATCATGATTTGGCAGCTGGCAGGAGGAACAGAAATACCTAACTAGAGACATGTCAATTGATATTGTCAAGCTGATGTTTGGACAAACATATTATTGAGAATTAATGGGAACAGCTTATCTTGCAGGAATTCAGATTGTCTGGCTCTCACAATCTTCCCACCTCTTCTTCCATGATGATCCCTTTGGCATAGGGTTGTGTAGCACGAACCTTAAAAGTTCTTATTAATAAAAACAAACCTGGTACCAGTTATTGGGGCCAACTCTGGAAGATCAGAGAAGGAGAACAAGAACCTCACTTTGCCAGTTCCTCAACTGATCCTGTTTCCTCAGACTGGAAGCCTCTGTGTCCTCATCCAAATGGATCTCAGCTGAACTGCTTCTTGAAAGCCTGAAAGCTTAACCAGGCTAGTTGCTGGTTTTCACCCCTTATATACCTTTCTGCTTTCTGCCATTACTTCCTGGGATTATAGGCTCTTGTTACCACGCCTGGCTGTTTCCAGTGCGGCCTTGAACTCACAGAGATCCAGGCATATCTCTACCTCTGGAATGCCAAGATTAAAGGTGTGTGTGCCACTATTTTTTGGCCTCTATATCTAGTGGCTGTTCTGTTCTCTGACCCCAGATAAGTTTATTAGGGTGCACAATATTTTGGGGAACACAATACCACCACAGGGTTGCACTTATTCTGCACTCTTTGACCAGTTGTGAATCTCTGTATATTCCCCATCTGTTTAAAAAAGAAGCTTTGGTGAGGCATGAGAGCAGTATCTGTGGGAATATGAATAAGAATTTAGACTATAGTGAGAAATTTCATTGATTTAGGAGAGTGGCAGCAGTGAGTCCTCCTCTGAGGTCTATGACTTTCAGCAATAATATACAGCTCAACCCTAGATTATCAAACATCCCCCATTGCTCTGCAGACCCTGCAGGCTGCTTCAAGAAAGGTCAAGTATGCTAGGCTAAGTGACAGTTTATGCCATTGTTACTAGAACAACAAAATCGAGTACTTTGAAATGCCTCGAGCTATTTTATCTAATTTGTTGTCTCTCAGACAGATCTAGCATATTGAAAACAACTGAAAAAATAGTCATTATGCTGTTGGTATCCCTTTTTAAATATCTCTATGTCTTTTTTTTTTTTTTTTTACTCACATGGGCCAGAACTGAGTTATCCATCATGGCATCTCTATACCTATGTGTGTCATTTTGTTTTCTTTTTGTTCCTCTCCCTGCTTGCCTCTCCCATGCTCACAGCCTCCACCTCCAACTGGTTCCTATTTATCCTCAAGTTAGTCCCAAGTTAGCCCTTCAATCTGCTGACATTTCATGTGGGTTACATTGTCCTGTGTGTTCCTCACTGCCTTAAAAATGTTCTACTCTGTTCTTATAATCCCCTTTCCAGTCTCATGACCTGTACATGTCTATAAATTTACACACACACACACACACACACTTTTAAATGTAAACCCCACACATAATAGAAAGCATACAAGATTTGTCTTTTTGAGTCTGGCTTATTTCACTTAAAATAGTTTTTATTCCTTTTCCTGAAAATGTCATGATTTCCTTTTTTCTTCATGACTGCATACTTTTATTGTGTCTAGGCACCATATTCGTCTTGCCCATGAACCTGTTCATTAACATCAAGGCTACTTTCTTTTCGTGGTTGTTGTGAATAGTGCAACAATACACATAAATATATAATCATATTGGCTACTTTTCTGTTGCAGAGACAAAATACCATGACAAAAAGCAACTTAAGAAAGTTTCTTGGAGCTTATAGTTCCAGAGGGATAAAGTCCATCATGGCAAGGAAGGCATAAAATGGCAGCAGGAGCTGAAAACAGAGATCATATTTCATCTGCACACAGGAAATAGAGGATAAAGGTAAGTGGGGCGAGGCTAGAAAGTCTCAAAGCCCATCCCCAGTGACCTACTTCCTCCAGCAAGGCTCCACTTTCTAAAGGTTCCATGATAGTCCCTAAAAACAGTTCCTCCAATGGAGGATCAAGTGTCCAAATACATGAGCCTCTGGGTACATTTCTCATTTAAACTGGCATATTAAGCATCTCTATAACGTGTTTACTTAGAATCTTTGGGTTTATACTTAAGAGTTTTAGAGATGGGTCACATGCTAATTCTAATGTCAGTGTTTTTAGGAACTTCCATACTGATTTCCTCAGCACTTGGACAAACTTACAATCCCACAGGAATGAATGGGGTTCCTCTTCCCCAACATCCTTGCTAGAGTGTTGTCAGTGTCCCCTCACTGACAAGCTGTTCTGACTAGAGTGAAATGGAGTCCAAAGCAGTTCTAATTTGCATCTCCCTGGTGGCTAAGGATGTTAAACACTTTTTCCAGAACTCTCTATCCAGCTCAGCAGTCCACTTATTGAGTGGATGATATACTGGGGTGTTTAATTTCTACAGTTCTTTATATATCCTATGTGTAAATCTCTTGTCTGTGTGTAGTTGGCAAAGATTTTTTTCTCACTCTGTGGTCTCCCTTCACCCTCCTGATTGTATTCTTTGCTTTGCAGAATTATTTTATTTTAAAAAATAAATGAGATATATTTAGTCTTAGTTTTATGTATATGGGTGTTTTGTCTGTGTATACGTCTGTGTACCAGGTGCATGCAGTTCCTACAGAAGTCAGAGAAAACATTAGATTTCCTGGAACCAGAGGAGCCACCATGTCTGGGTTGGGAATCAAACCTTGGAACTCTGAAGAAGTAGTCTTTGTGCTTAACTGTTAGGTTGGGATTGGTGGCAAAGAGTGAAATTAAAGGTAGAGGAGACCAACCTCTGCAGAAATGAACTGTGCTGTAATCAAAACAGTGAAGGTCAGCAGTCTCTCTGAGGTAGTGGAAACTGTGTCCCCGTGCGGAGGGGTTGGGCTTTATAGGATAAAAGGGAACTTTGGGGAGGGAAGTTTTATCAATAGATGTGTGTCATACAGTTACAATGCCAAATGAGTTGGTGTGTGTTCTCAGTATGATGTTGACTTCTTGTCAAGGAAGTGTTCTTATCATTAGGTTGAATTGGGAGTTTCCAACTCATCTGAGTTTCCTTGTTTTAGGTCATTATCCACTGAGACATCTCTCTAATCTCAAGATCATTGATTATATGCAATCCTTTTGTCAATAATTGGGATTATATCTGTTCTTTGGATTCCCGTTCTGAACAGCTTTGCCTATCTACTTATCTTCAAGTGTTTTCCCCACATTTTTCTCTGCTACTTTCAACCTGTCAAGACTTATATGTAGGCTTTGAATACATGTTGAATTGAGTTTTTTTATAATTTGAGACAGATGAAATCTAGTTTCATTCTTTTACATGTGGAAATCTTACTTTCCCAAGACCAGTTGATAAAGAGGCTGCTTTTTCCTCCAATGCATGTTTGTGGCTGTCATCCTAATGCTGAAGGGAGAGAGTAGAGAGTTGCTGGGGCTGGCTGACCAGCCAACTAGCCACATGGAGCATGGAGGATGCAGAGCAAGTGACTGAGAGCCTAAGTTTGGTTCCCAGCACCTATTGTGGGCACATCACACTAATCTATAAATCATGCAGACCCCTCTGCCTCCATGAGCACCTGCACTCACATACACAGACTCACAAATAGAGATGCAAGTACGTACATATAAATAAAAAATTAGGTAAATTTTTGGGGAAGCAAAGATGCCGACCAAACATGGTGATGGACAGTCACATAGGCAACCAAGATAATGATCACATAACAAATCAAGGTGGCATTTCCCATATCAGGGAGCCCAGGGTGGTGCTACTCTGGCTAATGATGCCTACATGGCTGCTCAGGCTCCATAGCACTGAGTCCCCTAAGCACCACTATACACCAAGACTTCCTCATGCAGACAACATCCCCTGGCCATCCCATTTGTGTAGCAATGTCCTCTGAATCAAAACATGCCATCCTGGAAGAGAGCTTGATCAGACTCCATTCTAAAGAGTGGCTCTGCAAGACTCATATAGAAAATAATTCACAAGTCTCAGGAAGTCCCTGAAACTTACTGGTTAACAAGGTCCCTTACCCCACAAGGCTGTATAAGCAGCAAGGACTACTAAGGAGGAGAATTCCAACAGCTGAACTTCCTCTAAGTCCTGAAGTGAGCTCCAGGGTTCTAGATTTTGAGTCATCACCCATGGTGGGGTGAGTTTTTGGTATGTAGATGTCTTTGAGTCATCCATGTTCCTGTAAATGATTTCTTCATTCATACTCTTGTCAGTGAATCCAATAAATTCATTGGTTTGCAAAGTTAGATTCAGTGGTACCATTACTTTGGCCTGCCATTGGTACCCTGCATTGAGTGAGTAATGTGTTCATGCCTCCCAGAAATAATGTCACACAACAGTCTCCACTGTCTTCCTCCCTCCTATTTCTTCTTTTGTTCTTTTCAGCTTCCCAGAAGCATATCAGGATGGTGCGTGTGACAGACTCAGATTTGATGCAAGCAAAAAAAAATCTCTTCAACCTACTCTCTTCACACCCATGGTGATTTACCCATGGACCCACCTCTCTCCTGGTATGGAGGTCAGAGCTGATTCAATTAATGCAAATATTGATTTTTATCACACACAAGGTTTCCATGCCCTCTACCAGGAACAAATGGGATCCCATCCATCCTATAGTACTGACTGTTGGTTAGACAGGGATTTAACATCTGGGAACCTGTATGAGTCAACCTGAGTAAAATTCACACACACACAAAAAAAAACATTGCACAGACTTCTGAGACAGGAAACTAAAGAAATGCTGTCTGGGGACTAAGAGATGTGGGTCAGTCTAGGGCCTGTTCTCTCCCTCTCAGGACTCTTAGTTCACATCATTCCATGCTGTCCTGTCACCATGTTTTGTTTATTTCTGCTTCTTCTGACCATAACTGTTGTCAAAGCCTCACTGTTGACTGCTACAGGCATTCCAAGCCCCAAGGGAAAGGGTTTAGTCCCCAGGTAAGAAGACATTTCCATGGGCATGAAGTTTGAGTGGAAAGAAGAATCAGGCGTGTATACTTTTAAGAATCTAAAATAAGTCAGATTTATTTTTATTTTAAGTAAGGCTGTTCCACCTTGCCATCTGTCCCTGCCACATGTCTCCCATATTGTGATGTGACCAGAGAATCCCAGCAGAGCCAAAATAAATAAATAAATAAAAAGATGGTGATACTCATACTCATCTTGCAAGTTCAGCCATCAGAGTGGATCTCAACACAATCCTGTTTTTTCTAAAGTGTCCAGCCTCTGGTGATTTGTGTGCCGCAGGAAAACAGACTAAGACACTAGTCTTCAAAGAACTCAAAAAGGTTCATCTCACAACCCAGACCCAGGCCAAGGCAGATGTCTTTGTCAGGGGCAGTTTGTCTCCACCACAGAACAATGTCTGTTCTGGAGAGATGTTTCCTTAGTAACCACCACAGACATAGTGTCATAAAATGGCCATGTGATCATTTTACCAAATTAAACAAGGCTTGACACCCATGTTGCATCTCTGCCACATTATTGCTGGTGGCTCCCTGGGAGATACTTGAGGTCTGGAGATGGCTCTACAGCTAAAGCACTTGCTGCATAAGCAATAGTACCAGAGCCAGATCCCCAGACCCTAAGTAAATGCCAGGTAGGCATGGTACCCCACCTGTAATTCCAGTCTTGAAAATCAGAGATGGGGACCCCCAAAATCAAGCTGGCTAACAAGACCTGCCTCAGTGAATAAGGTAGAAAGCAAAGGAAGGTGATTCCTAACATCAAACTTAGCCTCCACATATACGCATGCACACCCACCTGCATCCGGGTGCTCGCACAAACAAGCAGATATACATGTATAAAAAGGGGGGCAGTGAGAAAAGAATGCCTAAAGGCTGGAATGACTCAATGGCAAAGAGCCAAAACTACCTGAAACTTTCATGGCACAAAAATCTGCACCACCCCCCCCCCCCCCCCCGCTGCAGAGTGAAGCAATGCCCAGTGCAGCTGCAGATAGATAAGAACAGATATTCACCAGGCGGTGGTGTCACATGCCTTTAATCCCAGCACTCGGGAGGCAGAGGCAGGCGGATCTCTGTGAGTTCGAGGCCAGCCTGGTCTACAAAGCAAGTTCCAGGAAAGGTGCAAAGCTACACAGAGAAACCCTGTCTCAAAAAAAAAAACAAAACAAAACAAAAAAGGACAGATATTCATGGTCCCTCCCTGTAACTACTGCAAATGACTAAATAGGGTCTGAGTGGGAGAATTTCAGAAGGGGCCATTGAGGGGACACAGTCAAAGACATAAAGACAGGAGTGACAAGATCACAGTCTAGATAGAGGAAATGGGAGATCTTAACATTATTGTAATCTTTGTAAACTATAGTGGGCACACTGGGATGGCAGGGCTCCACTTTCCTGGGCTTACCGTGGGCTTGCTCATGATGGCTCTGAATCTTTAACACACATTTCCATCAGATTGTGCTTCACACGCAAGGTTCTGTTCACAGCTGTGGGAAATCGCTTCTCACTGACTCTGAGGCTACACCTGTCATTTCCATAACAAGAGGAGAAACAAACCAGACCTTTTTTTTATCATCATCTGAGAATGCCACACCGTCAGAGCCTATGTGAGAAAGAAGGACCTTTGTCTGAGTACTTATTACAGTGGACAGCTTACATGTATCACTGTGACCTATATTGCCAGAACTACGACATTCTATCACCAACACATACCTTTGATTGTGTTTGACTCACTTTGTCCAAGGCTCAGTCCAATTTGCAAGGCTCTGCATTGATCTTCAAACCAAAGCTGAGACTGATTAGTCACAGCAAAAATGACATATTAAAGAAAATAAGTCAGCTGTGTGAAGAAAAGACTCACCGTGTGTCCTATACAAAAGGTACCCAGGTACAAAGGCACAATGTAGTTTGTTCGACTTCAGAAAAAACACAAAGTGGGAGCTCTGGTCTATTCACCTGGAGACCTACATCCATGGGCTCTTCTCCATATCCTGCGGTTCCCATGTATAAAAAATGAAGAGACAACACAGTACTATAAAGTAATGATTTGTTTGAATTGTCACTTTATAATAAATTGGAATGACATTTTGCTCCTGTTTAAGGATTTAAGTTATGTGCTGAAAGTGGGGGGGGGGTGTACACCTTTAATCCCAGCACTTGGGAGGCAGAGGCAGGTGAATCTCCGAATTCAAGGCCAATCTGGTCTACAGTATGAGTTCCAGGACAGCCAGGACTACATAGACAAATGCTGCCTTGAAAAACCACACACACATAAAAATGTAAGCTATGAATTGTGTATTAGAGAACAATTGGATAGAAACAGGAAACTATCAAGCAGGATGGCCTGTGTCTCACCTGTTGGACTATCTCTCGAATGGAGATCATGGCCTCATTTGAGGAAACTTCTAAGGTTGTGGGTCTGAGCCAGTGACTCCATCAGCTATGACAGGTCACTCAGATGTTTGGAAACATCATCTGGGGAAAATATCAAACCCAGGACCACCTTCAAGGACCATCTGGCTTCAAATCACATCTCAGAACTGTCCTTGTGAGGAGGAGGTGTGGGAGGGACCGTGAAGAAAGGTTAGTCATCCTAGAAATCTCCCCTAAATGCACTACACTGTCACATCCCAACCTGTGCTGTCTACTTGAAAGCCACCAGGCACATCTGACCATTTGTACTGGCTGGTTTTGTTTGTCAACTTGACACAAGCTAGAGTCATCAGAGAGGAAGGAGCCTCAGTTGATGAGAAATGCCTCAATGACATCCAGCTATAAAGTATTTTCTCATTTAGTGATAACTGAGTGAGGGTCAAGCCCATGGTAGGTGGTGCCATCCCTGGGCAGGTGGTGCTGGGTTCTATAAAAAAATTGCTGATTGGGCCAGAGGACACAAGCCAGTAAGCAGCTCCTCTAACAAAGCTGTTCTAATTAGGATTTCCATTGCTGTGAAGAGACACCATGGCCACAGCAACTCTTATAAAGGAAAAACATTTAATTGGGGTGGCTTATGTTCTTAGAAGTTTAGTCCAGTATCATCATGGTACAACATAGTGGAGTATAGGCAGACATAGTGCTGGAGGTGGAGCTGAGAATCCTACACCTTGACCTGTAGGCAACAGGAAACAGTCTAAAACACTGGGCAGTATCTTGAGGTCTACATCTTGATCTACAGGCAGCAGAAGGAGACTGTGCTCCACACTGGCCATAGTTTGAGCATGTAAGAGACCTCAAAGATTACCTCCACAATGACACACTTTCTCCAATAAGAACACACCTACTCCATAAGGCCACACCTCCCAATAGTGCCACTCCCTATGAGCCGATGGGGGCATTTTTATTCAAACCACCATATTCCACTCCCTGGCCCCCATAGACTTGTAGCCAAATCATAATGCAAAACTGCATTCAGTCAAACTTCAAAAGTCCTCATAGCCTATCACAGTCTCAACAATGTTTAAAAGTCCAAAGTCTGTTCTGAGATTCATGCACTCTCTTAACTGTAACCCCTGTAAAATAAAAATGAAAAAGATCACATACTAGCATATAATGGCACAGTATATACATTACCATTCCAAAATGGAGGACAGGGAACATAACGAGGAAATACTGGTCCAAAGCAATACTGAAAACCAGCTGGGCAAACTCCAAACTCTGCAGCTCCATGTCTGATATTGAAGTGCTCTTCAGATCTCCAACTCTTTTCAGCTTTGTTGACTGCAACACACTTCTCTCTCTTGGGTGGTTCCACTTCCTGTCAGCAGCTCTCCTTGGCAGGTATCTAATGGCTCTGGCATCTCCAACATTTTGGGGTCTCCAAGGCCATCCAGGCTTCAACTTCACAGCTTTATGCAATGGCCTCTCTAGGCTTCCATTCAGGGACACCCCTGACACTTGCCTGGCCTCGGTGTCTTTTCTTAGTTACAGAGGTATATTTTATACCCCCTTTCTTCTGTTCTTGACTCTAAAGCCAGAACCATGTGGCCAAAACTCTCAGGTTCTTCTGTTTGCTGGAACTGGAATATGCCCCCCTGTTCAAACAAATACCTTTTCAACAGTTTTCTGTTTTCAATGGTTTCCTTAACTGCTTGAGCTTGGCTGTCCTGGAACTCACTCGATGAGGATGGCCAGACTCTGCCTTCCATGGACTGGGATTAGAGGTGTGTACCACCATGTATTGTGGGATTTATTTTAACTCCATGTAGTTAAAAATGAGGTTTATTTGGGGGGGGGGTAACTTATAGCTAGTAAAGAGGTTGGTTACAGGATCTGGGGGAGTTGAGGTGCAGTCCAGCTGGGTTCTCTGGAGAACTCTGATTGGTCTACCATCAAGCATCCAGGATCACCAGGAACCAAGAGAGCTGGCACATCCAGATCTTGGGTCTTAAAGACTCCCATCTTGCCTCAGGGGCAGGTCATGGGTAGTCGTGACAGTTACCCAAAGCCTCACTGGGGGTAGTACTTCCAGGTCAAAGCTGGAACAGCTACCCACTACAACCACCCCTGGCCCTAAGCTTTTCTTTAATTCCTTTTCACCTTACTTTAATGCCTTTTCACAAGTTGGAAGCTTAGCTGGGTGGGGTCTTGCTCTGAGGTCATTAACTCTTCAACTTAGCCTCACACAGATTTTATGTAGAAGGGCAGAAAGCAACCAAATTCTTCACCAAAACACTACATGAATGGTTTCTGGACCACATATTAATATTATTCTCCTCTGAAACCTCTTGAGCCGGGGCCCCACACTTCAAATCACTCTCAGCACCATTGTCTTCCATGTCCCTGCTAGTGTGGTCCATTAAGCCATTCTTAGAACATTCTACTGTTTTCCTCCAAATAAAACCCAAAGTCCACATTCTGCCAAATAAAAATATGATTCAGCCTGTCACAGCAATACCTGGTACCAATTTCTGTCTTAGATAGGGTTTCTACTGCTGTGAAGAGAAACTATGACCATGGCAACTCTTATGGAGGAAAACATTTAAATAGAGGCTGGCTTACACTTCAGAAGTTTAGTCCATTGTCATCCTGATAGTAAGCATGGTGGCAAAACAGCAGTCATGGTGCTAGAGAGGTAGCTGGGAGTTCTACAACTAGATCAGCAGGCAACAGGAAGAGAAAGTGACACACTTCCTCTAACAAGGCCACTCATCGTAATAGCGCCAGTCCCTATAAGCCTATGGGGGGCATTTTCATTCAAATCACCACATATACTTTAAATGTAGTTCTGCAACTTGGGGTAACAATGCCTTACTCAAGAGTCACAGGCTATCTAACAAAAACCCCATGAGAAATCACCTTTTGAGTTCTTAATCAGAGGATTCAAGAGAGTCTGATATGACATAGTTGCTGTTGTCCCTGGCTGCCTTTCAGAAGCTGAATGCAAGTCCCTATTGCTAAACACACATGCACATAAGACACAGAATTCATAGTGTCTAGGCTATATCTGATCTCTTTCCTGAGAACCAGCTCTTCACAGTACAGCAAGGAGATGCATAAGATACCAAGAGAAGAAAACAATCCACAGTTCTACCCAGACGCCTACAAACCATAGCAATGACCAGCATGGCAAGGTCTCTCAAACAGTACAATAGTGGCACTTATATCTTGGCAGTAACCAACAACTGCCTAATTAGACATAAGGCCTATCCAAAGAAGGGAAATCATGCCTGGTGCTGGAAACCTATCCAACTACACGTGGCTAGTGAGGTTTTTGATCTTAGAGAAAAATGTATTACTGCCAATTTCCTAAACCAGTGTGATTCTACCTGCATTCTAAATATTTATCCTTACACCCACAGACACGTGTCTCCCTCGCCTATCATCAAAGAAGCTCCCTTTTACAACAGACAGGGGAAATTACAGAAAGACACAACTGGACAAACTGCAGAGAACAGCTGACTGTGGGGTCCTGAGCCCCAGTTGGTACCTCTACAACACAACCCTAAGGCTCAGGGAACATTGCAAAAGAGGGCATGGAAAAATTATAGGTGCTAGAGAACCAGGAAGTCTCCAGGAGATTGTCTTCTAGACATGACAGTGAAGCTACATCCATGAAAGCTCAACAACATGGCTGCTTAAATAAGAACTGTACAATGACAACAGCAGTTGACATCCCAGTGTGGATGGGGAAATCCCACAACACACCACTGATAAAGAGTTACACACAATTAACAGCTACTGAGAGAGG